>NW_006792456.1:1962760-1983328 GCF_000442215.2 Lipotes vexillifer
AAAAAAAAAAAAAAAAAAAAAAAAAAAGAAATGCAGGCCTCCCCCTGAAACTTCAGTGTTTATCCATTTGGAAATCTGTTTCCATAAGACAGCCCGAGCTGCAAGGCTGGGCTGGGAGCCAGCAGCAGTGTGGATGCAGTGCCCTGGAGTGTCCTCCGGAAGAGCCTCTGAGGGCTGCTGCAGACATGACTGGGGCAGTCTGGCTCCAAGTTCACTGCAGGGGCAGTGCCTGGGGAGAGGCTCCTCTATAGAAAGCTCAGAGGCCAGCTGGGGGCTTCCTAGCCCTTCTGCTGGCCATGCTTTCTTAGGTTTGGAACTGTATAGTTATGGACAGTGTAGCTTCTTGAAAGCCAGGAGTGTTGATGGGGTTAGGAGCCTGTACTCCTAATCTCCAGGTCTGGGCTCAAATCCTGCTTCATCACCACTTGGCTGTAGGCTCTGTGACCCCCAGTTTCCACACCTGTAAAACGAGGATTTTATGTCTGCCTTCCAAGGTTGCTACGAGGCTGTCTGTGCCAAGTGCTTAGCGAGTAATAAGTGTGCGGTCCACAGCACCTTTATTAGCAGTGTTATTTGTAGTCATCACGGTCGTCACCCCACCCAATATCAAGAGCTGGTGAGGTGGGCCTGGTATAGTCCTCAGCAAGCTCGTCCCCAAGCAGCCTCTTGAGCTGGCCCCCCCCCCCCCAGCTCTTCCCAAGGCTCAGGTGCACCCTTCCCTGATTTCAGTAGCGCTGAATTGGAAGGCACTGCCCAAGTGCTCACTTCCTTTTGACTGTCATCCTTGGAGCAGAGTCCCCAGAGGACCACTGCAATCAGCTGCTTCTGGTAGTTACAGCAGTTTTTAGAGCCGTGCATGCCCACAAGGCAGACTCCAGCTCGCTGAGTCATCCTGCAGGGTCTGTGCCGAGCCAGCCACCAAAAGACAAAAGGCAGCAGCAGTCAGGAAGACGAATGACGGTGGTGTACACAACAGTTTTCAAGGGGATTTTAGCAAATATTTCTCTTTAATGTGTCTGGATGAAGACAGGGTTGGGTGGGTGTTAACATTTATTAGACCCTTACCAGCCACTTGGCCTCCACAATTGGACTTTGCTTTCGCTGAGCCCAACCCAAACTGCCCTGTGGGGAACCCCTCCTCTCAAACAGCCAGACACCCTCCTGAGGGGGTCCCTGGAGCTAGTCTCTGGCACCCAGTGGAGGGTGGGAGGTGGCTGTGAGGGGAAAGTCACTAGTGTGGTCCTGGATCGGGGGACGACCGTCTCCTCCCCTCCCCCTACGCACGCACACAGCCTTCAAGGTGGGATTATAGGAACAAGAGAGGAAAGCATTGACTTCTCCCTGAGGTCATCACAGAAGGAAGTGACTTGCAATAAGGACTATGCCGTGAGATCTCTTTTCCACAGTTGCTGGGGAAATTCAGTTGTTTCTGTTAATACCACTGTTTATTTGGGCCTAGGATGTCTCTAAAACTGCTTTCTCATTACCTATACTTACTTTCTGTTTGGAAATCGTGGAAGAGTGAGGTTAAAGTGAAGTGCAAATATTCCAATGTTCTCTCAGAAATTATTGGAAAATAAAAAACAACTTTGCAACTAGCAGATTTCCCAAGGTGTGCAAGCAAATGAGTAAAAAGAAAGAGAATGTAATTTTTTTTTTTTTATAACCTGTGTTTTCTCTGATTTGAGGTTGGCTTTTAGTTTTATTTCTGGAGCAGACACATTTGGTATTTAGAATGAGACAAACAAAAAAAATGGATCCAAATGGATGTATATATTTCTTAAGATAGATTGACATTGGTCTGCATTATTAATAAGTAATCAGGAAATGCTCTTTGGGAACGTTTGTTTTCTTCAGCAGCAAGAATTTTCCCAGCCTCTATTGGCTCTGATATATCACAAGATATTCTTGATTGTTCTGCTTCTCTTTTAAATTTTAATTGAAGTATAGCTTTTCTTTCTTTCTTTCTTTCTTTCTTTGGCCACACTGTGCGGCATGCGAGATCTTTGTTCCTCAACCAGGGATCAAACCCGTGGCGCTGCAGTGGAAGCACAGAGTCCTAACCACTGGACGTCCAGGGAATTCCCTGCTTTTTTGATATTATTGTAACCTTGAGTAAATACCTATCGTCATAAGGAAATGGAAGGTGAGAAGGGGTCACCTGGCCTTGCCCCTGCTTCATTTATAGCTTCAGTTGTACTTTCTACTGATGAAAGAGACCCTCTGAAATTGAGATGCCAGAATTTTTTCTTTTGATAACATTCCTTCTTTACCCGAAGTTTTCTCTTCCTGCTTATGGGTGTAAGCCGAATGTCTCACCCTTCAGGGTAGAGGCACACAGTTGCTCCCTGTGAGTAATGATCCCCCTGCACAAGTCGGAGACTTTATGTGGGTGTGCCCTCAGTCTCCTCTGTCCTTGACTGAGTGAGCCTCATTTTCAGATAGTTAGAGGCTGTCTGCTCTCTGCCTGGAGATGCTGTGTGCTTGCAGGGCGCCCAGGCCATCCCATGCTCTGCGTCACTGTTGCTTTTCCCCTGACAAACCCCTAACAGGGTGCTTACATAATGACACGCTCTTGCTCTAGGGCATAACAGCAAAATAGCCATCCTGCTCAAGTTCTTCCTGTTCTAGAAGGTGTTTCAGCAGAATGCTTGGTGAATGCCAAGTCAATATCCTGAGTGAAAAATTTCAGAGGACAGAAATTCCAGGGGTGGATTTCTCATTAAAGTTGATGTATCCCTTTTCTATTCAGGGCTCACCTAGCTACGTGATACTGTACCTGGTGGTCCTTCTGTAAGAAATGTGAGGATTTGGCTTTTGTAAGCACAGATAATACCAGGAGTGATCAGTGGAGCCCAAGCTGTGTTGGAGTCACCCTGGTTTATCATCAGTGTTGACATCTGCCCAATTTTGCATCTATTGTGGAAGGGCTCAAGCTGCTCGGGGGCTTTCTCCCATGCAGGCACCTACTTGTTGGACTCTGTGTTATGGCTTATGATTTTGGACATTTACTGCATTTTAAAAGGAATTTAGCACTCTTTTCATATATAGCTGGGTTTTTATTAAATTTCAAGATTTTAAGAGTTTATAATTTGCCAATTTTTGAAGAGTTGTGGCTGAAACAATTCACAAGTGGATGCATTTAAAAATAATAGCTCAGGGCTTCCCTGGTGGCACAGTGGTTAAGAATCTGCCTGCCAATGCAGGGGACATGGGTTCGAGCCCTGGTCCGGGAGGATCCCACATGCCGCGGAGCAACTAAGCCTGTGCGCCACTACTACTGACCCTGCGCTCTAGAGCCCGCAAGCCACAACTACTGAAGCCCGCGCGCCTAGAGCCTGTGCTCTGCAACAAGAGAAGCCACCACAATGAGAAGCCTGCGCCCTGCAACATAGAGTAGCCCCCTCTCACTGCAACTAGAGAAAGCCCGCGTGCAGCAGCGAAGACCCAATGCAGCCAAAAATTAAATAAATTAATGAATAAATAAATTTATAAAAAAAATAATAGCTCAATCTGTAGATTTAAAACAACTCTACTTCTCATCATTCAGAAATGGTACTTGGAGCAATAGCCAGCTGAGCCTGCGGTCACTAGAAAAGGCTGTGGACCTGAAAGACTTCTGGCCTTGACCTTCTCTTGCCATTTTTTTTCAGGAACGTGTTCAGCACAGAGCTCCTGGAACACTTCTCTGAGGAATATAACTGTTAAGAGCTCCTGTAGATCCTCTGTTCTTACTATATTCTGGATTCTAGTCATAGAGTTTGTTCTCTTATTTCTTTGGGGGATCAGGGTAATAAGTGAGGAGAGGTCAGTAAGGATAGAGGCAAGGCCTAGTGGTTTTTTATTTCCAAATCCAGAATAGACGATTTTTATCAACACCGCTTCCCCAGTTTCTCCACTGGAGCCACTCTTGCTGACTCTTCCCCTCAAAATACAGTGAAAACAAAACAAAGAGACAACCAGAAAACCCCACTCACGCGTGTACTGCAAGGGACTCCTGCCTCTAATAAATCCCCATTCTCAATCTCAATCTCCGTCTCTCTCTCTCTCTCTCTCTCTCTCTCTCTCTCTCTCTCACAAACACACACACACACACACACACACACACACAAAACACACAAACACCCGTGGAATTCCAGGCCCATCCTCCACCCTGGAGCCCTCTCCATCCTGTTCCCTTTCTACCCTGGGAGGAAATAGACACTCAATTTACTAAGTGATCTACAGCTTAGAATTTGGAGAATTACAACTGAAATAGGCCAGTATTTTAAAATGCGTAATCATACTTCCCTAAAGCTATATATGTGTGCATGTGTGCGTGTGTGAGTGTATATAAAAAAAACCTGAATTTAACATGATAAGAAAGGTGTGATTTATAGTTAAAGCCCAGTCTCTAAGGTAGCAGAGGGCACAGTGAGATTTTTCAGAACCTAATCTACGTTGATTTCCGTGCAGGGCAGACAGCCTTTCCTGAGTCACTCAGAAGTATCTCTGTTTTTGTAATTATACTTGGTCAAGGGTGAGAAATCCAGTCTCGGGATCCCTGTTTGTCCAGGAGTGGCGTGGACATTCCTGATCCTCACGGATATGAGGGCTCCGGGTGCCCAGAGGGCCCTTTATCTACCCAGAGCCTGACTGACATCTCTGCTCACTTTTGTATCTGCTCAGCCCAGAGTGCATGACCTTGTTCTATAAATACCAGTCTTGTTTAAATAACAGCTGCCTTGGACTCGTGGCCACCACAAATCCCCCAGATGCACTAGGCAGGCAGTTCCCTCCTGGCTGTGAGCTTTGATCCGCCCTCGCTCTGTGAGAGGCAGCAGAGGCATGAGGGTAGGGCCTTGAGCTGCCATCACTCACCCTTTCTTTCCACCAGTGGGTGAGACCTTTGGGGGATACAAAGATGAATACAACTCAGTCCCAGCTCTCGAGGAACTTACAGTGTGGTAGAATAGAAGAGAGATGCACAGATAATCATAATACGAGAAAGAAAGAAAAACCATGGGATAGTAGGAATTGAGAAGATAGTGAGCTCTCTCCCAAGTGGGAGATCCTGAAAGCCTTCATGGAGGACATGCATTTGAGCTGAGATTGAAGGTTAGGCAGGATTTGAATATAGGAAAATAGATGAGCTACTTAGGAAAATATTGCTTTGGATCCCTAGCTTATACATCAAAGTAAATTCCAAGTCCCAACAGTTTAATAGAAAATGCAACTCCTGGGAATTCCCTGGCGGTCCAGTGGTTAGGACTCCGCACTCTCACTGCTGAGGGCCTGGGTTCAATCCCTGGCTGGGAAACTAAGATCCTGCAAGCCCCACACTGTGGCCAAAAAGAATAACAAAATGCAACTCCCCAAATAGTAGGAGATATAATCAATTGTTTATGTGATCTTGAAGGGGGGAGGTTTATTTTAAGCATAAAAGAAATAAAATATAAAAGAGAAGACTGCTTTTTTCTAATTGAAGCATAGTTGATTTACAATGTTGTGTTAGATTCTGGTGTACAGCAAAGTGATTCAGTTATACATATATATATTCTTTTTCATATTCTTTTAAATAATAGGTTATTAAAAGATATTGAATACAGTTCCCTGTACTATACAGTAGGACCTTGCTGTTTATCTATTTTATACATAGTAGTTTGTATCTGCTAATCCCAAACTCTTAATTTATTCCTCCCCCGCCTTTCCCCTTTGGTAACCATAAGTTTGTTTTCTATGTCTGTGAGTCTGTTTCTGTTTTGTAAATAAGTCCATTTGTATCATATTTTAGATTACACATATAAGTGATATCATATGATATTTGTCTTTGTCTGACTTTCTTCACTTAGTATGATACTCTCTAGGTCCACCCATGTTGTTGCAAATGGCATTATTTCATTCTTTTTTATGGCTGAGTAATATTCCATCTTATTTATACCACATCTTCTTCACCCATTCATCTGTCAATGGACATTTAGTTTGTGTCAATGTCTTGGCTATTGTAAATAGTGCTGCTATGAACATCGGGGTGCCTGTATCTATTGGATTTAGAGTTTTGTCTGGATATATGCCCAGGAGTGGGATTGCTGGATCGTATTGATAACTCTGTTTTTTTTTTTTTTTTTTTTTTAAGGAGCCTCCATACTGTTTTCCATAGTGGCTGCACCAATTTACATTCCCACCAACAGTGTAGAAGGGTTCCCTTTTCTCCACACCTTCTCCAGCATTTATTATTTGTAGGCTTTTTAATGATGGCCATTCTGACTGGTGTGAGGTGATACCTCATTTTAGGATTGATTTACATTTCTCTAAAAATTAGTGATGTTGAACATCTTTTCATGTGCTTGTTGGCCATCTGTATGTCTTCTTTGGAGAAATCTTTGGAGTCTACTTAGGTCTTCTGCCCATTTATTGATTGGGTTATTTATTTATTTATTGTTATTGAGTTTATGAGCTTTTTGTATATTTTGGAAATTAAGCCCTTGTTGGTTGCATCATTTGCAAATATTTTCTCCTAGTCTGTAGGTTGTGAAAAGATTGCTTTTGACTAAAAAGATGAACTATCATAAACACACTATACAACATAAGAGAGCTAGGGAGAATGGGGAAATATTTGTTACCTATAATAGTAGATAAAGGGTTCATATGAATATAAAGAGCTTGCGTAAACTAAATTAGAAAAATAAATATCCTAACAGAAAAATGGGCAGAAGGCAATGAGCGATTCACCAAAAAAGAAATATAAATGGCTTATGAACATGGAAAAATTCCATATGAGTTGTAATCAAAGAAATGTAAATGAAAACAATAGAGAGATGCTATTTCTCACCTATTAATACAAGCAAAGTTTTGTTTTTGTTTTCAGTTTTTAACCAATGTCCAGCAGTAACACTGGCAAAGAAAGGACAACTCTTTCATTCAGAGCTGCCTCACTGTTTCTTTAAATGTTTTCTTAACTTGGTTTAAAAATGTACTTTATGTTAGTAACTTCTTAGATTAATAAACAGACTTAAAGTTACTTTTAGAAACGTAACATTAGGAAGTTTTGTTTTACAAATCTCTTGTATTCCTTCCCCCACCCCCCACCCGCCCCTCCCCGATTCCAGGTCTAAAGAGAAGCAGCAGTTTCTAAGCATCAAGGGCTGGCCTGCAGCGAAGGCCAGTAACCTGTAGCCATGGGTCCAGTCTGACTACCACCAGGTTTCTGTCAGACTGGCCAGCTAAGAATGAATTTTACATTTTTAAATGATTGAAAAAAATCAAAAGAAGACAATATTTCGTGACTTGAAAATTATATAACATTTAAATGTTAGGGTCCCTAAATAACTTTTTATTGGAACATGGCCACACCCATTTGTTTATGTGTAGACAACGGGAGCTTCTGTACTACAACAGCAGAGTTGAGTCATTTCTATGGTAGGGGAGGAAAAAGTTTTCCTTAACTCTCGTAGGGTCCCTGGCTGGGTCTGAAAATTAAACTGACAGAAGACAGATGAACTGTCTTCTTTATTTTATTTTATTGAATTTTTTATGTGTATGTAGGAGCCTTTACAAGTGAATAAAGACCCAAAGTGACCAGAACGGGAAGCTTTTATAACTTTCCTCACAAATACATTTGTGAAGAATTGACAAGACAAAGAGGTTTGGGCTAGGGTAGTAAATGATGAAGAAATAAGTAGAAAGATAAGGGTTAGTTTAATAAAGTTTACTTGTACAGCCTTCTCCGTCCTCAATTCCCTGCTTTTGGTGCTAAGAATGTCTTCTTTCCTCCTGGTACAGGGAAGGCATCTTTCACATGGGAGTTTTACGACCTGTTTCAGGGAAGAGGACAAGTAGGGGGAGGCCTGAGTGACCTTCCTGCTTCTGCTGTTTTTTAAAATTCCTTTGGCTTAAAATGCTTAATATGCCAAGGTGCCCTCTTTTGGGGTAGTATGTCCTGAACCCCATCACAACAGAGACTCCATGGACCACAAGGCCCCAAACATTTACTCTCTGGTTCTTTACACCAAAGGTTTGCTGACCTCTGGCGTAGAGTAATAGTAGATATGACATCTTCAAGGAATTTCAACTCTCCAAATCTAAATCCAATGCTATTTCACTTGACATTTTGACCCTCCCTTCTCTTCCCCCTAAATCGTCATCTGTTGCAAAGAAAGGACTAAAATATGTCGGCATGGTTTGGACTGAAGGTTATGAAATAAGAACATCTCATCTTTAAGGAAAGCTAATATTAATAATTTTTTAAAATTGACTTGTTAACTTTATAATTCAAAATGAGACCAGAGACTTTCTTCATGTCTTTAGAATTCAGATACCACATCTAAAACTAAAATACCAGTAAGAAAGAAGATTTCCCAACTATTTATGTTCTTTTAATTTTACATTTGATTTAGAAGTGTCAAAGTATATGATCCTATATCCTACAGTGAGTGATAATTTTGTAAAATTTGTATATGCTGATGAAATATACATTTTTAGTCACTTAGCCCTTATCAAAGGAAAAATTCACTGTAGCCATAAAAATTTGAGCAGTACAATTAATTTATTTGCTTACTATTTATTCACATGCAGCAATTCTTCTGGTTAATTGTTGCTGTGCTCCAGGATATACATATGGTTGTTCATACGATACGAGGACAGAAACTGGGTTTATCTTTTTCACCACTGTCTAGCTAGTACTTACACCTCTAACACATTGACTGGAACATACTATTAGTGGAAAATATGTTTAATGAATGAATGTGATTTGTTCATTGTTCTATAAACTTTTTGGTTGTATATATGCATAAAAACATATACTAAATTATTTTGGATTCAGTGAAGCCTAGGTATATTGCTTTTCAACACATCGTTTACTATATTAATAATAACTGCTATTTTCACAGAGGGTTACTAATATTATACCACTCAACCAAGAAGCTACCATGAGAAATCTCACTAATATTATTACAATTGATAATATATTCTTTTGCTGTTCTGAACAAGTTATATCAATAACAACATTGATTTTTCCAAAAATCTCTTTTTCTGATTGAAAAATTTAATACTTATTCATAAGAAATTCAGGGACTATAGAAATATATAGGAAAAGAAAATTATAATTTCACCCCTAGAGATAATCCCTATTAACAGCTTGGGCTATCCTTCAGATTTTTTTCTATTCATATGCCAACCTGTATAATAATTATTATTTTACTAAAACATGATCCCACTATACATACTGTTTTGAAACTTTTTTTCGTCTCAAAAACATGTTTCCATGTCAACACCTAAAGATCCACTTTATTATTTTTAGTGACTGAATCATTTCCATTATATGAATCTACCATCATTTATCCATAGACACTTCCCTGTTGACAAACATTGGGATTACAATTATTATTTTTAAAGTGCTTTAAATGCTATATCATCTTAATAACATACAAGCTACTCAAAAAAATCCTGAGTGCTTTCTATCAAGACACACACTCACATACAAAACAAAGAGGAAAACAACTGAGTAAATTTTTATTTAGGCAATGATAGACCTGGTACATCCTGGGAATTTCTGGCCAGAGCCTTGCAGATAACTCAGCGTAGCTGATGCAGTGACAGTGCAATTATATGTCAGTGATGCAAGGAGGTAAAATTGCAAGCAAACGCCTTTGTTTGAAGGAACCCATGGCATAAGCAGTTTAGACACTCTTCATGTTCGGGGTCTGTCAGGCTTTCAGGTTTAGTGAGGTGCCTAGAGCCTTGGTTGGGATCTAGTGGACCACCAGGGAAACAGCCCCCAGGCTGCTGCTTCTCTTTTACTGTCTTTATTCTGAACTATTCAGTGGCGGCAGCCCTGAATGTTTTAACCCCCCAAACCTGAAGAAAGAGTTGTATTGCAAATAGTTGAATGGATGGATATTTGATAATATGGGTGGGCATCCAGACAGGACCAGTGTTAGGATTTATGTGACCTGAGATATGTCTCACAGTTCCACCAGTTTGATTAGAAACAGAGCTGGAGGGCTTTGGGAAATGCCACCCCTAACAGCTCCCTGTGCTGCACGATGAAAGACCAGACAAATGTGGCTTGGCAGTGACTCCAGTGAAAAGTGAGACCTTAACTCCCCAGTTGGGCCACTCCCAGCCAGGCTCCTGCCAATTTGCCCCTTTCCAGATGAGTATAAAAAGCAGGAAGTACGCTGGTGCTTGGGGACCTTACGAATGCTATTGGCTTTGTTGAATTTGGATTCCTTTATAGGAAATGTTCTAATATGTGTGAGTGTTACATCATTTAGAGCTGCACATTAGTGGGATAAAAGTTGCAGATGGAACTTTAGAATCATTGTTTAAAATAGATCACTGTGTCACTAGTTATGAATAAAACTACAGTTATGAATAAAACTAAGTCTGTGTCGCATACAAAATGACCCACAGTATGAGCAGACAACAATGACAAGGCTAAAGAGAGAGTAGTAATAAGAATACTAATAGCCAACCCTTACACAAGTCCTGTGATTCTAAGCACTTTACAGGAATTACCTCATTTAAATCTCACCAGGATCTTGTGAATTTAGGCATTGTTATTAGTCTCATTTTACAATTGAGAAAGCTGAAGCACAGATAAGTTGATAAAATGGGCCAATGTCACATACTTAATAAGTGGTAGAGCCTCTGTTGCTTGCCTGTCTACCTCTGGAGCCTGTGTTGTTAGCCACCAGTATGTCTGAGAAATTTAAAACTCTGAAGTCAGTGTCAAATCAACCCAGTGGCAATGAGCACCCCCAGAGCCTGGATGGAGGTCTGGAAATACCATCTTCCATTTAAAGGAGCCAGGATGTAAAAATAATTTTAAAATTAAAAAACATTTTTTTAATTTAAAAATTAAAACCAACCAAAAAAAAAAGGAGCCAGGCTGATTCAAGGTCTGGGGCAGGAAATGAACAAGAGAAACTTGAAACATCTTGTCATACAGATGGCAAGAAAGCTATCAAAGACTACTAGGGTCATTCCTAAAGGACTCCAGAGCCAATCTGAAGAGGCTCCCATTAGCCAAAGATGTGACAAATTGAGCATCAATAGGAATAACAACAGCAGGGGATTGAAATATACAAATGTGTTTAAATCTATGAGTTCATAATGATGCTTAAAAAATGCATCACGTTTAAAAGATGACTGGGACGCAATTCATTATTGATTTGAAAACTGGTAAATAAATTCTATTATTTTTACCTCTCTTCCCTATGTGAACAATATCCCTGAGTAACTGAATAATACATGGAGTGAAGCTCCTCTTTACAGAAGTATTTCAGCTGCTAAATGACAAAGGAATGATAAAATTAGAGTATTACCTTTCTGCAACTCCTAAAGAGCTAACGGATCTTGACATTGAGCATCACTGATTACTAACATAACAAAAAAGAGAGACAACCAAACAATGTTTACCTCCTCATGGAAGAAGGAAGAAGACACCACCACCCATGAAAAAGTCCTGCCAAAAAATCTGAATCTTGTCAAGCTTCTCATTCCAACTACCAGTTTTAGAAAATACAGAGGACAGAGGAACATGTTACACTACACTGTGGGAACACAAGCAGCAAAAGACCCAGGCTGTGGGGAATGCTACAGGACAAATGAACTGATTTTGTCAATAAATAATTTACAAGGAAAAATGAAAAAAGAGGGAGACAGATGAAAAGCCATAAGAGGCATATCAACCAATTGCAATGTGTGAACCTTATTTAGATCTTATTTTTTAAGTTGTAAAAGAAGTTATATTGGGACTTCGCTGGTGGTGCAGTGGTTAAGAATCCTCCTGCCAATGCAGGACACATGGGTTCGAGCCCTGGTCAGGGAAGAACCCCACATGCCACGGAGCAACTAAGCCCATGTGCCACAGCTACTGAAGCCCGTGCACCTAGAGCCCATGCTCCGCAGCAAGAGAAGCCACTACAATAAGCCCACGCACCGCAGCAAAGAGTAGCCCCCACTCGCCACAACTAGAGAAAGCCCGTGTGCAGCAACAAAGACCCAACGCAGCCAAAAATTAAATAAATAAATAAATAAATTTAAAAACGAAGTTATATTTATGAACAATTGATAATATGAATAATGACTGAATATTTGATTATGTTAAGGAAATACTGTTAATTATTTTAGGTGTAATAATGATATATATTTTTAAAGGCTTCTCTTTTACTGATGAAAGGACATGCTCTCTGGCATTTGCTTCAAAATAATATTCAAGGAGTAGGGGGTAGAGATGAAACAGAACTGGCCCTGAGTTGGTAATTACTAAAGTGGGTAATGGGTACATGGAAGTTTATTAATATTCTACTATTGTATATGTTTGAAAAATTATCATAAAAATTTTTAATGAAGTAACTAATTTTGGGGTTGCACAAAGTACACACTATTTCTGATCAAAGAATACATGAGTAATTTGGCCCCAAATCCTTTAGATACTAAGATAAAATGAAACTTATTCTATCACTCATGATTTTAATGTATACACTTTCTATGCTATGCAGTGGTATGAGAAGATAAATTTGAGTAGCTCTTGTTAAAATAAAATGTGAGAATGTTAAGCTAGGAATAGGAAGACAAAACCCAGATGGTACTGTGTCAAGAAATATCAATGGCAATAATGTATAATAGTTTGGTAGCTATTATTTGAGTAAATTCATTTACAATTTAAACACTAGAGTTTTAAATAATTAATTATATATCTTTATTGGATTATAATTTCTTTACAGTTTTGTGTTAGTTTCTGTTGTACAACAAAGTGAATCAGCCATAAGTATACATATATCCCCATATCCCTTCCCTCTTGAGCCTCCCTCCCACCCTCCCTATCCCACCTCTCTAGGTCATCACAAAGCATCGAGCTGATCTCCCCGTGCTACAGAGCAGCTTCCCTCTAGCCATCCATTTTACATTTGGTAGTGTATATATGTCAAGGCTACTCTCTCACTTCGTCCCAGCTTCCCCTTCCCCTCCTGTGTCCTCAAGTCTGTTCTCTACATCTGCGTCTTTATTCCTGCCCTGCAACTAGGTTCATCAGTACCTTGTTTTTTAGATTCCATATATGTGTGTTAGCATACAGTATTTGTTTTTCTCTTTCTGACTTACTTCACTCTGTATGATAGACCTTAGGTCCATCCACCTCATTTCAAATAACTCAATTTTGTTCCTTTTTATGGCTGAGTAATATTCCTTGTATATATGTGCCACATCTTCTTTATCCATTCATCTGTCGATGGACACTTATGTTGCTTCCATGTCCTGGCAATTGTAAATAGTGCTGCAGTGAGCATTGTGGTACATGACTCTTTTTGAATTATGGTTTTCTCAGGGTGTAGGCCCAGTAATGGGATTGCTGGCTCAAATGGTAATTCTATTTGTAGTTTTTTAAGGAACCTCCATACTGTTCTCCATAGTGGCTGTATCAATTTACATTCCCACCAACAGTGCAAGAGGGTTTCCTTTTCTCTACACTCTCTCCAGGATTTATTGTTTGTAGATTTTTTGATGATGGCCATTCTGACCGGTGTGAGATGATACTTCATTGTACTTTTGATTTGCATTTCTCTAACGATTAGTGATGTTGAGCATCCTTTCATGTGTTTGTTGGCAGTCTGTATATCTTCTTTGGAGAAATGTCTGTTTAGGTCTTCTGTCCATTTTTGGATTGGATTGTTTTTTTCTTTGATATTGAGCTGCATGAGCTGCTTGTAAATTTTGGAGATTAATCCTTTGTCAGTTGCTTCATTTGCAAATATTATCTCCCATCCTGAGGGTTGTCTTTTCATCTTGTTTATGGTTTCCTTTGCTGTGCAAAAGGTTTTAAATTTCATTAGGTCCCAGTTGTTTATTTTTTATCTTATTTCCATTACTCTAGGAGGTGGGTCAAAAAAGATCTTGCTGTGATTTATGTCAAAGAGTGTTCTGCCTATGTTTTACATTTAGGTCTTGAATCCATTTTGAGTTTATTTTCGCTTATGGTGTTAGGAAGTGTTCTAATTCATTCTTTTTCATGTAGCTGGCCAGTTTTGCCAGCTCCACTTATTGAAGAGTATGTCTTTTCTCCATTGTATATTCTTGCCTCCTTTGTCAAAGATAAGATGACCATATATGCATAGATTTGTCTCTGGGTTTTCTATCCTGTTCCATTGATCTATATTTCTGTTTTTGTGCCAATACCATACTGTCTTGATTACTGTAGCTCTGTAGTATAGTCTGAGAGTGTGAGTCCCCAGCTCCATTTTTCTTTTTCAGGATCCTTTGGCTATTCAGGGTCTTTTGTGTTTCCATACAAATTGTGTAATTTTTTGTTCTAGTTCTGTGAAAAATGCCATTGGTATTTTGATAAGGATTGCATTGAATCTGTAGGTTGCTTTGGGTAGTAAAGTCATTTTCATGATGTCGATTCTTCCAATCCAAGAACATGGTATATCTTTCCATCTGTTTGTATTGTCTTTGATTTCTTTTTTTTTTTTTTTTTTTTGCGGTACGCGGGCCTCTCACTGTTGTGGCCTCTCCCGTTGCGGAGCACAGACTCGGGACCCGCAGACTCAGCGGCCATGGCTCACGGGCCCAGCCGCTCTGCGGCATGTGGGATCCTCCCGGACTGGGACACAAACCCACGTCCGCTGCATCGGCAGGCGGACTCTCAACCACTGCGCCACCAGGGAAGCCCTTGATTGCTTTTTAAAATGCTCCTTCTCTAGCATTTAACAGTATTTTCCCCCAGGCTGCAACCCATGGGAAATAAGATTAGAGACGTAATATTCTTTTTTTGCAATGGTAAATGGGAGTGTCTCCTTGATTTCTCTTTCTGATTTTTCCTTGTTAGTATATAGGAGTGCAAGTGATTTCTGTGCATCAATTATGTATCCTGCTACTTTACCAAGTTCATTGATTAGCTCTAGCAGTTTTCTGGTGGCCTCTCTAGGATTTTCTATGTATAGTGTCATGTCATCTGCAAACAGTGACAGCTTTACTTCTTCTTTTCCAATTTGGATTCCTTTTGTTTCTTTTTCTTCTCTGATTGCTGTGGCTAAAACTTCCAAAACTATGTTGAATAATAGTGGTGAGAGTGGGCAACCTTGTCTTGTTCCTGATCTTAGAGGAAATGCTTTCAGTTTTTCACCATTGAGAATGATGTTGGCTGTGGGTTTGTCATATATGGCTTTTATTATGTTGAGGTATGTTCCCTCTATGCCCACTTTCGGGAGAGTTTAAATCATACATGGGTGTTGAATTTGGTCAAAAGATTTTTCTGCATCTATTGTGATAATCATATGGTTTTTATCATTCAGTTTGTTAATATGGAGTATCACATTGATTTATTTGCATATATTGAAGAATCCTTGGATTCCTGGGATAAACCCCACTTGATCATGGTGTCAGATCCTTTTAATGTGTTGTTGGATTCTGTTTGCTAGCATTTTGTTGAGGATTTTTGCATCTATGTTCGTCAGTGATATTGGCCTGTAATTGTCTTTGTTTATGGTATTGTGGTCTGGTTTTTTTGTATCAGGGTGATGGTGGTCTCATAGAATGATTTTGGGACTGTTCCTTCCTCTGCAAATTTTTGGAAGAGTTTGAGAAGGATAAGTTTTAGTTCTTCTCTAAATGTTTGATAGAATTCACCTGTGAAGCCATCTGGTCCTAGGCTTTTGTTTGTTGGAAGGTTTTTAATCACAGCTTCAATTTCAGTGCTTGTGATTGGTCTGTTCATGTTTTCTATTTCTACCTGGTTCAGTCTTGGAGGGTTGTACTTTTCTTAGAATCTGTCCGTTTCTTTCAGGTTGTCCATTTTATTGACATATAGTTGCTTGTAGTAGTCTCTCATGATCCTTTGTATTTCTGCAGTGTCAGTTGTTACTTCTTCTTTTTCATTTCTAATTCTATTGATTTGAGTCTTTTCCCTTTTTACTTGGTGAGTCTGGCTAATGGTTTATCAATTTTGTTTATCTTCTCAAAGAACACAGCTTTTAGTTTTTTTGATCTTTGCTCTCATTTCCTTCATTTCTTTTTCATTTATTTCTGATCTGATCTTTATGATTTCATTCCTTCTGCTAACTTTGGGGGTTTTTTGTTCATCTTTCTCTAATTGCTTTAAGTGTAAGGTTAGGTTTTTTATTTGAGATGGTTTTTGTTTCTTGAGGTAGGATTGTATTGCTATAAACTTCCCTCTTAGAACTGCTTTTGCTGCATCCCGTAGGTTTTGGGTCATCATGTTTTCATTGTCATTTGTTTCTAGGTATTTTTTTATTTCCTCTTTGATTTCTTCAGTGATCTCTTGGTTGTTTAGTAGCATATTGTTTAGCCTCCATGTGTTTGTATTTTTTACAGTTTTTCTCCAGTAATTGATGTCTAGTCTCACAGCATTTTGGTCAGAAAAGATGTTTGATATGATTTCAGTTTTCTTAAATTTACCAAGGCTTGATTTGTGCCCCAAGATGTGATCTATCCTGGAGAATGTTCTGTGTGCACTTTAGTAGAAACTGTATTCTGTTGTTTTTGGATGGAATGTCCTATAAATATCAATTAAGTCCACCTGGTCTAATGTGTCATTTAAAAGTTTGTTTCCTTATTTATTTTCTGTTTGGATGATCTGTCCATTGGTGTAAGTGGGGTGTTAAAATTACCTACAATTATTGTGTTGCTGTTGAGTTCCCCTTTTATGGCTGTTAGCATTTGCCTTATGTATTGAGGTGCTCCTATGTTGGGTGCGTAGATATTTACAATTGTTATATCTTCTTTTTGGATTGATCCCTTGATCATTATATAGTGTCCTTCCTTGTCTCTTATAACAGTCTTTATTTTAAAGTTTATTTTTTCTAATATGAGTATTGCTACTCCAGCTTTCTTTTGATTTCCATTAGCATGGGATATCTTTTTCCAACCCCTCCCTTTCAGTCTGTATGTGTCCCTAGGTCTGAAGTGGGTCTCTTGTAGCCAGCATATGTATGAGTCTTGTTTTTGTATCCATTCAGCCAGTGTATGTCTTTTGGTTGGAGCATTTAACCTATTTACATTTAAGGTAGTTATCAATATGTATGTTTCTATTACCGTTTTTTAAATTGTTTTAGGTTTATTATTGTAGGTCTTTTCCTTCTCTTGTGTTTCCTGCCTAGAGAAGTTCCTTCAGTATTTGTTGTAAAGCTGGTTTGGTGGTGCTGAATTCTCTTAGCTTCCAGACTCATGTGCCCTTGTGTCCTGCACCTCAACATCTACAGTCCACCTTCTAAAGTTCTCGTGAAGCCACCACTTCCTCCTTTCTCCACTGCTCTTGCCTTGGTTCAAGGCTTGCATCTCTTGGACAATAGCAAGTGTCTTCTATCTGCTCCTTCTGTCCAGTTTCTTCTCATTCTGATCTATTTTCCATTCTGCAGTCAGAGTATCGTGTTCCAAGCTTTCCTCATCAGAAATACCCAACATGCTTGTTAAAAATGCAGATTACCAGGTGTTTCCTTGGACATTCTGAGTCTCTGAGTCTGGGTTGAGGCCTAGGAATCTGTGTTTTTATAACACAAGCTCTGAATTAGTATTATTATTGGGGAAGTTTGAGAAATACTGTTTGAACACACGTCCCTGTTACCATCCTTGTAAGACCTCCCTATAGCAGTGTTTTGAAGAACTTATTTAAAGGTGATTTCCAATAAGAAATAGAGATTACATTGCGAACCAAGACATGCAAACATTTATGTGTGCAGTAACAGAAACTAAATGTTCACAGAACTAATTTTTTCTCCTCTATTCTCTTTCACTCTAAAATAATGATAGTCAGGGGCTTACTAAATGGATTTTAAGACCCAGAGTTTGAAAACACTATCCGGTGGGTTAACATCCAAGTTCCTTAGCTTGTTTTGTCACAATCTAGCTATTTTTTCACACTTTGCAAGTACTTCCATGTTAACTTGCTTCACCGTTGTGGCTTCCTCTGCCTAGAACTTCTCTTGGCCTCTTGGCCACTTGGTGAACTTTTTTCTTGTTTCAAGTCTTTGCTCATATATCACTCCCCTGTGTAATCTCCCCAACGTACTGGAGCCACTGAGGAACTTTGGCCTAGAAGCTCCCTTTGCAATTTGTACACACCTAAATTAACACCTAGCATCTACCCCACAAACCTGCAATTATCCCTTTACAAGGCTTGTCACTCTAACTACCCCACACTCCTTGAGTGTAGGGAGCCCTTTCTCAGCAGTTTCTATATTCCAGAGCTTAGAAGGATGACCATCATGGAACAGAAGCTTGGTAAACAATAACCCATGCAGTATGCATGAAGGAATGAGCAGGTTGTGAGTGATGAGTGCTAGTGCCAAACCCAGAGCTCAAGGCAGGAGACGAAATGAGAAAGTAGTTTATGGTCAGTAGCCTACATGTAATGTTGGAAAACTTGGACTTTATCTTCCAACTAAAACAAAGGGTTTTTTGTTGTTGTTTTTTTTCCTAAGTGGGATTATTTGACCAGAGAAAGGGTATGACTAGAGCTTGTCTTAGAAAGACAGCTTTGATAGTGTCATGGAGGATGCTGGGGAGGGACTGGGAGCTTGGACTTGAGGCTCTAGGGATGATGCTAATGAGAACTCGGGCCTGGGACCTATATTAGGTAAAAGCTGGTGGTTGGTAGGATGCCAGGGATGAGAGGTGAGGAATCAAAAATGACTTGGAACCTTAGCCAAGGCAACAAGGTCAACACCGGTAGTGATGAGTCATGTTGATAGTATGTACCTTTGATATGGTGTGATGAGAATGACACTTTCTCTCTGTGGTCTTTTTTTCAATAACCCATTGCTTTAGTCTAATCATCAGAAAAACACAGAAAATCCCAATTGAGAGACATTCTACAAAATATCTGGCCAGTATTCCTCAAAACTGTCAAGGTCATCAAAAACAAGGAATGTCTCAGAAACTGTTATAGCCAAGAGGAGCCCAAGTAGACATGACTGAGTGTAATGTGATGCCCTGGATGGGTTCCTAGAACAGAAAAATACATCAGCAATCTGAATAAAGTATTGACTTTAGTTAGTGATAACATGTCACCATTGGTTTGTTAACTGTAACAGATGTACCCCGCTGATCTAATAAAACTGACTTGGAGGTGAGTGATGCTGTGATTAACATCATGATATTGTATGGCTGTTACATGTTATATGCATGGCAGATGATGGTGTAGGAAATACAGGGGAGGATTTGTGTGGAGTAGGAGGTCATTCTGAGACCATTGTTATTTCATTGATACTCAAAGTCTGAAGCTTCTTATGTAAGTATTCTTGCTATGCATCTCTTCCTTCCACTTCTGGATATTAACACTCTCTCAAGTCTACTTCATTCTTCACCTGGCCTAACTCAGAGGTAACAATCAGTTAGCACAATGCTGACATCTTTGTTCCCTGTGCCTCGGGCTTTATTCCACCAGGTTATCTCCTAGTTGTCTCTTCCTCATCATTCAGCTCAAATATTCCCTCCTCAGCAAGATTCCTTTGACTATCTGATCTAAAGTAACCCCTCCCCAGTCATTCTGCACTGCATTGCCCTGTTGTGTTTCCTTCACGGCTCTTATCACTATCTAAAATTTGCTTGTTTGTTTACATGTTTATTGTCTGTGGCAGATCTCCCCACTGGAATCCAAGTCTCTCCAGGAAGGCAGAACCTCATCTGCTTTATCATTGCTCTGTCCACAGCCCTGGGATAGTACCCGGAGAGGCTCAGAAAATATCTGCTAAATGAATTCATGTAAATCACTGTCTTAGTCAGCTCAGGCTGCCATGACAAAATACCATAGACTGGATGGATTAAGCAACATACATTTATTTCTCACAGTTCTGAAGGCTGGGAGGTCCAAGACCAGGTGCTGGCTGTTTTGGTTCCTGGTGAAAGCTCTCTTCCTGGCTTGCAGATGGCTTTCTTCTTGCTGTGTCCTCTCATGGCAGAGAGAAAGAAAGATTATAGCACCATCCATTACGGTTCCATCTCCTCTGCCACCCAGATACGTTAGTGATTGCAGGAAAATCGACTCATGGTATTTCCATGTCCTACTCATACTCCTTTTTTTAAAAAGGGGAAAGCAAGAAAATGTTTTTCTTTATCATTTCTTTCCCATTCTTTTTCTCCTTAAACAAAGCAAAGCATGCAGACAGCAGAAGCATATCTAAATGAAATGCATCTTTTCCTTAGCAGATCTTAAAGGGAAGTTAAGTAAAGAGCTCTGCTGGAATTAGGGGAGGACAGAACTGGCCATATTTACCCTTTTACCCTTTTCCTCTTACCAATTTTTCTTTCCCTCCTACCCTCATTTATCTTTAACTCTCTCCTAATTCCCCTTTGTGGGGGAGAGCTGTGGGTATCCTGGCACACTCCAGGTCTCAGCGAGACACAGGCCTTGCTCAGAGAGAAACATGACTTCTAAGCTGAGCTGGGGGATCCCTTAGGGATTATGGGGGCCAGGGCCTCCCTCAACCACAACAAACACCTTTCTGGCCTAACAGGAGAATGTAAAACACTTTCTTGAGGCCCAGGGAGCTTACTGTTTAAGTTATTCAAGATACACACACACACACACACACACACACACACACACACACACACACACACACACACACA
>NW_006792456.1:1983365-1988384 GCF_000442215.2 Lipotes vexillifer
GAGATATACACACACACACACACACACACACACACACACACACACACACACACACACACATGAAACAATATACTTGTACACGTGCTTTCGGCCAGTTAGAGGTCAATGACAATTCAAATGTATTTTTGACCACTTCAAGCACAGAATCTGTTGAACTAGGTGTTTACAGGTATTTACTAAGAACAAATCCAAATTCTGTACTGCATAAAAAAATAAACATGTGCAATATTCCTTCTCTACAAGAGCTGCTACTGCAATTTGCAGCCTCATGAATGTACATCACGGGCTATCAGAAGCATTTGCAACCAACCAGAACAAGGCAAGGCCCTCATCAGGTGCTGTTTGCACACTCACACACTCACACACACATGATTATTTATGTCAGTTATCAGGATCCTAAGCAACATTGAATTGATAAATAAAAAAGTGATTTTTTTAGTCATTAACTGTGGTTAGTGACTAAAAGTCAAACACAAATGTTTTACCCTTTGGGAAAAGGCCTGAAGAAAAATGAAATGGCAAGAGCAGAACATTTCAATAAAGTTATAAAAAGAGAAAAAACTGGATACTTGGAAAGAATGAAACTTTCTTTGTGTGTGAATTTTCCTCAGGCCTCTGCCAGCTCTAGCAAGGCCTCTGTTTTTCCCAGGGGAGGCCCTGGTCCATTTTACCTGACTTAGGGGAAAATTTAAATGACAAAACTTAAATGAGTGAGGCTTTTAGCAGATGCCACGGTTCAGGATGGCCTTTGGTGGAGGGAAAACAGGAAACAAGTGAAACTCAGCTGCGTTCTTTCACACATTATGACTGTTCTGTGCCAGGTGCTGTTCTAGGAGCTCACATTCTAATGGGGAGGGAAAGATGAAAAATATGTAAACAAACAACAAATACGTGTTATTAGGAAATAAAACAAGGTAAAACATAGAGAGTGACAAGTGGGCAGAAGTTCTCCGACTGCGGCAGCTATACAAAAATTTACGGGAAAAGCATTCTAGGCAGGAGAATAGCGAGTATGAAAGCTCTGAGGGAAGGAGCACCGTGTGTGTGTGTGTGTGTGTGTGTGTGTGTGTGTGTGTGTGGAGAAGGGGTCAGTGTGCATGACACCCCATGAATGGAGGAAGAGAGGAAGGAGATGAGGTCAGATAGGTGAGCAGGGCCAGGTCACGAGGAGCCCAGTAGGCCACGGGGAGGAGTTTGAATTGCAGTGGATGCCATGGATGATTTTACACTGTGGACTGGTATGTTCTGAGTTGGACACACACACACACACCCCTATCTGGCTGCTACTGATATGTAGAAAAAAGACCACTGGGGGCCAGAATAGAGGCAGGACGACTAGGAAGTTAGGAGGTTCTTGCACTAGTTCAGCTGAGGAACGGTGGCTGATACTTGGGGGGGATCATCAGAGATTCATGGAGAAGATGAGAAATATCCAAACTTGGGATGTGTCTTGGAGGCAGGGCTGTCAGGGCCTGCTGACGGCTTGGTTAGACGACAGAAAGAGGAATCAAGGATGACTGGAAGTGTGAGGCTTGAGCACCTGAGTGGATACAGGGCTGTTAACTGAGATGAGGAAGATGAAGGGAGGAGCATGTTTATGGGGTGGAGTTGAATTTGGCTTTTGGCCATTTTTAAAATATATATATAAACAAATAATTTATTTAAAAAATTTCACTGTCAAGCGTATCGTATCAAGTAAATCTGACATCAGACTTGGAACACCTCGCTAGGGCAAGAGTAATTAACTGGGCTAAAGGCAGTGATGGAAAGATTCTTGTCTTCAGTGTTTGTCCAATTTATCCAGCACTGAAATAATGCAAAACACTATTTTAAGAAGTTACAGAATATATAGGACATGAGTCAAATGTAACCGCAAAGAACATAATACACTACAGATATGAACTTAATTTTAAGTAGAGATCAAGTACAAAACTTGGATTTATATAAGCAATAAGTTAAAGGTGGTGATTTATAAACAGACTTCCTTTAAATAAGATTTATCCTGGTGCATCTAAACTCGTTCTATTGCAAACAAAGCAAAACCCACAATATTTAGACTTCTCAGTAATAGCTCCTATTAAAATGTAGTACAATACAACTCTGGTTATATTTCAAAATTGAAGCCTTTGTTTGAGGTGGAACCAGCACAGCTTTAAGTGTTCGTATTAACTGTACTTTGTGAACATTCACTCGATGACAATAAGAGTAGATATTTTACATACACAGGTGAATAATGTGCTTATTTCTTCTTTTTCCATTAAAACACTCCCATTTGTAAAAGGACATATGTTTTTCTATTTATCTTTTCAGATCTGGATATGAGAGAATATGGAGAAAATTGTTCTCAGTATGTTTCCAACTTCAGATTATTTAAGGTCCTAAATTTCTGAAAAAACTCATTATGTAATTAAGACAAATTTTTTCATACTCCTTGACTCAATTGACCACCTTTTTCCAATTTATTAATCACATGCTATGAAATGCCATTATTCAACACTGAAAAAATGTTTCATTATTATCCTCTTCAGAAGGAGAAGTTGAAATAAAGGCTTCTTTTCATTCTCTGATGAACACTGGGCTCCTCCAATAGGAGTCAAGTAAGTATCCACTCTATTATATTATTCAAAAGTAGTATTTTGAAGTCCAGAGACAATGGACTGTGAAAGTTGCATCTCCTATGTATTCCCCAGGCAACATTTCACAGCTTGGTTGCAGCACAAGCAATCATCTCGTGGCTCACGTGTTTACCTTCTGCCTGATACGATTTTGGCCATTTTAACTTTGAGTTATCTGTTAGACATCTAAGAAGAGAAATTGATTAGGCACCTGGATCCAAGGTCAAGTGCTAGAGACAGGTCTTTGGGAATCATCAGCTGCAGTCACCTTGCCCCTTAGAATGGGCTCAAAACCCTACTCCACATTTCGTGGAACTCCAGAGTGCTTAAGATGATGTGGGAGAACTTCCGGGTAGACGGAGGGGAGGAGTGGCTTCACTTTCATTGTCACCTCTACCCAGCTCCTGCTTCTGCTTCTGTTGAATCAGTGCAGTTTATGGACTGTCTCTTCTTCCTCTGCGATATCCTTCCCCCAAGGGAAGGAATTCAGCCACTTCCTTGATTTCCATAGCCAGTCAAGCTAGAGAGTGTGAGGAAACTGCACTAAAGATTTGCTGAAGACAGAGGTGAGTGCCTCAGACAGAGAGTATGAGTAGCGTGGAATAATAATGTTAAATGGAATATTAGTCCTCCCTGATTTTAAAATGTCTTGGCTCACTCTACCTGAGGCATATTTAGGGATGTTTCTATGGTCTTATGATACCTCACATTCCCAGCTACTGGACTTTCCAGGCTCTCTCTACCCCTGCCTCATCCTTCCCCCCAGCAGCTCCAGACCCATTTTTCAAATCTACCGAGTACCCAGGAAAAAAAAAAAAAGAAAAAAGAAAAGAAAATTCATTAAACAAATCCCTCCCTAGAAAACATTTGCTATTTGTAAAAAGTAAGCCTTTCTCAACTTTAACAATCCCTGAAGAGTCTTGAGCCCTGTACCTATTCTGACTTTCAGACAGCTTCTGGGGGCAGGTAGCAGAGGAGGGAGGTCAGTCTCGTTGCCGCTCCCCGATCACTGATGTGGGTAATGGGGGAATGGCTCCATGCCCCAGCTATCCCAGGAGACATCTTGTAACCACGTGCCTGGAGAGACCAGTGGCAAGGAAAGGAGTAAGACCCCACCCTCGGCACCGGGACCACAGTGCTTTGCAGAGGAGTGACAGCCAGGGGAAGGCATTTTGCTTTGGAAAAGACTTGTACCTCAAGTGCTTCTGCATTTCATGTAATTAAGACAAATTTTTCATTATTCATTCAGATTTAGGAAATGACAACTAGAAACAAACAGCTAAAGCACAAAACATGCAGTTGACAATGTTCGCTTTGCTGGAGCAGAACATTTCTGTTCTTTAACTGAATTTTCAGCACATCCAGACAAGGAGACAGGTTTTTCTGCAATTGATATGTCCATTAATGCACACAGTGCAAGAAAGTGGCTCGGTTGATCAAAATGGGTCGTGACCAGAAAGAACTGTGGATGCGGACAAGATACGTTCAGGGTTCTGTGACCTCAGAACCAAAGCAGAGACCCTTCCCTGGCCCCAGAGCTAAGCATTTAGCAGCACTATCCTGGAAGGGGTGGGTATCTTGCTGCTGCACTGGGTACATTAGTCTGGATTTTAGCATTCATGCTGATGTTTAAGTTAATGATAGAATATGTGCTGTGGGTTCAGTTCTTCCAAACACTTTGTTTCCTCTGTAGTATCCTGAGATAAATCGGCCAGGGGATGGGAAACCAGATAAGCTGCCGTTAAAAAAAATGTTGTCTAATGTGGACTCATTCCTGATTGATGGTCCCACCATTGTACAAACTCCACTTTTGGCTCTCTCTCTCCTTTTCTGTGTTCCTCTCTCTGTCTCCAACCGTCTCTGCTCCTTTGCTTTCAGAAGATTCTTTTCTTTCTGCCTTTCACCAAATCCAAGTGGTCGTTTTTAACCTATTTTGCTTCCCAGGCCCTTTTGAGGAAAGCTATAGACCTTACCCAAGAACAATGTATGTAAAGGAACGTTCATTGTCAAGGCTGCTAAAATCTATCCATGGAGCCCAGGTTAAGGACTCTGCTCTGAGGGGCAACACAATGGTTGAAGGAAGTGAGGAGGGAGTTATGAGCTCTGGGTTATGGTTCTGAACTATTGCTCCTTTGGTGGAGCAGTGACCCTGGCCTGGGAAGACATGGTCTGGCCTCACTGTGGACGCCCTGGAAACCCTACTGTCTGCTTCGTCATCGGTAAACATGGCAAGTCTTCCTATTCCCTTTTCTGTAAAATGAGGTGTTTGGATTAGATGATTTCTAAGGTGCCTTCTGACTACAATTCCTGGTTTGTCCCTCCCTGCCAGCCCCATATCATGTGCTATTAGTTATTAGATCCAGGGAGTGCCCTGCTCTGAACGTATTCCAATATATATTCCTGC
>NW_006792456.1:1988468-1994208 GCF_000442215.2 Lipotes vexillifer
TTTAATTTATATTTTTATTTTTGTTACTTTTTAATAAATTTACTTATTTATTTATTTTTGGCTGCGTGGCTGCGTGTGGGCTTTCTCTAGTTGTGGTGAGAGGGGGCTACTCTTCGTTGTGGTGTGCGGGCTTCTTGTTACAGTGGCTTCTCATATTACGAGCACAGGCTCTAGGTGAGTGGGCTTCAGTAGTTGTGGCACATGGGCTCAGGAGTTGTGGCTTGTGGCTCTAGAGCACAGGCTCAATAGTTGTGGTGCACGGGCTTAATTGCTCCGTGGCATGTGGGATCTTCCCGGACCAGGGCTTGAACCCGTGTCTTCTGCATTGGCAGGTGGATTCTTAACCACTGTGCCACTAGGGAAGCCCAATATAAAAAGTTTTGATGTGCCATTAGTCCAAGTTGAAAACTATTTGTATTAAAGAGTACTATCAAATCACCTGACAGTTAATCCAAAAGAATGCATGTGTGGTTTGTATTTTTAAATAAACAAACTTTACGTGTCCCCACACACTCTAAGTTGTGATGCAGACCAAGCAGGGGAAAAGCTGTCATTTCCACTTTGTCTTCCTTTCCTATGTTCTTGAATACTCATTGAGTCCCCTCTGTGGACTGGGCCCTAGGGATACAAGACTGTGCATAGAATTTGTCTCTGCCCCCCCGGCAGCTCATGTCCCAGCTGGGCAAAGGTAACGTAAACCACTAAGTACACTTGAGAGAACTGCTGTAGCTGGACATGCAAGGCCCTGAGGCGACATTCCCCGACCTAAGCTCTCAGACATCTGCATGTACAGTCAGGCAGATTCCTGGCCCTACTTAGACGAAGAGCACTAAGGTTCTAGAACCACAGTTCTGTGGGAACCGAGAAGGGGAATGAGGCTGTCTTTCTCTTTGCAAATGCAAGTGTCTGTATTTATAAATTATTTGGAAAACTTAAGAGAGTTATTAAGAATATTACATACCCATTTGCTTGACAAACATTTTTTAAAAACCTGACCATACAAATGATCTGGAGCAAGGACACCCTGAAGTCAGCTGGTAGCAGTATAAGTTGGTACAACCACTTTGGAAAGCAATTTTGGCAATATCTAGTATAACTGAAGATATACATATACTATAATTCAGCCATTGCTCTCTAGAGAAATTCCCAAGCAAAGGTGCAAAGATACATGAATAAGAACAGTCTTTGCATCATCATGTATAACTGTGAAAAAATGGGAACAACCAAAATGGGCATCAACAGGATTCAGATTTGAAAAATCAGAATGTTGTATAGCAGTGAAAGAGAATACATTGGACTATTTGTATCAAATAGATAAATCTCAAAAAATAAGTTGCAGAATATTTTCGGCATGATACCATTTATATGAACTTTTTATAAATGCAAACCAATGTTATTGTTATGGATCTATCCATATGTTGTAAAATTATAACATTGAAAAGATAACAATAACAAATATTAATGAGTGAGTATGTGGAACATCTGGAAACCTCATCAATTGTTAGTGGTGTGTAAGTTAGTACAACCTTTGCTATTTGGCAGTTTCCAGTAAAATTGAATATATGCAGATGTGTGACCCAGAAATTCCACTTCTAGCTATGTACTGAACAGAAATACATAGATGGGCCACGACTCATATATAAGAGTGTTCCTAGCTGCACTGTTCACAGCATTCCCGAACTGGAAACAACCCAAATGGTTGCCTGGATGAACTAATTGTGTTACATTTATACAATGGGTTACTACACAACAGCAACAGGACCGAACAAAGTAGTGGATTAATCTCACAGACATAATGTAGAGCAAAGGAGGCCAGACACAAAAAAGCACATCCAATAGAACTCCATTTTTGTAAAGTTGAAAACCAGGCAAAATTGGTTGATGGTGATAGACCTTTGGATGGTGGTAACTTTAGGGGAAAGGTGATGTCTGGGAGGGCTCCCTAAGGGGCTTCAGAGATGTCAGTTATGTTCCATTTCTTGGGTTTAGTAACAGTTACATGGGGGTATTCATTTTGTGAAAATTCATTGAGCTGTAAATTTATAATCTGAGTAGCATGTTATACTTTAATCAAGGTTAGGTTTAACAAACCTAACATGTATTTGTAGACAGTGGTCAGTTCCTGAACTTGTTATACAGCTTTATATTCCCGTACTGGGCAATAAGCCAGGCAGTCACCTTAATCTTTATGTGTTTTCGATTTAGATGAATTGGGAAATTGAATTAAATTAAATTAAAATAGCTGCTGTCCTTGTGGGCGTGTGACACTTCCATGCATGGCACGTATTTGATAGTAAGGGCTTGAAGTTGGAAGTCCTGACTTCTCTGAGCTCTATCATCTGTTAACTCTGTGATCTTGGACATGTCATAATATCCTCTCTGGCCTTAGGTTTGACTCAATTAGGACTACGATAATGGCTTTTGTGAAGATTACACAAGATATATCCATGAACTTATGTTTTAAACCTTAAGGAGCTACAAATTTGATTTAATATGATCCAACAAATGTATAGTGAGATGATGTTCATGTCTCATAAGGCCTAATGTCAGACAGAAGCTGGGGTCCTTAATGATGTGTGTCAGAGGATGGGATGAGCCTGGACAGGATCTGAAACACAAATTCATCTTTTTCTGCGTAGACTGGGGAACAGTCATGTGATGGTTAACTTTATAATGTCAACTTGGTTGGCTATGGTACCTAGTTGTTTAGTCAAACATGTCTAGATATTGCTGTGAGGTATTTTTTAGATGAGACTGACATTTGTATCAGTAGACTTTAAGTAGAGCCGATTACCCTTTGATATATGAGTGTACATTACCAGTCAGTGGAAGGTCTTAAGAGAAAATACTAAGACACCTTCAGGAGGAAGAAATTCTGCCTCCACACTGGCGTTGGACTCAAGACTGCAACGCCAACTCTTCCCTGGGCCTCCAGCTGCAGCCTGCCCTGCATGTTTCTGACTTGCCAACCCCACAATTGCATGAGCCGTTTCCTTAGATTAACTCTCTCTATATTTCTCTCCATATATCCTATTGGTTCTGTTTCTATGGAGAACCCTGACTAATACAGGTTAAGTGAGGGAAGGATGACAGGAGGGTGAGAGGGAAATATTTATGGCTGTTAGAGAAAGGAAGATCCAGTGCCCTTTCTAAAAAGTGAATTCTGCAGGCTTGGGTGAACTGTTTTCTCTGGATTACATATGAAAGTACATTTCCTCTTACAATTCCCCCTTAATTTTATATTATTTAAATGAACATATAGATTTGTCTATTTTAACAAAACTGGTATATTTCCTTCCAATATATATGTGTGTGTGTGTGTGCATGTGTGTGTGTTTAAACATAGTTTAGATCATTCTGCATATACAAATTCACATCCTGCTTTTATTGTTATATTTATATATAAGCATTTTTCTATGTGGTGACAAAGTGTTGAAGACATCACTTTTAATGACTGCATATCCAACCTAATGATATTAATTTATTTATTCATCCTTCTATTGTTTACCTCGGATGGTTGTTGATACACTGATTGTTGTTACTATTGTTTTAACTCATAATGCAGCAAAGTTTAGTGGGTGAAGTGTAAAATTTGGAGATTTTAGACCTGGGTCTGAATTTCAGAAATGCTACTTAGCTGTATAACTCAGGGCAAGTTACTCAGCCATTTTAGTGTGAGATGAGGCTGCTACTACTTTACTTTATAGGTTATAATGATTAAGTGAGAAAGCATATAAAATGCCTAGTGGAGTACCTGGCACATGGTAGGCATTCAGTAAATGATAAATATAAAATTTCCAGTCAACTGTAAAGTTTCCAAGGGCAAGTAATGGTTTTATTATTTCCAACACCTAATCTGGTTTATGGTGCATCATACTCAGTATAGTATGTATTTGTTGAACTATTGACTGCTTTAGTGAGCTTTGCAGAAATGTAGGATTATTTTCTTAAGTGGAATTACTGGGTCAAAGGAAGGCCTTTTAAACATGTTATAGATTGGTCTCCTAAAAGGTTTGAATCAATTTAAGTGCTGTTATACAAATAGGAAGTGTATTTATGCATGGAAGCAGCAGGCCTCATCTGCCATGAATCATGACTGTAGTCATAACCCGGGGACTTGGCTTTGAGTTCTGCTGGCACTGAAGTTTCCTGTGCTATAAGGAAGGGAACAAACCAGGGCCACCAGACCACGGGTGGGTAAAATTGGGCTAGTCACCCAGATTGGTTTGCTATGGGGGCTGCCTGTTTTAGGAACTTATTTGGGAATGTGTTTCTGGGGGCTACTCCTGAATTGGCTGTTCTTGAGTCCTTGACTTTGGGGGGAAATGTATCTCCAATAAAGTTTTAGTTGTGACATAACTTCTGAGTGTGTAGAAAACAATGACAGAGGTGATTATTTACTATTGCGTTTATGGAAAACCAAAGTGTCAGGTGAACGTGTCTTGGTTCCTATGTTAAGGAGCACTTTGGGTACAGGTCTATCAGCCTGATCCTGAGCTCCAAACAAGGACATAGTACAGCCAGTGAGAAATAATCTCTATAGTTTCAGAAATTACAAATACAATCTTAATAGATACAAATTTTTGCACATTTATGCCTAGAGATTACATCAAAGATTGAAAGTCAATTTAGGCCTTTTACTAAGAAAGTACCCACCTACTGTGAAGAATAAAATGGCTGTAGTATTTAAAGTCAGCATGAGGATAAACAGCAGAATTTATGTGTGTTCAGGTCTCCTTTTCCCCACACTTGGTAAAAATGAATTAGCAATCTTGATTAGCAGAAAGGCAGGAGCTTTCCATTTTTTCTATCACCAAGATCAAATAAACTCTGGATTTGCAATTAGTACAATAATCAGGAAAGTTTAATATTCAAAGTGTTATCTGTGCATTTATATGCATATAATGCTGTGTTGCCAATGTGACATTTAAATTAGACAAAGAGTGAGTTTTGGGTTCATTTTCTTGTGTGTAGCAGCTTAAGAGAGGGGGAAGGCACTGTGCCCCTTTGAGAGATCTAAATACAGAAAAAAAAGTATCATGTCACTCCCTTCCGAAAGAAATTTTTTTTTTCTTTTTCACTTTTAAGACCAAAAGATTTTTGAAACATAAAGGTTACCTATTGTCTACATAGTGTAAAGTTCTTTCAAATCAATTTAATTAAGTCTGACTAGAGAGATACTGTCAAAAGCATAGTTTATGATATGTATCATGTGTATAAATGTGCAAAAACACTGTAATTTGTTGGATATAAATAAAAGAGAGGAAGGACCACATGCCCTATACGTTAGGAAAAATAGAATATTTTAAAAGAAGATAAAAATCTTTTCTTAATAGAAAGGTGGTTTCAGTCTACTCAATTTTTCCTACCCTTTCTTCAATGCCCTTTGCTTTCAATAGAGACTTGTCATTGAAAAGTTCTCAAAGAGGAGTTTAAAGCATAATCATGTTTGAAATGAAACAAGGTCTATTTATGTTATAAATAACTTTGAGGAATGTGGTACTAAGGCATTAAAAGAGGGTATGAAAATTATAAGTCTGACACAGAATGTGGAGAGAAATATCATGATGGAGATGAAATATGACAACAGAATCATGGTAACTGGTATGAATTTGCTCTTTGTCACTCAGATACAAGGAGTCACATTTCTTTCTTTTTTTATATCAAATTAAATTTGACTAAGTACCTCCACCTAACCAGGATGATTGGAAATCCACTCAGTGTGGATCCATTCCCTACA
>NW_006792456.1:1994279-2022050 GCF_000442215.2 Lipotes vexillifer
CCATCCCCTACACTCAAAAGTGTAGGGAGCCTTCCTTTCCCCTTGAGATTAAACAAAAGTACGGTTGTCCCTTAGTATCCATAGGGGATTCCAGGACCCCCAGTGGATACCAAATTCCATGGATTTTCAAGTCGCTTAGTCAGCCATCCATATCCATGGGGTCCGTATCTGTTGGTAGGGAAGGCCAACTATAATGCAAGCTACATAGAACACAAACTGTACCAGGCCCTGCTCTGACATATTAATTCATTTTATCATCACAACTATCTGAGGCAGGTCATGGTATTATACTCATTTTTAAATTGAAGAAACTATGGTACAGAGATTAGCTTGCATTAGATCACCTGGCTAGTAAGGGGTGAGTATTTGGACTCAGGCAGTCTGAGAACCTGTTCTCTTAATGACAATACCAATTCTAGAGCTTATGCATTTCAGGAACATTGGGACAGACTCTTCATCCCTTTAATCCTAGGCACCACATTTCTGTAGGAGAGTCTAGATCTGTTGCTCCCTGATCTGACACTCAGTCAGAAAACTGGTGGCCTCTGGTCAGATCTGACAGCAGACAAGTTTTGTTCAATGACTGTAGTATCTTTCGACACTCTGAATTAATTGCCAACATTCAAAATGTAGAGAATTCATTTAAAAGTCAAAATTTATAGCTTTTATTGAAAGATCACGAGGTCTGGCAGCACCGCCAATGTTCCCACTGGACCATAGGCTGGAGCTCGTTGTCTTCTGCCATTTTACACAGGAATTTGTGCTCCAGTAGCTCTCCCTGGGTATACTCAAGCTCTTTACTCATCTAGGTTATCTGACAGACTCAGTAGGCCAGACTTGGAAAAAAAAAAAAAAAAGAGAAGGTCACCTACACCTAGTCTTCCAGGACACAAAGATATGTCTGCCCTCCCAAGAGATGGAAGAAGAAATAGGACTTGTTCCTTCATGATAAGTCAACCACCCAGGCACAATTAATTTCTCACTAGCACTGGTAAACTTTTTGCTTCCATAAAGACCAAGATTGGTTTGGGTTTCCCTACCATCTTTCCAGGCACTGAGATGTGAAGCCTTGACAACCTTTTCGGTTCTTCCCTCGTCTTTGCCTTGTAGATCAATCAACTGCTAAACCATAGAGACACCACCAAACCTCTTATGCCCACAACCTCCTCTATATTCTCCTTGCCCACCCCCAAGATACCACATTAATACAGGCTGTCCTTGCCCCTTGCCTGGACCATACTAATCCATGACCTCCTAGCAGTCTATTGGTTCCAGTTTATCTTTTTGAATTTATTTTCCATTTCCCATCTCTCATCCTTATCCCCAGTGCTCAGATGAACTCAACCTCTTTTTTTGCCAGTACCCGCACTGGGTTTTTCTACTTGTGTGATCATTCCATTTCTCTCAAACTAAAATTCTCTTCCTTCCCTTCCATTTATTCAAATTTAACTCTCTTCGATAGCCTTAAATTTTACTTTCTCCTTGACTGTTTCTGTGATCCTACCTGGAAGTAATTACCCTCTCCCTCAAATTCCCACAGCACTTTACATGCACCCCTGCTAAAGCACTTCCACCTTCACTCTGTTTACAAATAATGTCCCTACTTGACAGCAAAGCTTTTGAAATTTCATTTTTGAGTTCATTTTTTAACCTTTCAGTATGTTCATTTTGTATTGCCCACAACCCCCAGAATGGTATCTTGCAAGTATTTTTTAGCAGGTTTTCAATATTTGTTGAAGTAAAGAAGAAAAGGAAGGCAGGTTAAAGTCTTCTACAAAGCAAAGAAGTATTTAGTAATAGGAACTTGTTTATTTTTTATTACTGTTTCCTTGCCTCTATAATGTTAAAGAAAAACTGAAATATCATCTCTAAATCTACAATATTTGGCTTAAGAATAATATGGTAAAACTATTATTTCTACCTTGATGTTTCCTTATTTTATTTTTTAACACCTTTATTAGAATATAACTGCTTTACAATGATGTGTTAGTTTTTGCTTTATAACAAAGTGAATCAGCTGTACATATAAATATATCCCCCTATCTCCTCCCTCTTGCATCTCCCTCCCAACCTCCCTATCCCACCCCTCTAGGTGGTCACAAAGCACCGAGTTGATCTCCCTGTGCTGTGCAGCTGCTTCCCACTAGCTAGCTATTTTACATTTGGTAGTGTATATATGTCCATGCCACTCTCTCACTTCGTCCCAGCTTACCCTTCCCCCTCCCCGTGTCCTTAAGTCCATTCTCTACATCTGCGTCTTTATTCCTGTCCTGCCCCTAGGTTCCTCAGCCCAACCTCCCCGCCCCTCTAGGTGGTCACAAAGCACCGAGTTGATCTCCCTGTGCTGTGCAGCTGCTTCCCACTAGCTAGCTATTTTACTTTAGAATCTATGTATATGTGTTAGCATATGATATTTGTTTTTCTCTTTCTGACTGACTTCACTCTGTGTGACAGACTCTAGGTCCATCCACCTCACTATAAATAACTCAATTTCATTTTTTTTATGGCTGAGTAATATTCCATTGTATATATGTGCCACATCTTCTTTATTCATTCATCTGTCGATGGACACTTAGGTTGCTTCCATGTCTTGGCTATTGTAAATAGAGCTGCAATGAACATTGTGCTACATGACTCTTTTTGAATTATAGTTTTCTCAGGGTATATGCCCAATAGTGGGATTGCTGGGTCGTATGGTAATTCTATTTGTAGTTTTTTAAGGAACCTTCATACTGTTCTCCATAGTGGCTGTATCAATTTACATTCCCACCAACAGTGCAAGAGGGCTCCCTTTTCTCCACACCCTCTCCAGCATTTATTGTTTGTAGATTTTCTAATGATGGCCATTCTGACTGGTGTGAGGTAGTAGTTTTGATTTGCATTTCTCTAATGATTAGTGATGTTGAGCATCCCTTCATGTGTTTGATGGCAATCTGTGTATCTTCTTTGGAGAAATGTCTGTTTAGGTCTTCTGCCCATTTTTGGACTGGATTCCTTGTTTTTTGGATATTGAGCTGCATGAGCTGCTTGTAAATTTTGGAGATTAATCCTTTGTCAGTTGCTTCATTTGCAAATATTTTCTCCCATTCTGAGGGTTGTCTTTTCATCTAGTTTACATTTTTCCTTTGCTGTGCAAAAGCGTTTACGTTTCATTAGGTCCCATTTGTTTATTTTTGTTTTTATTTCCATTTCTCTAGGAGGTGAGTCAAAAAGTATCTTGCTGTGATTTATGTCATAGAGTGTTCTGCCTATGCTTTCCTCTAAGAGTTGTATAGTGCCTGGCTTTACATTTAGGTCTTTAATCCATTCTGAGCTTATTTTTGTGTATGGTGTTAGGGAGTGTGCTAATTTCATTCTTTTACATGTAGCTGTCCAGTTTTCCCAGCACCACTTATTGAAGAGAGTATCTTTTCTCCACTGTATATTCTTGCCTCGTTTATCAAAGATAAGGTGACCATATGGGTCTATCTCTGGGCTTGCAATCCTGTTCCATTGATCTATATTTCTGTTTTTGTGCCAGTACCATACTCTCTTGATTACTGTAGCTTTGTAGTATCGTCTGAAGTCAGGGAGCCTGATTCCTCCAGCTCCGTTTTTCTTTCTCAAGATTGCTTTGGCTATTTGGGGTCTTTTGTGTTTCCATATAAATTGTGAAAATTTTTGTTTGAGTTCTGTGAAAAATGCCATTGGTAGTTTGATAGGGATTGCACTGAATCTGTAGATTACTTTGGGTAGTATAGTCATTTTCACAATGCCGATTCTTCCCATCCAAGAACATGGTATATCTCTCCATCAGTTTGTATCATCTTTAATTTCTTTCATCAGTGTCTTATAGTTTTCTGTATACAGATCTTTTGTCTCCTTAGGTAGGTTTATTCCTAGGTATTTTATTCTTTTTGTTGCAATGGTAAATGGGAGTGTTTCCTTAATTTGTCTTTCAGATTTTTCATCATTAGTGCAAGAGATTTCTGTGCATTAATTTTGTACCCTGCTACTTTACCAAATTCGTTGATTAGCTCTAGTAGTTTTCTGGTAGCATCTTTAGGATTCTCTATGTATAGTATCATGTCATCTGCAAACAGTGACAGCTTTACTCCTTCTTTTCCGATTTGCATTCCTTTTATTTCTTTTTCTTTTCTGATTGCTGTGGCTAAAACTTCCACAAGTATTTTGAATAATAGTGGTGAGAGTGGACAACTTTGTCTTGTTCCTGATCTTAGAGGAAATGATTTCAGTTTTTCACCATTGAGAACAATGTTGACTGTGGGTTTGTCATATATAGCCTTTATTAAGTTGAGGTAAGTTCCCTCTATGCCTACTTTCTGGAGGGTTTTTATCATAAATGGGTGTTGAATTTTGTCGAAAGCTTTTTCTGCATCTATTGAGATGATCATATGGTTTTTCTCCTTCAGTTTGTTAATATGGTTTATCACATTGATTGATTTGTGTATATTGAAGAATCTTTGCATTCCTGGGATAAACCCCACTTGATCATGGTATATGATCCATTTAACGTGCTGTTGGATTCTGTTTGCTAGTATTTTGTTGAGGATTTTTGCATCTATGTTCATCAGTGATATTGGCCTGTAGTTTTCTTTCTTTGTGACATCCTTGTCTGGTTTTGGTATCAAGGTGATGGTGGCCTCGTAGAATGAGTTTGGGAGTGTTCCTCCCTCTGCTATATTTTGGAAGAGTTTGAGAAGGATAGGTGTTAGCTCTTCTCTAAATGTTTCATAGAATTTGCCTGTGAAGCCATCTGATCCTGGGCTTTTGTTTGTTGGAAGATTTTTAATCACAGTCTCAATTTCAGAGCTTTTGATTGGTCTGTTTCTATTTTCTGTTTCTTCCTGGTTCAGTCTCAGAAGGTTTTGCTTTTCTAAGAATTTGTCCATTTCTTCCAGGTTGTCCATTTTATTGGCGTATATTTGCTTGTAGTAATCTCTCATTATTCTTTTTTTTTTCTGCAGTGTCAGTTACTTCTCCTTTTTCATTTCTAATTCTGTTGATTTGAGTCTGCTCCCTTTTTTTCTTGTTGAGTCTGGCTAATGGTTTATCAATTTTGTTTATCTTCTCAAAGAACCAGCTTTTAGTTTTATTGATCTTTGCTATTGTTTCCTTCATTTCCTTTTCATTTATTTCTGCTCTGATCTTTATGTTTTCTTTCCTTCTGCTAACTTCGGGGGTTCTTTGTTCCTCTTTCTCTAATTGCTTTAGGTGTAAGTTTAGATTGTTTATTTGAGATGTTTCTTGTTTCTTAAGGTAGGAATGTATTGCTCTAAACTTCCCTCTTAGAAATGCTTTTGTTACAACCCTTAGGTTTTGGGTCATCATTGTCATTTGTTTCTAGGTATTTCTTGATTTCCTCTTGGATTTCTTCAGTGATCTCTTGGTTATTTAGTAGTGTATTGTTTAACCTCCATGTGTTTGTACTTTTTACAGATTTTTTTCGGTAATTGATATCTAGTCTCATAGTGTTGTGGTAAGATAAGATACTTGATACAATTTCAATTTTCTTAAATTTACCAAGGCTTGATTTGTGACCCAAGATATGATCTATCCTGGAGAATGTTCCATGAGCACTTGAGAAGAAAATGTATTCTGTTGGTTTTGGATGGAATGTCCTATAAATATCAATAAATCCATCTTGTCTAATGTGTCATTTAAAGCTTGTGTTTCCTTATTTATTTTCATTTTGGTTGACCTGTCCATTGGTGAAAGTGGGGTGTTAAATTTCCCTACTATAATTGTGTTACTGTCGATTTCCCCTTTTATGGCTGCTAGCAGTTGCATTATGTATTGAGGTGCTCCTATGTTGGGTGCATAAATATTTACAATTTTATATCTTCTTGGATTGATTCCTTGATAATTATGTAGTGTCCCTCTTTGTCTCTGGTAGTAGTCTTTATTTTAAAGTCTATTTTGTCTGATAAGAGTATTGCTCCTTCAGCTTTCTTTGATTTCCATTTGCATGGAGTATCTTTTTCCATCCTCTCACTTTGAGTCTGTATGTGTCCCTAGGTCTGAAGTGGGTCTCTTGTAGGCAGCATATATGTGGGTCTTATTTTTGTATCCATTCAGCCAGTCTATGTCTTTTGGTTGGAGCATTTAATCCATTTACATTTAAGGTAATTATCGATAGGTATGTTCCTATTACCATTTTCTTAATTGTTTTGGGTTTGTTATTGTAGGTATTTTCCTTCTCTTGTGTTTCCTGCGTAGAGAAGTTCCTTTAGCATTTGTTGTAAAGCTGGTTTGGTGGTGCTGAATTCTCTTAGCTTTTGCTTGTCTGTAAAGATTTTAACTTCTCCTTCAAATCTGAATGAGATCCTTGCTGGGTAGAGTAATGTTGGTTGTAGGTTTTTCCCCTTCATCACTTTAAATATGTCCTGCCACTCCTTTCTGGCTTGCAGAATTTCTGCTGAGAGATCAGCTATTAACCTTATGGGGATTCCCTTGTATGTTATCTGTTGCTTTTCCCTTGCTGCTTTTAATATTTTTTCTTTGCATTTAATTTTTGACAGTTTGATTAATATGTGTCTTGGTGTGTTTCTCCTTGGATTTATCCTGTATGGGACTCTCTGTGCTTCCTGGACTTGATTGACTATTTCCTTTCCCATATTAGGGAAGTTTTCAAACATAATCTCTTCAAATATTTTCTCAGTCCCGTTCTTTTTCTCTTGTTTTTCTGGGACCCCTATACTTCAAATGTTGGTGCGTTTAATGTTGTCCCAGGGGTCTCTAAGACTGTCCTCAATTTTTTTCGTTCTTTTTTCTTTATTCTTCTCTGTGGTAGTTATTTCCACTATTTTATCTTCCACGTCACTTATCCTTTCTTCTGCCTCAGTTATTCTGCTATTGATTCCTTCTAGAGAATTTTTAATTTCATTTATTGTGTTGCTCATCAATGTTTGTTTGCTCTTTAGTTCTTCTAGGTCCTTGTTAAACATTTCTTGTATTTTCTCCATTCTATTTCCAAGACCTTTGATCATATTTACTATCATTACTCTGAATTCTTTTTCAGGTAGACTGCCTATTTCCTCTTCATTTGTTTGGTCTGGTGGGTTTTTGCCTTGCTCTTTCATCTGCTGTGTGTTCCTCTGTCTTCTCATTTTGGTTACTTACTGTGTTTGGGGTCTTCTTTTCGCATGCTGCCGTTTCATAGTTCCCATTGTTTTTGGTGTCTGTCCCCAGTGGCTAAGGTTGGTTCAGTGGGTTGTATAGGCTTCCTGGTGGAGGGGACTGGTGCCTGTGTTCTGGTGAATGAAGCTGGATCTTGTCTTTCTGGTGGGCAGCACCCCATCTGGTTGTGTGTTTGGGGGTGTCTGTGACCTTATTATAATTTTAGGCAGCCTCTCTGCTAATGGGTGGGGCTGTGTTCCTGTCTTGCTAGTTGTTTGGCATAGGGTGTCCAGCACTGTAGCTTGCTGGTCATTGAGTGGAGCTGGGTCTTAGTGATTATATGGAGATCTCTGGGGGAGCTTTCACCGTTTGGTATTACGTGGAGCCAGGAGGTCTCTGGTGGGCGAATGTCTTGAACTCGGCTCTCCCACCTCAGAGGCACAGGCCTGACACCCGGCTGGAGCACCAAGACCCTGTCAGCCACACGACTTTTGGGAAGTCTGAGGTCTTCTGCCAGCGTTCAATAAGTGTTCTGTAGGAGTTGTTCCACATGTAGATGTATTTCTGATGTATTTGTGGGGAGGAAGGTGATCTCCATGTCTTACTCCTCCACCATCTTGAAGGTCTCTGATGTTTTCTTATTCTATGGTGCTCATCTGTGAGCTAGCTTTAGAGTCACTACCACCTTTCACAACATCCTGCAAAGCAAGTGAATTACTGAAGCACATCACCCTCAAGAATGTGAGTGTCTGAGAGAGACTTGAAATTTATGCCAAGGGTGGATTGTGCTAATGTTGCCACCTAATTTTATTGATTGGGTTAGGCAAGTGAGTTGCTTTGGGACATGCTGTGGCTTTGGCTTAGCCTTACAATTAATGTAACCTGGTGAAGTGACTGGGGCAGGTGGCCCTAGGGGCGTGTGGTGATGTGGGTGGTGCGCCAGATCTCATGTTGGAGACTGAGGCTCAGGTTCTGGCACTGCCACTTACCAATGAGTGATCTGGACAAGTTTATCAGTCTCTTTCTTTGCCTTTAAGTGAAGAAAATTGTGCGTTACCTGTAGAGTTCTTTTCAGTTCTCAATATCTGTGAATCAGCCTGTTAGATTATAATTTTCAGTACACGATTCAGCAAATGTTTTCAGAAAGTCTTTGTTATGAGCAGTCTGAAGACAAATGGGAATTCTAGAGATTGTATTTAAAGTGATACCTAATGGATCCCTGGAATTTTTGTACATTGACACCATGATATAGCTTCATATAGATTGCACATAGTAGCATTCTGCTATAATTCCCAGAAGATGTTGGAGCAGTCATTAACCATTTCCTTAAGTAAAGCAGTTTGTTGCCAAATTCCCCTTTCTCCTTCTACTCTTAGCCCTGTGGACAGCACATGAGAATTGAACTACTGCACTGTTTCTTCTATTGGTCACAACCAAATTTATGCTACTGCATATTTATGTTTCCTATAAAGTTATTTGCAGACAGTACCATAGATAGTTAAATATGATGAGATGCACACTGATTAAATTGATACTCTTGGTTGTTTGATATTTATGGAGAGAAATTAATAATGAGATTGAGCTAAAGGTTATCCCCAGCAGGAAAGAAAAATGTCATCTAAGTGTATGCATAGCAATAAACTCCGTTTAAAAATGGTTTCTGTGGGAAATAGAGCTAGTTAGAATTGTCTTGTTTTTTGTTGTATAGTATGTACAGTAAAACTTTTCTTTATGATTTATTTTAAAATATATGAAGTTCAGCTTAGCCTCTTAATAGCATTGCCTAATAAAACTGCAGAAATAGATCATTGTATTGGGTAATGGAAACTGGAAGAGGCAGTTGAATAAGAGAACAAATGGTGAAGCACAGCAACTGAAGAATCTTGTTTCAGGGGGGAGAGTTACAGAAAGAACACTAAAAATTTTTTTTTCTTTATTTTATTTCATTTTTGGCTGCGTTTGGTCTTTGTTGCCGTGCGCAGGCTTTCTCTAGTTGCGGTTCACGGGCTTCTCATTGCGGTGGCTTCTCTTGTTGCGTAGCACGGGCTCTAGACTCACAGGCTTCAGTAGTTGCAGCATGTGGGCTCAGTAGTTGTGGCAGGTGGGCTCTAGAACGCAGGCTCAGTAGTTGTGGCGCACGGACTTAGTTGCTCTGCGGCATGTGGGATCTTCCTGAACCAGGGCTCGAACCCATGTCCCCTGCATTGGCAGGCGGATTCTTAACCACTGTACCACCAGGGAAGTCCCAAGAACACTAACAATTTATCTTTTGATTATCTGAAAGAAATATGGCACATCTGAGGAAGTATAAAGCACAAATGATAACCCTGAAAAAGAAGACGAAGAATGGCTATAATTATGATCTTCATATTTAGAGATTTCCAAATTTGAAGATCATGTAAACATTACTTTGGACAGTTTCAAAATTAGAATGTATATCAAGTCTCATTAGGCATGTACTCAAGTGCTAAGTGGTGGAGATATATCTAGAACACCAAGATGGCACCATGATGATTAAAGAAGGGGACTTCCTCAAAAAACTTACTATCAAAAATGAAAGCTTTAGAAATGTGTATGCCCCTTGATGCAGAAATTTCATGATCAAGAATGCATCCCAAGGAAATATAGATACACATGACAATTTTCTTTGATGGTATTTAGTCAGTTTTATTTATAATTAAAAAGAGAAAGAAAGAAAAACTAGAAATGACTCACATTTCCATCAATAAGTAATTGTTTACATAAATTGTGCACACCCATACAAAGGGAGACTATTCTAATGATATGAGATAGGATGGGGGCCATTTAGTGCCGGAAGCAGGGGGAGGAGTATGGTGAACATTTCTACTTTCTTGTAGTCTGGAAAATTCTCAGATAAATGAAGTTTATCTTAGAAATCTTTCAACTTTCTGTTCTTCTCTCTCCTTTTGGATTCTAAAATCCTCAAGCTAACCCAGTCACTATAACACCTCTATGTCACAAAGTTATATAGAGTCATCTCTCCTAAACTGTTATGATTCTTCCCTTCCTTCACTAATAAATCCACAGAATCTCTCAAAAGATTCTGGGGTTTTGTTTGGATTTTTTTCATTACAGTCACAACATGGCAGCAGTGCCAGGATTCTGATGAAGGGTTTGTGTTACTGTTTTCTAAGAAGAGATAATCTAGAAATTAAGTGTTTGTAGTCAGTGAGTGCCTGCAGTATTTTTCATAGAATCAGATCACATTTGTTCTGTGCACCAGCAGTAGCAAACAACTGATATTTTTAGTGGCCAATTGTCCCATGCCTACACTTGCAAGGCAAATCATATGCAGTTAAAAGTAGAAAAGGGCATCAAACACTTTGAGGTTGCTTGTTAAGGGGTTTCCCTTTTTGCAAAGAACATGACTAATTACATCTGAGTATATTTTCTCTTAATTTTTTAAAGCACTTTTACATCTCCTTTCATTGTATCCTTATAATCACCTGTGCAGAAGGTAGGTGACATACTATTGCACCCATTTGAGAAATGATGAAACCGAGACACAAGGATTTATTTGTAGAGCAGTAATAGGACGCAGGGTGACTGACTCTGAGCTGGACATTTTCTCTTATAGATCACAAGCAGGAGCCCCCTCTAGCCAGTAAATTATTACTATAGAAGTGAGGTAGAATGTGAAACTAATCCCAGGGACTCAGCTCGGGCTTATAGTTTTGCAGTTCCATTAAAAAAACAAAAACAAAAACAAAACAAAAAAAAAGCAGGGTTTCCCTGGTGGCGCAGTGGTTGAGAGTCCGCCTGCCAATGCAGGGGACACGGGTTCGTGCCCGGGTCCGGGAAGATCCCACATGCCGCGGAGCGGCTGGGCCGGTGAGCCATGGCCGCTGAGCCTGCGCGTCCAGAGCACCGCAACGGGAGAGGCCACAACAGTGAGAGGCCTGCGTACTGCCAAAAAAAAAAAAAAAAAAAAAAAAAAAAATCAGAGCAGCTGTTTGTCTTTGATGGAGACAAAGAAATGGAAGATTTTCTATGCTGAGGTAATGATACATCTAGACCAGTAGTTTTTAACCAGGGGCAATTTTGCCCCCTCCCCTCAACCCTCCCCCAAGGATATCTGGCAATGCCTGGAGACATTTTTGATTGTCTTAACTGGGAGAGAGTATTACTGGCATCTCATGGGTAGCAGCTAGGCCTCCTGCTAAATATCCTACAAAGCACAGGACAGACCCCACAACAAAGAATTATCCTGTTCATAATGTCACCAGTGCTGAGACTTGAGGAACCCTGCTCTAGATGTCTCTCTGCCTTGGTTAATGGTGGTTGGCATGCTCTCAATTGGTCACATGTTCAGTCTCTGGCGTCAGAATTACATAAACTAATGATGGGCAAAACTTTTAAAAAGAGAGTTCAATAATGTGTCCCCTTTCCGTCCCATATGGGTCTTCCTCTTAATTCTTCACCCCCCCTCTCAATCCTTGCTCCCCAGTTGTCATCCTCCCCACCTCCCCGGCTAAATTCATATTTCTGTGTTTCCCCCAGCCTTTTCCTCTTTGACATCAAACTGATGTGGTACCTCTCCACTCTGGCCCCTCTCACTTGCTCTCTGACTGAGCACACAGTCTGGCAGAGACTGGGGTGATGGATGAAGTTGCAGGCCCTTGGAGGCACCACCAGGAATGCTGACTGGGTCTCTCTTGGGAACTGCCTATCTCAGAGCTTCTGCTATTAGTTTTGGAAGCCTGCCCAGAGTGCCTTAAAGAAAACCCACAGGCTAATTTCCCCAAAAGCAGAGTAAGCTATGCTTCTCTTGAGAGGAAAACAATTATATTCCACACTGCCCTACACATTGTAACCCTATTTGCTTAATGTTAGTGAACTATGCATAGGTGGTCTCTGGACATTCAGATATTTTCAGCTTGCTCTTAGACAGTGGCAGAATTGAATGTACTAAATAAGAGGAGCAATTAGAGTATTGAAGAGAGTTTCTGATTTGGGGGGAAGGAAGGAGGTAGAGAGGGCCGAATTATTTTGGTATTTTATTTTCCAAAAGAATGCTGACATGGATGAGAAGCATTATCCACATCTCAGTAACAAAGATTAGAACTACATATCTTAAAGAAGTGACTTCTTGAATGTGATTGGGCTAACCACGACTGTTTTAATCAGTCTCATTAGGGTTGGCTCTGAACTAGGTAAAATGTGTCAATTTCTTCAGCTGAATTTTCATCTAGCTCCGCAGTTCTCAAAGTGTGGCCCCCATACCCCTGGGGCCTCGTGAGATGCTTTCAGAAAATCTGAAAGGTCCAAATTTTTCTCATAATGATATTAAGAAATTATTTGCTTTTCTTTTTTCTGTACCACTCTCCTCACTCATTTTGCAAAGGAATGGTTATAAGAACCCCTGGTGCCTTGGCACAAGTCAAGCAGTGGCTTTCAAGTGTACTAGTTTCTAATGTCTTCCTCACCTCCATGCACTCGCAGTAAAAAGAAAATTCAGTTTCACTTAAAATTTTACTTAAGATCCTGTTGAAGCAGTAGAAATTATTAATTTCTGTCAAATCTTGACCCTTGAATACCCATATTTTTAATATTCTGGTTGACAAAATGGGATGTACACATAAAACACTGTGGCTACATATTGAAGTACAGAAGTGCCGTAGTTGTCTTGAGAAAAAGCACTGCGCAATTGTTTGAGTTGCAAGCTGAACTAGCCAGTTTTTCCATGGAGCACCATGTTTACTTGGAAGAACTACTGAAATACAAACTATGGTTATTCAAACTTGGGTGTTTGGCAGAACGTTTCAAAAAAATAAATGAAGTAAACCTATTATTTCAAGTGGAAAAAAAACCCTACAATATTTTCTAAAGTTAAAATTTGAGTTTTTAAGCAAAAATCAGAATTTTGGAAAGCTTGTATCCACCACTGTGAGTTTGACAGTTTCTGAATACTAAAAGACTTTCCTAATAAGGTGAGTGGTGATATTAATTAATGTGATTGTATAGTATTGTATAAGGAAACGTGTCAACATTGGGAAGACCTGAATAAATCTTTGTACTGATATTTTTGATATAACTAATGAATAATGTTGCCAAATCGTGGATGGGTGGATGATTCATTCAAAGTGCAAGACAGACCGATGGATTTTAATGTAGCAGAGTAGGAGAAGTTCATTGATGTGAACTTTTTGTTCACAAAAAAGCAATGAACCCAGTTTGTTGGTTTCAGATTCAGACTGCAAATAACCTTTAAAATACCACAACTTACTGGGTTTTGGTGTAGTATCAAATAGTCATATTAACAATTATCTGAAAAGGCTATTAATATGCTCCTTCCTTTTCCGAATACACATCTATGTAAGGCCAAATTTTCTTCATATACTTCAACCAAAACAGCATGTTGCAACAGATGGAATGCAGAAGCAGATATGAGAATCCAATTGTCCTGTATTAAGCTAGACTTTAAAGACCTTTGCAAAATGTAAAATAGTATCTCTTGTCTCACTAATTATTCTTTGTTTTAGGGAAAAATAGCTCTTTCTCACAAAACTTAGTTATGTTAACGTGTAATGAATGGGTATATTCATATTATTATTTTTTTGGAATAAAAATTGTCATTTATTTTTAAAACCAAACCACTAGGAAAATATATCACAGTCTTGAAGCAGCAAGCAGACAGGCTATATTATCAAGTCATAAGTTGGTAAAAACACAACAAGGTCCTTAATAAAACGATAAGGTGCCAAAACTGGGGCAAGAACAACACGTCGCAAAAGTGGTATTTGGTGACGGGGGCGGGGGCGGGGGGTGCTGTCCCGTTTTTTGCTGTAAAGGAGTCACAGCTTGCCCCTGAGTTGCTTACTTTTTCTCCTTTGACCTTCGTGTTGCCAAGGGATTGTTTCAACAGAGCTCTGTTATTACAGGGGGCAAAGTAAGCAATACTGGGTTTAGGCTTTCATTCTATTTTGTTTTATGAAAACCAGATTTTTCCAAAGCCAGTGCTTCATAACTCTCTTAATTAAGCAGCTAACAATTCCTCTTTCGCTGTTCATTCCTGAATACTAACACATAGCACAATCAAAATCCCCTTTCCCTTCAAGGGTGAGTGTCACTGCAAGATTGTCTTGTCACTTGACTGACTCTGCGGCAGACAGCCTCAGGGCTCATCATGGCTGCCAGTCAGAGGGAAAGTTTGCTTCCCCTACCATTGTGATAGCACTTCTTATATTTTTGCAGGGTCTCCAGGCTGAAAGATGTCATATGTGAGAATTTTAAGAAATGCACATCCACGTTTTGATGGCCAGAAATGAATATCCACAAGGACCCTTTCAAAGTTTTTATTCAAACTGCCTCTCCCAACTCTGCATCTTAAAGTAACTTCATGCCCTTGTATATAAAACAAAACCAAGCAAAACAAATCCCCGGAAGCCCCCTTTCCCCTTCTAAATTAGTGACCTCCTGGATTTTGTTTTATTTCCACTGTGTGGGAAATGTTGTAGTGATCCTTCTGGTAAACAGGAAGTTGGCAACAGACAGAAACACCTCTTCCTCACACCCCACCAGCTCGTAAGCAGGTCAGATGAACCTGCCAGCCTGTTGGTATCTGTGTACTAAGAGAATGTGGTACCTTGGAGCGCTCTGGTTTGGTACAAGGGAGACTCCCTGTTGCCAGGATAAGCACTTGCCACGTGAAATTCAGGCTCATGAAAACTCTGCTGTGCTATCTCTGACCCAAATTTTAGCACCACTTTCTAGGATTCAAACACAAAGGAACAAGTGTCCAGAGGCAAGTGACATAGGCCTTAAACTTGCTGCTATCCTTAATTTCCTCATTCATAAACTTTCCTTAGAAAACCCAAATCCCCGTTCCTCTTTTTAAATAGACTCCTGCCTTCAGCCCCGATGGCCAATAGCAGACATCTATTTCCTAATGGATGAGAGAGACTCCTTCATCTTCTTGGTCATGGTTGGGATGAGGTTCATGTGGTCATCCACACACGTGGTCACACAGCTCTCCAGCTGCTGCTTCACCTGAAGCTCTTTACTCCCTGCATCTACTGAATCTTTGACATTGTCATTGCAACGCATAGTGCACCGGGCCAGGCTGTCCTGGAACTTCTCCAACTCGCTGGTCACCAGGGCCTGGGCTTGAGCCAGAGGTGCATGGCAGCGCTTAGTGCACTGGTGCACTTGCTGCATGGATGCCTGGCTGTCCTCACAACAGCCGGCGTTGCACCAGTACATGAGGCCCTGCATCTTCCAGATGTTCTCTCTCTCCAGACTCTTCATCATAGAGTCCACCGCCTCCTGTGCGCGGAGCTGCTGCAGCTCCGCCATGGCAACCCCGCGCTGCTCCCTGCCGCGCTGGCGCCCACATGGACTCCCGCGCACGAGCCCCTATTAATATTATTTTAAAATAGGTATGTAAAAACTTTCTGTTTTAACTTATATTACAGTAAATGTTAATAGCTAAAATCCACATCACAAAGGGTGTAAAGGGGTCCTGAGAACAGTGATTTGGGAACCACTGATCTAGAGTACCATAAATTGCAGTATGGGCACTGTAAATAATCTCTTCAAAGCAAATATGGGCTATTTCCTTTCCTCATTTAAAACAATAATCATTACATTTGGATAGTGTTTTGTACCCGAAGTGCTTTTATATGCATCAGCGAATTAATCTTTTGAGTAATCTTATAGGTCAGGTATTGTTTTCTCCATGTTATTAAAAAGAAAAGAGGTCCAGAGCAATCAGGCAGCTTATCTTAGGTCAGAGAGACAGTAAAAGAATGAGATCTGACCTCAGATTTTCCAATTTTAAATTTCATCATATTTTTGAAATACTACCATATAGGTTCAGAAACTGTTAGAAATTATTAGCATGTGAACAATTCAAATTATCGTCAGTTTGAGAAAGGGGTTATTAAATTCCTTTCAGGTGACCAATATTAAACTCAAATATATTTTCAAATCATATTGGGTTTGAGTTATGCTCTTTATGTTGACATGCAGATCATTTCAGATTCCGAATTAGTAATATCTAAATGAATGTTTTTTATAACCTCTTTATATCTGTTCATTGTATTAGATTTAACTATGAGAAACTGTCAATATTCTCTTTTTTTTTTGCGGTACGCGGGCCTCTCACTGTTGTGGCCTCTCCCGCTGCGAAGCACAGGCTCCGGACGCACAGGCTCAGAGGCCATGGCTCACAGGCCCAGCCGCTCCGCGGCATGTGGGATCTTCCCGGACTGGGGCACGAACCCGTGTCCCCCGCATCGGCAGGTGGACTCCCAACCACTGCGCCACCAGGGAAGCCCTTCTCTCATTTTTTGACGTAAAAATGACAACTTCATGTGGCTCAACTTAATGCAATTTTGAAAACACAGAAGATTAATGAAATCTTTTAAATTAGGTTAAAAATTATATAAAAAGTATGAAAAAGTATAGACTGAATAAAAAGACAGCCTATGTAAAAACCCCAAGTCCTAGTCCCATACCCCAGCATTCTGAGATAACTACTGCCAACAATTTCCTGTATATCGTTTTACAAATTGTCCATGGACACACAATCATACATATATCTGCTAAAACATACACACAAGTGGACTCATTCTAAACAAACTACTCTGCAAATTGCTTTTTTTGCTTAACATGTTTAGATATCATTTCATTTGATTCATATATGTAGTTCTATTCCTTTTTTAAAGTTCTGTTAATCTATTGGAGGCTGTACAATAATTGACTACTGAATTTAAAAAATATTGACAATAATAATATCCATACGGTAAGATGCACTAATCTTAAAGTTTATTTTCTGCATGTGTGCATGTACATTAATTTCTACATGTATATGTATACCTGTGTAACTGCCACCTATATCGAAGTATAGAATATTCCCAGCATTCTAGAAGACTCCACCAAGTTGATTTTTGGGAAGCAAGAAATTTTCCTCTATTTTTCTTGGTTCTTATGACTGGTCTAAGAATTAAATTGACATGAGACATATTAACAGGAGAAAATCACACAGAAGTTTAATAACATGTTAACATGGGAGAGACCCAGAAAAACTGAGTAACTCTTCAAAATGGCTGAAGCCCTCATCTTAAATACCATCTTCAGCTAAAGACAAAAGAGAATGTTGGGAGTAGTGGTTTGGGACTTCAAGGGGGTGGAATGCAATTTACAGGGAGATGGAAAAGCAGAAGTTTGGTAAATAAATGTTTGCTGGGCCATACAGAGACAATGGGACACAGAAAGGAATTTTAACAAACAGACTTTGCTAGGTTCTTCCCTGTCTATACACCTAGTTCATATTATAGTTATCTATGGTGATCGCTCCTGTCCTGGAACAGGTCCTCCAGCTACATTCTTTAGGCAGTTAGGGGGAAGGTCAAAGATTTCTTCCTGAGTCTTTTGGGCCTTGATTGTTTTCAGCTCAAAATAATCCACATACCAGAGAGACCTTTTGGGGTGGCAAATTTTGCTCCCCAGCTGTTCCCAGCCAATACCACCCCAACCCAGCCACCATCATTCTGATTTTTATCAACATAGTTTGATTTTGTCTGTTCTTAATCTTCATATAAATAGAATCATACTGTACGTTTTTGGTATGTGAGTGCCTGATTTCTTTTGCTCAACATCAGTTCTCTGAGATCAATCCACATTATTGTGTGTAGTAGTAGTTTGTTCCTTTTTATTGCTGTATAGTCTTCCGTTGCATGAATTTATCCATTCTACTGTTGATAGACATTTGGTTTTTTATTTTTAAAGTTTTATATGTTATGAATAAAGCTTTCATAAGTATTCTTTACATGTCTTTTAGTGGACACATGCATTCGTTTTATTTGGTATATTTTACCAAATGATAGAATATACCAAATAAAATATTCCAATTTATTCTTTGATGATTTAGGAACTTTTGTGTTAACCTTTTAAATATTAATGATTATTGCAAAAGTGCTACAGATGGTCTAAACCTGGGATGACTCTGGAAGTTTCTTTTAAAAATACATTTTTGTTATCATGTGTTTCTTACCATTTGAGAGCTTAAATTAATGTTTTTGAATCAATATTTTACCTAATTCAGATCTTTTAAATAAAACATTATTTCAGTAGCATATCATAAGCAAAACAAATAAAAATTGAGAGTACTCCATCACTTCATTTTTACCCAAATGACACTCAATAGTAATTTTTAGCAAATTATTTTTTTGGTTTAATCTTTAAACAAACTACAACATTTAGAATAAACTTAACAAACTTAACTGACAACTTCCAACAAACTAACAAACAAACTTAACATTTAGAACAATTTGACATTATCACCTGTTTCTAAACGTAAACATGGTTCTGGTTATTCACTGCTTGAAACTACAATTGTTAATAAATTAATATTACTGGAAATAGGTTTATTAGAATGGTTTATTTCTTTTGATTAAATACTGAGTGACCGAAGTATATTTTTAAAATAAAGTATCACCTGTGGTAATTTATGGATGGGGAATTTTTAAAAACATTGGAAACCATACATTGCTCTCATGCTCTAGGTGTTTATATTAAATTGCCTACTTGACACCTCTGCTTCAACATCTGGAACTCAAAAGTTCTAAAATGGAATCCTGACTCCCCACCCCTTTCTAATGTACTTCTCTCCTCTCCCCACTTCCCACCTGTTCCTCTTCCAGTCTTCCTCACTTCAGAAAAAGGCTCACCCACTTACCCGTTGCTTAAGCCAGAATACCAAGCTTTATTTCGGATTCCTTCCTCTTCTTACATTCCACCCATCAGGGGGTTCTGTCATTTCTCCCTCATAACCGTCTCTTATTTCTTCTCTCCTTCCCCTCCTCAGTGCAACAGTAGCCCAAGCCACTAGCTTCTCTTGCCCAGACCTCCAAAATAGTCTCTTTTCTGGTGATGGTGGTTTCACGTTTTTTTTTTTTGGCTGCACCACGAGGCTTGCAGGATCTTAGTTCCCCGACCAGGGATTGAACTGGGCCCAGGCAGTGAAAGTGCCGAGTCTTAACCACTGGACCACCAGGGAATTCCCAGGTGTTTTCACTTTTGACACCCTCTGTCTGTTCCCCACAGAGCAGTCAGAATAATTTCTAACAACATAAATCAATTTTATTCTCCTGCTTACAACTCTTACCATAACATCTGAAAAAGAAATTCACCTCATTACCATGGCCTACTAATCCAGAGTAATGTGGCATCTACTAACCTGTCCCACCCCATCTGGTGCCGTTAAGCTCTAGCTACATGGCCTCCTTTTAATTCCTTGAGCATGTCATGCAAGCCCTTTCCCACCTCATCCCTTTTCACATGCAGTTTCCTCTCCTTAGGAGGCTCCCTACCATCTCACATGGTTTGCTCCTTCTCAGCATTCCATTCTCAGCTTAACTCTAACCTCCTTGGAGTGGCCTTTCCTCATCACCTGATCTAAGTAGCCACTATCTTCTATTCTCCTACTCTATTTTTTAAGTAGCACTTACCCCAAATTGTAAATATATATGTATTTTCTTGTTTATTATCTTCTTTGTTGCATCAGTTAAGATTTGGTTCAACTGCCAGCCAAAATACAGTGGCTGGAAAAGATACTGGTTCATTTTTATCTCATATAAACAAAGTTTAGAGATCGGTAGATCAAGGTTAGTATGATAGCTCTATGATCCTAAGAGATCTAGGCTCCTTCTCTCTAGCTGCTCCACTGAATTCATCATGTGGCTTCCACCTCACAGTTCAAAGTGGTTGCTCAAGCTCCAGACATCATGCTTTTATTTCCTCCATCAGGAATCAGGAAGGTAAATATGGTCTTTATGCAAGGTGGGGGAGGTTATAAACACAGTTAAAAGTCATGAGTTCTTTAACATTGGTTCAAGCAAAGATTAGCAATTGGTGTTAAAACTATTTTAGGTAAATGGCTGATGAGAAAAGGACCTCCATAAAGTGCCCCCCAAAACTCTACACAGATTTCTTTTTGTCCATGAGGAGAAAAAAGTAGCTTTATAGTGGAGGAGTCAGGCTGTCATCAGTTTAACCCAGTACCATAGTCAAATATGCTGTGCCTCTTGATGTGACTGAAGTACACAGTACCACCTCTGATGTAATCTTGGCAAAAACGTTTAAGTCTGATTGGAACTTTTGTTATAACTTCCAGTTTTACAGGAATTACAAGGAAAAGAGAAATGAACTAAATGATACCCTGAGGAAGCAATCAGACAGACTGAGGAATTGGAACAATTGTCACTGTCTCTATCTCTTTAATATTTCAGTATCATGATATAGGGACTAATTTATTTTAAGACTGAGGGAACATAACAACTAGATGTGATGTGTGGTCCTCAATTGGATCCTGGTTTGGACTAACCACCTATAAATGGCATTGTGTAGACAAGTGGAGAGATGTCAATGTGGGTGGGTATTAACATATGATATACTGTTAAGGAATTATTAATAATCAGCTGTGATTATGTTATTTTGGCTATGTAGGAAAATGTTCTCAATTTAAAGGATGCATATTAAAATTTAGGGGAAGAATATGACTGCTATTTACTTAAAATTCTTCAGCATAACAAATTGGGGGTCTATTTCTCAAGAAGAAGGGGATAATGGATACTGGGGGCCAACAAGAAGTCCACCACTAGACTGTAAGCTGTATGAGGGCAGGGACTATACCTGTTTTGTTTTCCACTCCATAACCACTGTGTAACGCAGGGCCCAGCATGGAGTAGGCCCTTCAGATATATTTGTTAAATGAAGGAATAAATGAGTATGGGAAAGAAATGCAGAAATTACCCATGACTTCCACTAACACTGAAAATTCAGCAGACATTGCTTAAGAGATCATGGTACTTGAAAAATAAGTACAACTGAAACATAACCATGTGCTATAATTGTAATTAAAAAGATAAGAGGGCTTCCCTGGTGGCGCAGTGGTTGAGAGTCCGCCTGCTGATGCAGGGGACGTGGGTTCGTGCCCTGGTTCAGGAAGGTTCCACATGCTGCGGAGCGGCTGCGCCCATGAGCCATGGCCGCTGAGCCTGCGTGTCCGGAGCCTGTGCTCCGCAACGGGAGAGGCCACAGCAGTGAGAGGCCCGTGTACCGCAAAAAAAAAAAAAAGATAAGAAAAACTATAAAACTTCAAAAAAAAAAAACAAACCCAAAATCCCAAAAGGTAGAAAACATTAAAATGGTAAAATAATAATGAGCAGGATACTATTATTAATTTTATTGCCCTGTACCTATTTCTTTTGGAGTCCAGGACATCAAACTGGCATTTTGTAATAAAAGAAAAATAACCAAATATGAAAAACTAAATTCCATGTGTTTTTCAGGAGATTGTTAGAAATTCAAGTAGATATTTTTCTTCTCCTTACTCCCCACCTTCTCTCTTCTTCCTACTCCTGCAATAGTAAGATAGCCAGACACCCACTGAAACAGAGCAAGACCCTGTGGGACCTTCCCAGGGACAGACGCCCTGTGTCCCCTAGTTTGTAAAAAACTTTAGCCTCCTAGGCCTTCCCTGAATTCCAAAGAGCAAATTTAATCAGAGGAGTGAAAAAAACAAAGAAAAAGTCCCCCCAAACACCTGCAGAAACAAAGGAAAACAGTCAAGCAAGACAAAATAATAATAGTTCAGCCATAAAACAAAGTCAAGGACCTTTAGTTCCTCCTCAGGGGCTATAGATAATATCCTGAGCCATATCCTTGAGTTGTTTTGCAGATACTAAAACTCCCACCAGATAGAAGAAGCTAAGTGCCTGATGACCATGAGCATGTAGCCGCCAGATGCTGGAGCCTGAGGATTGATAACACTGACCCCTGTAACATCACCCTGTTACCTCACCATCAACCAATCAGAAGAATGTCCACAAGCTGATCAGGCAGCCCTCGACCCTCTTCCTCACCTTGCCTTTAAAAATCCTTCCCTGAGAGCCATTTGGGAGTTTTGAGCAGTAGCTCTCCATGTGCCTTACTTGGCCTTGCAATAAACACTGTACTTTCCTTCTCCATAATCTGATGTCAGTAGATTGGCTTTATTGTGCTTTGGGCTGGTGGACCCAAATTTGGTCCGGTAACACCATTTGCTGGCTGTATCTCCTACTGATTAGCCAACCACATTCCAGGAGAGTTTTCTCCTTTCTGGCATCTTTAATTGAAAAGTAATAATTAAATTTTTACTATATGTATGAAGTTATTTTTTAAAAAAGAAAAAAACTGATTAAGTCTAAATCATAGATCTTATTCTCAGGGGGTCAGGAACAACACAGGTAAAACAAAAGTAAAAAACGCCAAAAATACCTTATTTTTCCCTCGTGCTTTACATTTACAAAGAGCTTTGAAAACAAAATTTCATTTATTCCTGAAATGATACCTTGCTGCAGGCTGAATAACAAGAGATTAATTGACTTGCTCAAGGTCCTCTCCGTAGTTAGAAATCTGGTATCAGAAGCCTTGTTTTCTGACTCTGTCCCACGTCCCTTATGCATGGCACTACCTTCTGAAAGCCAAAACTTAAGACCAGCATTGCATTTTTGACTCTGCAGTGTGCCAAGGACAACTAACTGAGCTACCTTATGCTTGAAGTACACTTTGGCTTAGAGATGATTTCTAAAGCTTTCTGTCCTTTTTTTTTTCTTTTTTTTGCGGTACGCGGGTCTCTCACTGTTGTGGCCTCTCCCTTTGCGGAGCACAGGCTCCGGACGCGCAGGGTCAGCGGCCATGGCTCACGGGCCCAGCCACTCCGCGGCACGTGGGATCTTCCCGGACCGGGGCACGAACCCGCGTCCCCTGCATCGGTAGGCGGACTCTCAACCACTGCGCCACCAGGGGAGCCCACTTTCTGTCCTTTCTGTGGGATTTTTTTCCCCATTTTTCTTAGCAACCAAGAAGCACCACTTTATTTTCCCTGTTCTCCTGGCTGAGCTCCTGCAGCTGCACGCAATGTGATCATCCAGAGAGAAAGAAAACCTCCAACTACCATGAATCACGCTTAACCCGATAGGAGAACATTGTGGATTCTACTAGGAGAACTTCAGCTAAAATTTCCTCCACACAGCAAAGCTGTGAAATGCATGCCAGCTGAAAGTGGCTGGTAGCTGGCATGTATACCGTAGTAATCCCTTAGGAGTAAAAAAGAATCTGTGATTTTGAGTGGTGCATTTAACATTATCACCGCCTACACATTCAGTTAAAAGCTGTTCATGGCTGAAGAGAAAGCCCTGATTCCCTCCCACGTCATATCTCAGCTTCGTTTTGGTGTGAGCTGTGGGCGGCTTCATCAAGAATGTTTGTACCCTTTACCCAGAGCAAACATTCCCATAGTGCAACACTTGTAGGTTCCATAAAATAGAAAATCAATTTAGTAATATTTAATAAGTAAATAATAAAAATACAATAAATCAAAAATATATCTTCCCTGACTTTCCCCTCTCCTTTATCCCCTGTATATCACTAATCAGCCCCTGAGGTCTCTCCATTTTTTTTAAGTCCCTCAAATATATTATTTATTTCCACTCTACCACCCTTGTTTAAGTTCTTTTCATCTTTAGTACTACAAAGAAACCCAATGAAATACTCTTACTACCCATTTTCCCTTCACTTTCTCCAAGTTATTCTTTTCATGTTCCCAATAGTTTTATTGAATCAAATTCTTTTCCAGTGCAATCATACAATGACTTGTAAAGCCTTAGCTGCTCTGACATTCCAGGTCCTCTAGAATATGGTCTCCCCTTACCTATGTGACCTTATCTTGCTTTCCTAATAATAATAATTATTATTTCCTAACAATAATATTTGCTCTTAATTGAGTACCCAAATCGCAGACTCTGTTATGTGCTGTCCCTGTTCAATTTGCTAACGCAAACCCTTGCTCCAGCTAGTCCTGTGTCCGTATGTTTCCCACGTAGGCTTTGCTCTTTTCTATAGTGTGCTCTATTTCTATATCTTCTATGTCCCCAAATTCTACTAACTAAGATGTTTAATACCACCGTATGATTATTTAGTCATTTCAGGTATGTAAATTTACCTCCTGTAAGTTGTAATATATTGGCAGCCATGGATGGGCTTCAAAGGGTGTATGAACCATTTAAGAGGGTATGTTTTGCATTTGTGCATTTTTCCTAGGTCAGGAGATCTCATAGCATCCCAAAGAGGTCCATTGAGGGGGTTGAGTTACTCTCTGGATACCAAGCCATACTGTCAGTCATTCCTACTTAAACATAGGAAATATATATCTTATCGCATACCCTATGATCCTCCACTGTAAAAAAACTTCTAGCTAAGGTGCATGGGCCTGAGTTTTAAAATTCTGATCTGTTTTTGTGCTCTGTATTAAATGAGGTGTCCTGAATTTTGTTGTGGAAAATACTATCACTATATGCAGAGCTTATTTCAACAATAATTTTAAATTAAATATTTTTGAATAGGTAATACAATTACACAATTTGAAGGTCAAAATGACATAAAAAGAATAACCAGAGAAGTCTCACTCCTACCTGCCTTTTACAGATAACGATCATCAAAAAAGATTTTAATACCATAGATAATACAATAATGCCTGTAGCTACATTCATCAACACTCTTTTGTTTGCAGGTAACAGAAATTTATTTCATACCAGTGTAAAAAACAACAAAAAAGAAATTTCTTTAAAGAATGGAGTATCTCAAGGAAGGCAGATAGTACAGCCAGGTTTCAGGAAGGATTAGAATCAGGAGTTGGGGATCCATCAAGTACACAAGCAGCCAATTTTTGTCTGACTTACTGTGCTCATTGGCTTCAGTTCTCTCTCTTTCTCTCTTTCCAAATTGACTTGGTTGCTTTGGCTGCATAAGGCCAAACATAGCTACCCCCTTGCTCTTGAGTATACTCATCCTCAGTTCAGGTGACCAGCCCAGCTTCTTATCTCTCAGGGCTAATTCTTAGAGACAGACAGAGAGACAGAGACAGAGAGTTTGAGGTGCTGTTTGGCCTGACTAGGGTCATGTGTGCATCCTTGGTTGATCAGCTCCGGACAGGCAAGCAGGGAAACGATACAAACATAGATGCCAGGGATTCAGCCCTGTGTAGGGAAGTTAAAGGAAAGGGGTGCGGACCAGCCTAATATCCCCCAAAGTGCCTACTAATGCAGTCTTGGTCAACTAGCTTTTATTTTCATGGCCCTGAGGCCACCTTTGGTTCAGATAGGTACCCAGTGCTGATGATCTCTTTTCGTTTTGGCAGGAAACAACCCAGAGTATGAGGAGCATACTCTCCAGAGACCTGGAGGACTGCTTATCCTAATTTTTTTGTTTGTTTGTTTGTTTTTGGCCACACCACGCGGCTTGCAGAATCTCAGTTTTCTGACCAGGGATTGAACCCAGGCCATGGCAGTGAAACCCCAGAATCCTAACCACTAGGCAACCAGGGAACTCCCCTGCTTATCCTATTTTTACTTAAAGTTTCCCTGGGTTAATTCTCACACTAGCTGATGCTTATATTATCACCTCTGGTTACCTCCTGGATGTCTCCTAGTCAGGAACAAGGACCACTGCCTAATCACCAATTATAACAGCACAGAGTAATGTGTAGCTCATACCAGATCCTTCCTTCCATCTCTGTTTTGAAGAAGGTGGGGGTGAATGCCACTAAGAAAGACAGGTATTGCCTAAGTAACAATACCAGATTTTAATACATGAGGAATATGGCTCTGAAGCCCTTACATGTCATAATGGTGCTAAATGAACTTCACGGATGTTATTCTCAATATTTTTCTTATCTATGAGCTCAGCATGGTATTAGTAGGAGCTATTTGAGAAAAGCAGAAGAGATACTGTCTTTTTAGGTGAGATTTTCCAGTAGAACAAATGTTAGCAGTCTTCCATCCATCTTTCCTTCCTTACATCCTTCCTTCCTTCTAAATATAGCAGCATCTTCTCAGAACTTCCCAGGACTTGTACTGTCGAAATTCTTATTTCACTGCATAAAATATCCTACATAATGTTTATGAATAAAAACTAAACTGCATAGTGTACTCCCGTGTGCTCTTATAAGTATTTTATGATTACTCAACTAATCCTTGAAACCAGTCTTCGGGGTGGCCGCGATTATTATCCTTATTTTACAGATGAGGAATGAGGCACAGAGAAAATAATTGTTCAAAATCACAAACCTAGGAAGTGAGACTGTCAGGATTTAAACCTAAGACGTTTGGCTCTAGAATCTATGCTTTTAACCCCTACCTTCACTGTCTCAGAGTGAAGGCGATTCTTCAAAACAGTGATTGTCAAATTGTTTAACATGTTTTAGAATATATTCTGGGGGCATACTTAACATACTTAACAGGAATGACAAATCTGCCAATGCAGTTCATTTGTGAGGCCGCAGAATGAAGTGTGTCTGAACTGGTCTGGTTGTCGTTTACCTCTCTAGTCATTTCTTTAGGGCCTACCTTTGGCAAATGCCACCTTTTTCACAAGCTTTACATTTGGAAACTGTGAATGAAAAAATTTTTGAGAGCATTCTAGCTCCAAATAGACATAATATTTTCCCTTCCAAGTTGTTATTATTTGTAATAACATTGCTCACTTGAATGCTTCTCTTCTAGGTAGTGGTCACTCGTACTGGCTATAACAGCAGAGCTCTGCTTGGAAGTGGCAAAAGAGATGAAAGTAAAATTGATAACTAAGCTTGGTGAGACTTGAGAATGGAATAGGACAAGATGGGTTATTGCTTTGGAGAGGTTTTGATCTAAATATGGAAAGTGATTATGAAGTGTTCGTAAAGCTTTGGAGAATCAGTATGACCCTATAAAGACAACAGGCGGGAATGCCATGCTTGAATCGTAATCTACAAGCTAAGACCCTAAGGGCTCATGACTCCCTAAATATGTTCTCAGAGAGATTGCCAATAAAATCATATACACATATATAATGACTGGCATATTGAGTTAGGGTACATTTGAGATTAGTGAGGAGGAATACAAATTCAGATTGGGCGGCAGAGCTGTATGCTTTTCTCTAGCCACTTTAAGTTATGGTGGTGCAAGAATAGAGAAAGCAGGTTTGGATTTAACTGAGCTTGTGGTTTCACCAAGCTAGATAGGGGAAGGGAGTTGAGAGAGTCTTTGCTATTCTCAACTATTTGTTCTATGTAAATTTTCAAAGTACCTTGTCAAGTTTCATGTAAAAGTCTTGTGATTTTGATTTGAACTTCCTTGACCATACTAATCAGTTTGGGACTAATTGCCTCCTTTATGATACTGAATCTTCTTATAACTCTTCATATCGTTGTCTCTATAATATCTTTTAATGAAGTTTAAAATTTTTCTCCAAAAAAATAACTAAATAAATCACATGTACTAAATCTAGCAACAAAGGACATGAAGAAAAATTGTCTATCACTTCCTTGTTCAGTATTTTCATAGTTAAAGCTGTTTATGAAAATTTTCCATCTAGGTTTCATCATAAAATTATGAAATAAGTTATTACTGTCTCAGATTCTTCCTTTGAGACTCAAATAGTTTAGTAATAACAAATGCTGTAACTTGGCTGCCGATTTAGAAATAGTTCTCTTGTAGCTGTTTTCTGAGTTTTTATCCTTTGAGTAGGCTGTCTTGCCTCTCTCAGAGATATTGTGTTATATCTCCCTTGGAAAAATACACTTTTCCTCCCCTCCCCTCCCCTCCCCTCCCC
>NW_006792456.1:2022100-2084484 GCF_000442215.2 Lipotes vexillifer
CCTCCCTTCCTCCCCTTCCCTTCCCTCCCCTCCCCTTTCCTTTTTTTCCTTTGCTTTTTCCTTTCCTTTTATTCAGCTTAGTTCCCTTACATAACACAAAATTTACAAAGGCAATGTCTTCAAGAGATTGTGTAAAGGTTATAAGGGATCATGCATTATTTTAATTAATTACTCAAGTTCACACTGATTATATTAGATTTTTTGAAGTCCAATAATTTGACTAAAATGAGGGTTCTCTTTTTGTGTGTGCACATCCGCATGCACGTAAAATTTGGCTATGTTCGTATTAGTTCCCTAAGGCTGCCATAACAAAATACCACAAACTGGGTGGTTTAAAGAAACAGAAATGTATTCTCTCACACTTTTGGAGGCTAGATGTAGGAAATCAACGTGTTGACTGGGCCATGCTCCCTCCAAAGCCTCTAGGATCCTTCCTTGCCTCTTCCAGATTCTGGAAGCCTTGGTGTTCCTTGGCTTGTGGCAGTATGACTCCAATTTCTGCCCCATCTTCACATGGCTGTCTTCCCTATGTGTCTCTGTCTTCCCTATGTGTCTCTGTCTTCTACTTTTCTTAAAAGGATCCCAATCATATTGGATTAAGGGCCCACCCTACTCCATTATGACCTCATCTTCACTAACTACATCTGTGATGACCCTATTTTCAAATAAGGTCACATTCTGGGGTACTGGGGTTAGGACTTTAACATATCTTTGGGGAGGACACAATTCAACCCACAGCAATATCTAGTTACTAAGAAATCCCTTGTAAGCTTTTTAGGAATATAGGCATATTAATTTAAAAACGTAACTTTACCTTTGTTATTTGAAATAGAGAAAAGAAACAAATGAAGGAATATACTATTAAAATCTGCAGTGATAAAATTTTGCATGTCAACCAGGCTTTTATGGGAGCTCTTCATTTTCTACTTCAGCAAAAGCTTGGAAGGCAATGTTTTTTATATTTTTGATTAAGATATTTGGCTGAATCACTGAATTTAATATAGTTTTCTTGAATATATTTCCAAGCCGGTTCAACTTTCTACATAGTTTTCATATTTGCTTTTAGAAATGCGAAAGATAGAAGAGAAGCTCATCTAAGTTAAACACACCATGTGACTATCCTCTTTCTCTTTTTTTTCTTACTTTGAAATGTATAAAAGGAAACTGTCTTCTTTCAAGAAAGGCTCTAAAGAATCTCGTTACATTTATAAAGACTTCCAAATACTGTAATAAATCTGCCGGCATCATCTTTAATTCAGAGCATTGTTGCAACTCTCCTACTGTAAAACACATCTTTCTGAGCTGCTTATCCCAATATTTGATGTTGGCACTAGAGAGAAATTAAAGGCTAAAAATAAACAATAAAAAATGATCTTGAAGGTAGATCAGAGTGAGAGAGTCATTAGGTTTAACCCCCTGATTCACAGATGAGGATATTGAAGCCCAGAGGGTCCTGAAGGTCACCAAGCTGGAGATCTAGAATCTTGCTCTACTGAATCACATCGTATTTTCTTCCATATCTTATTCAAAACTTGTACAAAAGGTGAAGAATAGTTGGCACTGAGTTGTACACTTTAAATGCATGAATTGTATGGTATGAGAATTATACCTCAATAAAGCTGTTTAAAAAAGGATTAATGGCTGGGTTTCAGAGGTTCAGCAATGAAAGCACAATAAGCTTAGGAAACATTCATTTAAAATAATAGTTTCTTTTTAAAAAATTGCACAGTACATAGTCACCTGAAAACAGCAACTAGCCCCAATTCTAAGATCTAAATAACAACTTAAGCTAGACTTAGTTTTATTTACAGCACTATCAATTTCATAGAGATAGGTGATTTAAAGAAGGAAAATTGTTTAAGAAATAGTCTTAAAACATTTATTGAGGGCTTCCCTGGTGGCGCAGTGCTTGAGAGTCCGCCTGCCGATGCAGGAGACGCGGGGTCGTGCCCCGTTTCGGGAAGATCCCACATGCCGCGGAGCGGCTGGGCCCGTGAGCCATGGCCACTGAGCCTGCGCGTCCGGAGCCTGTGCTCCACAAATGGGAGAGGCCACAACAGTGAGAGGCCCACATAACACAAGGAAAAAAAAAAAAAAAAAAAAAAACATTTATTGACACCCAGAAAAGTCTGCACACATTTATAAGGTTAAGTTAAAATGTAAACTCTTAAATAATGCTCTGTCATGGAGCTTGAAGTACCATACTGCAAGTTCACCTTCCCAGAGGACAAATTAGGTTAACAGGAAACTTCGTGTTTTTTCTGTTCTTTCTTTCTGGAACTCTTATTAGTGATTCACAGGCCTCCCAAATTTATCTTCTAGCTTTTTCATCTTTTGTCTTCTGTATTACATCTTTGTCTTTTTTAAGAAAAATAATCAGCTTTACTGAGATATAATTTTTATCCAACAAAATTCACTCATTTTAATCATATAGTTCAATGAGTTTTGACAATGTATATAGTCATGTAGCCATCAACACTATCTCTCCAAGAAGTCCCCTGTCCCTTCTGCAATCACTCCCTCCCCTCCCCCTGCCCCTGGTGGTTTTGCCCTTTTAAGAATCACATAAACAGAATCATAGGGTATGGGGGCTTTTGTGTCTTGCTTCTTTCATTAATATAATCCTTTTGAGTTTCCTCCATGCTGTGTATATCAATAGTTTATTCCTTTTTATTGCCGAGTAGGATTCCAAAGCCACAATATGTTTATCCATTCATTAGTTGATGGAAGTTTGGGTTGTTTCCAGTTCTCATTTCTCTTGGATAAATATCCAGGAGTAAAATTGCTGAGTCATATCATTAGGTATGTTTAACTTTATAAGTAATTACCAAATGATTTTCCAAATTAGTGGTACCATTTTATACTTGCAAGAACATTCATTATGTATTCTTGCCAAATTTTATAGCTTTGACTGTTCTATTTATGTCCATGATTCATTTTGAACTAATTTTTTATTATGATGTGAGATAAGGATCAAAGGTCGTGTGTGTGTGTGTGTGTGTGTGTGTGTGTGTGTGTGTGTTTGCATATGGATGTCCAATTTTTCCAGCACAATTTGTTGAAAAGACTATGCTTTCCCCACTGAAATACTTTGACACCAGTGTAAAAACCTGATTATATATATGTGGGTCTATGAGTCTATTTCTGGACTCTATTCTGTTCCACTGATCTACTTGTCCATTTTTATGCCAGTACTACACTGTCTTAATTATTGTAGCTTTATTATAAACCTTGAAGTCAAGTTGAAGTCCTTCTAGTTTCTTTAATTTCTCTAGCAATGTTTGTAGTGTAATGGTCTTGGGCATATTTTGTTAAATCCATCCTTAAATATTTCATGTTTTCTGAGGCTATTGTAAATGGTGTTGCTTTTTTTTTTTTTAATCAAAGCATATGTTCATACAAAGACTTGTACATGGATCATCACAGCATCTTTATTTTTATTTTTTTTCTTTTTAACATCTTTATTGGAGTATATTTGCTTTACAATGGTATGTTAGTTTCAGCTTCACAACAAAATGAATCAGTTATACATATACATATGTTCCCATATCTCTTCCCTCTTGCGTCTCCCTCCCTCCCACCCTCCCTATCCCACCCCTCCAGGCAGTCACAAAGCACTGAGCTGATCTCCCTGTGCTATGCGGCTGCTTCCCACTAGCTATCTACCTTATGCTTGGTAGTGTATATATGTCCATGCCTCTCTCTCGCTTTGTCACAGTTGCAATTAAAATCTTTTTGATGTAGTAAAATGAAATTTACCATTATAGCCACTTTTAAGTGAGCAGTTCAGTGGCATTAAATGCATTCACATTGTTGTGCAACTATCACCACTATCCATCTCCAGAACTTCTTCATCATCCCATAATGAAACTCTGTATATACCAAATACTCTCTAAATACTAACTCCCCATTTCTACCTTCCCTTAGCCCTGGTACCCACTGTTTTACTTTCTGTTTCTATGTATTTGACTATTCTAGGTACCTCACGTAAGTGGAATCATACATTACTTGTCCCTTTGTGTCTGATTTATTTCACTTAGTCTTCAAGGTTCAACCATGTTGTAGCATGTATCAGAATTTCATTCCTTTTTAAGGCGGAATAGTATTCCATTGTATGTATATATCACATTTTGTTTTTCCATTCATTCATTAATAGACCCTGGGTTGTTTCTACCTTTTGGCTATTGTAAATAATGCTGCTATGAACATGAAATTGGTTTTAATTTGTGAACTCACTCATGTTCTTTGATTTTTTTTCATTTTTGTTATTTCTGTTTTTTGTTTTATAGAGTGATATATTCTGTATCTCCCTGTAAATATTAAAGTTTCTATGATGTTTTCTTCTGTTTTCTGTATGCCTCTGTTCCCTCAAGTTTCTTTTTCTGTTTATTTTCATTTTTAGCTTCCATTCAAGACTTTTGTGAAATGACTGGTGGTTCTTGTGCTTTGTTTTATGTTTAAGAGTAGAGAATTTTTAAAAATGGACGGAAGCTTTGTGGGGAGAAGGGGGCAGGTGGGGCTCATCAGGTCTTTTCACTGGGGTACTCCAAATGCCAATACTTTGAGAAATTTTCACTGGAACCATTTTGTTTCTCCAAAAATGAATTCTCCAATTTCCTTTCTGGAGGAGAATGAGGTATAGGGGACAACAGGGGCTGGGGGAGCAGTGATAGTGGGGCAGTGGTGATATGTTTAAGCCTTGCTGCAGGCTTTCTGGGTGTAGGAAGGGGACAAAGGGGCTGAGGATTCCTCTCTTACTTAATCCACTTATTTTCAATACTAGCACCTCCAAGGGTTGAGCATCTCAGGGATTCTATGGCACAAAATGACTTACTTCTAGTTGATATTGCCCCTTGAGAGGTGTTTAGGTTGTAACTTCACAGTCTGCTAAATCAGTAACTGCTCCTCTATCTGCTTTGTCTTCCAAAAATATGTTGAAATATTTTATACACTGTTGTCTCCTCTGTTATTCTCTTTGTCTTTCTTGGTTAATACCATTTTTATTGCTTTACTGACATTTTAATGGGGTTTTAGGAGGGAGAGGAAATGAATGACACACCATATTTAACTCATTAGAGTAAATAGTATTTATCATTTCATAAGTGATTTACGACATTACTTTTACCACTTGACAGGAAAAATTTCCACTCCAGACAATAAATAAAACTCAGATAAAATGGAAATAATAGATGATAATAAGTTTGTAGTAATAAAAGGAAAATGAATTTCAAAAAAGACACATGCAGGGTAATATACTATAGCATTTCCAGTGACGAATGTGTTTCTCAGTTCTCAGGAAAGTAGAAAAAAAGTTGAATATGAGCAATATAGATCCGTTGATTAAAAAAAATCGTATGCCTCATAAATACAAGCAGTATATAAAAGAATCATTTATTGTTTAATTTTGTAATTTATAGAGTTTGCTTAATCTCTTATTGCCTTTCTTTCAGCCATTTCCTTCTCTTTAGCATCTTCATTAGTGGCTGGTTAGTTACAGAAAGAGGCAAAAATCTACCAGGCAATTCTACCACTTGTTATTGGCTAAGTGGCTGGATTTACCAGTTTAATGAGGGTTTAAGAATTATCTGAGGCTTAAATTATTGGTGCTGTCCCTATTACTATAGATTACTTAGTGCTGAATAGAATTAAACTGGGCACTTACTGGAATATTATTTTGAGTTCTGAGTTTAAGGTGAATGGAGAAAACAAAATGAGCACCTATTTAAAAACTGGACCTATTGGAGTTTTTTGTTTTGTTTTGATTTGTATTATCTAGGAAAAGAAAAGGATCAGTGGAAATAACATTGTTCAAATACATCCGGAGATACTTCACGTTGATCTTTCCCAGGGCTCTATTCTAGGCCTTTTTCTCCCATGGGCAGTAGACAGTATCCACCAACCTGCTTGGCCATCCTCTCCTTTACCCCACCAGTTTTCCTCAAATATTTACCCATGAAACCTAACCAACAGGTTTAGCTACCTGCTCTCCAGACTATATCTAAGCTCCAGCCCTAGTTTTCCAGCTGTCTCCTGATTATTTCTACTACTCCAATGTTCTTCAGGCAACTCAGGTTCAGTGTATCTAAAAACTGAGGTCATTATATTCTCCCCAGCATTACTCACCCATTCTGTGCTCCTCTCCTGACTTCTTTTCTTTAATAATGGCAGTACCAATTTACCTTGTCACCTAAACTTAAACCTTAGAATCAGCTTCTCTTTCTTCAGCCTCTCCATCCTATTAGTCACCAAATTCTATGAATTCAACTTAAATGTTTTTCAAATTTATCTTCTCCTATTTCCTATGCTATCAGTTTAGGCTTTCATCAACTTCTGCCTGAACTATAAGCAATAGTTATGTTTCACTTAGACCAGTCTGTCTGTCTGTCTCCCTCTCTATAATACATATTCATACACATATGTATATACATACATACATACACACAACACATATATGAATGTGTATACACACATATGTATATATACCTATATATTCTTACGTAAACTAGACTATATGTTCCTTGATGTTAGGAAATATGTTAGATGCTCAATAGATTTTAGTTGAAGAAATGAATAATGTTTATTTTAAAGATAGTGACCACCTGGTTTCTATTTCCATTCACAATAAAATAACAAAATTTATACCTCAGTGTTTAGGTATTAGGAAGAGTGGGATACCTACTAGAATGAGTTATTTATAACCCAGATAATTTTGTAAACTCTTCTTTGTAGTTTTTTTTTTCTCATGAGGACAGATTTTCTTTTATTTCTCTAAGATGGTTTAGGAATTTCTTTGCTTGGATTTGTGATGCTTAGAACAACTGATCAAAAATAGTTTTTTTCCTAGATCAAAATAAATATCACCAGAGAAATGATGCATATTAAACTAGGAAGGAAATGCAGTATTAACACAGAGGACCTTTTTGGGCCTTATGACTTTCACTTGCATATTATATGATTTCTCTTTGAAACTTGAAATTTTAATTTTAGGTCCAACTCTAATTGTCAGTGTATAACTAGCATGGCCAAAGACGTTGATCTTATACTATTTATATGTCTATTCTTATTACAGATGAACTTACTGTATGTCAAGATGTTAGCCAGAACCATAAACTGCATTTCACAAAAAGGTACATTTCATGAAATCTAAAATCCCAGTGAAATGGTAGGGACAGTGACATAGCAAGCTGTTAATTTTCCCCCTAAGAGTGCCAAAATGATGTTTTAGTCTTTTTTGAATACAAAGGTTGAATGTAGCTCATTGGTGCTCTTTGAACACAAGCAAGTCTTTCTCTGTCGGCAAAAAAGCTGTGATGCACAGCTTCTTGAAACAGATTTGTCAGGAATCTACCTTTCATCTTTCTCCCATGGTTGCTGAATCTACTCTCCAGTCTACATCCTACAGTATGTAGACAAGAGTACACCCATCCCACGCTTTTAACTCTCTCAGGAGGCATACATGATGCAATTAACCTGTTCTATGTATGTATACCAGATTAGGTGTCAATTCGACACTGTACAATAAGGTATACTACTACAGAAATGGAATGGGCTATTTCCCTAAGTCGTGAGTCTCCCTTTACTGAAAGTGTTCATGCACATTTGTGTCTGATTTGTTCAGTGCCGTTGTTCAGAGTCTTGAACAGTGCTTGGTACAGAGTAAATACCCAATGTGTATATATATATATACACATATATATATATATCATGTATGAATGAATTAAGCACATAATGGAAGCACAAAATGGCTGATGTTTCAGTTAGCTTTTGCTGCGTAATGGACCATCCCAAAAGGTAGTAGTTTAAAATAGTGATTCATTATTTATCATGATTCTGTGGGTTGGCTGAACATTCATTCTGAGATGGTCTCATATTTCTGGGACATCAGCTCTGTGGCTGGGACGGCTAGGTCTTTCTCTCCATGTTTGTCATCTGGGGCCTCAGCATGCCAAGAGAGTGAGCGTGGAGGCTATAATACTTCTGCTGGTTAGGCTTGGAACATTTCCAGTATATTCTATTGGACAAAAAAGTCACAAGGCCAGATCCAGAGGTGGGGAAATTGACCCAACCTCTTGATGGGTGTCATTGCAGAGTTTGTAGCCATTTTTAATCTACCACAGATGGCAAAATTTAAAAAACCTTCTGTAGGGAATTCTTGTAATGGGAGGGAGATTGGTCAAGCTGATTTACCAGAGTTCTTCCAACTCTGAGATTCCACCAGCCTGAATGGATATTTTTTAATGTTCTAAGAGAGAACAGTTATTAACCCATTGTAACTGGAAACTTTAAACTTCTACATCTGGTAAGATAATTTCAAAGATAATTCATTGAATAATTATTTTCTATTATTATGAGCTAGAATTTATACTCTTCCTTTAACCATTTCAAATACCTACCAGAATGTTCTTGTTAATGAGAGTGGTATTTACATCTAGTTACCCTAATGTGTCACTAACACTACTTTTAATTCTGGTATAGCAGCAACATTCTCCTTTCCTTATGCTTTGTTGACCATTCTATGAACACTGGATAAGCTCTTTATTCTTATTCATCCATCAAATACTTAATTTTTTAGAAGTCACTGAGATAACAATATAAAATTCTTATTTTTCTCCTGTGTCAGAGGAGAGTGCTTATATTATTGCCTCAATATTTAATGCTATTTACTATTAAAATTATAAATCTACCACTTTTCTGTAATCATTCTTTTATGACAATTTTAATAAATTAAAGATATTCCTTTGTGACTATTTTAGTAATAGCAGATACAGAGATATACGAATGCAGAAATAGCATATAAGCAACTTACAATTAATATGTTAAAACCCTGTGAAACTTTCCATTAAGGAGTTTCAGAACAATCACAGTAGGAAAAACAGTATGGGGAAGACTGAACTGCTGATGGCTAAATTGTGATTTAATAGAAAAGTTCATACCATAGAATTTTGCTAGGATACTTTTGTTTATGTATGGACTTAGTTGAAAAATCATGTATGTTTTTGATAATTTTTGACAAATATTTGACAAATACTTGAAACAGGACTGTTTTAGTTATTATTGAGGAATCTGTTTTGTTAAAAATTTTTACTTTGGTATTAAACCTACTGCCCCCCAATTCTACACTAACACTTCTCTCTTCCTACTCTTCCCAACCCTTCTAAAAACAAACAAACTCAAAGCAACTCACAACAATTTTCTAAATATAAAGCCAGTGGGACTGATAATTCAGGTCTTTTTTTTAAATAGATTTAATTAATTAATTAATTAATTAATTTTTTGGCTGTGTTGGGTCTTCCGTTGCTGTGTGCGGGCTTTCTCTAGTTGCGGCCTGCGGGGGCTACCCTTCTTTGCAGTGCGAGGGCTTCTCATTGTGGTGGCTTCTCTTGTTGTGGAGCACAGGCTCTAGGCATGCGGGCTTCAGCAGTTGTGGCACACGGGCTTCAGCAGTTGCGGCTGGCAGGCTCTAGAGCGCAGGCTCAGTAGCTGTGGTGCATGGGCTTAGTTGCTCCGTGGCATGTGGGATCTTCCTGGACCAGGGCTGGAACCCGTGTCCCCTGCATTGGCAGGTGGACACTGCATCACCAGGGAAGCCCCGATAAGTCAGGTCTTGAATGTATTGTTGATAACTAACCTGATCAGGTAACATTGCCAGGAAATCTTGTTCTACCTTTCCTTTAAAAAAAAATAATAAAGTTTATTTATTAGTTTTACATTTACAGAAGAATTGAACATTAAAGAGGGTTCTTATACACTCCCATGCCCACCTCCCAATCAGTTTCCCCTATAACTAACATCTTGCATTGGTGTGATCAACCAATACTGATATATTACTAAAGTCCACAGTTTACATTACGATTCACTCTTTGTGTTGTACAGTTCTGAGTTTTGCCAAATGTAAAATGTCATGTATCCATCATCACAGTGTCATACAGAATAGTTTCACTGCCCTAAAAATCTGTGTTCCACCTATGTGTCCCTCCCCCCTCCCCCCAACCTCTGCTTTTCCTTTTTAATACCCAAATTGAGCCTAGGGTAATATTAATTAGTTGGAGCTAAGAATTTGCTTAAATAACCCATGATTCCCCATGGCAATCAACATTTCCTTTTTTTTTTAAAATAAATTTATTTATTTATTTATTTTTGGCTGCATTGGGTTTTCGTTGCTGCACATGGGCTTCCTCTAGTTGCGGCAAGTGGAGGATACTATTTGTTGCAGTGCATGGGCTTCTGATTGCGGTGGCTTCTCTTATTGTGGTGCATGGGCTCTAGGCGTGTGGGCTTCAGTAGTTGTGACTCGCGGGCTCTAGAGTGCAGGCTCAATAGTTGTGGCGCACAGGCTTAGTTGCTCATGAGGGATCTTCCTGGACCAGGGCTCGAACCCGTGTCCCCTGCATTGGCAGGCAGATTCTTAACCACTGCGCCACCAGGGAAGTCCCAATCAACATTTCTTAATCGTCAATTCAGACTAGCACTGTTCAATAGAAATAAAATATAGGCCATATATATTTAAAAATTTCTAGATGATGCATTAAAAAGTGAGAAACAAATGAAATTAATAATATATTACATTTATCCCAATATAGCCAAAATATTATCAATCCAACATGTAACCAATATAAAAATTGAGATATTTAAATTTTTTTGTACTAACTCTCAAAATCTAGTGTGCATTTCAAACTTACAGCACATCTCATTTCAGATGACTCACATTTCAAGTGCTCAGTAGCCAGGAGTAGCCAATGACTAAGGTATTGAACAGTGCAGGCCTAGACTGTGAGCAACTTGAAAGCAAGCTAACCTCCTCTCTCCAGGGCCTCCAGATTAGGCAGGAAGGGAATATTTTTGGAAGGTATATCAGAAAGATAAAAGGGATCTCTAAACCTCTGGATGCTGATACTTAAATGTTCTGCAACCACTTTCTTTAAACCCTCCAGTTCTGGAAAAAGTGGAATGGGGATTATGCTCATTCTGGCATACCAAAGAAATGAGTATGTATTTGGCTCCTGACTCCCAGAAAGCCTGAATCATCCGAAATGTTGACTCATGAGCCTAAAGTGACTGAAATATAATGTGAAACAAATTTGCCCTCCAAGGCATCGTCCTCTTTCCACTTTCCTCTCTCCCCTTCCTCTTTGGATGACTCATCCTTCTACCAAGTAAGAGTCCAGTAGCGGGCAGATCCCAAAACCCTCTTTGAAGGAGATGAGCAGACTTTCAAATGGTCTGCCCCAGTCCCTAGATCGTCCAGCCCAGCTGTTTTGCCTACGTCATCCAGGATCCGCAGTTTAGACTGGGACTGATCTGAAAACTGTCAAAAATATTATTTTTTCTTTTAATGTGGTGATAGTAGTAGTGATAAGGTGGTTTGGAAATTTAAGTTTGAAAAAAGACAATCTTTTATTTCAAAATCTAAAATTTAACGTATACTTCAATCCTTAAGGTTACTCCACGGTCCCGTTATTTGGTACCTTTCTGCGCTCTGGGTTTTTTCCTTTCCTGGGAGGAAAGTTTCCACTCCCAGTCCCCAAGATAACGCCCTTCCGGTGGCGCGCCAGGAGCGTCTCCGACCCCTCAGGTCAGGCAGGCAGCCGGCTCGCTTTCCCAGTACTCTAATTACACAGACTGACCTCCAGCTGTGGGCAAGGCGAAGCCCCCAGTTCGACCCTCGACTACCCTAGGCGGACTATGGGGTTCCCAGCTCCAAACCCCGCCCATCGAACCCAGCCTGGCCGGTAAAAGAGAGGAAGTGCAGTAACACCCACCCACTTGCGTCTTTTTCCTTTTCCGTTGGGCCGGCTGGTTGCCCGTTAACTCTATCTCTTAGCCGATTGGCTCGCTTCCTCCCGCGTTAGTGCCTGCCTCTCCCTGGCAGGAGGGTGAGTCACGCCAAACTGGGCGGAGAGTCGGCTGGCCTCTCTCCTTCGCTCGTCTGGGCGGCGGCGGCGGCGGCAACAACTGGGGACGGGGCGGGTGGCGCTTCACGGGCGCGGAGGCAGGAGGAGCAGTCTCATTGTTTCGGGAGCCGTCGCCACTGCAGGTCCCTCGGCTCGTTGGGCCCTGCCCCTCTCAGTCCTCCCCACCCCCCACAACTGCCCGCGGCTGTGAGGAGAAGCGTCTCCCGCGGAGGCAGCAGCTGCAGCATCATCTCTCCCCCGCCAGCAATGGAAGACATGGACCAGTCGCCTCTGGTCTCCTCGTCCTCGGACAGCCCGCCCCGCCCTCAGCCCGCGTTCAAGTACCAGTTCGTGAAGGAGCCCGAGGACGAAGAGGAAGAGGAGGAGGAAGAGGAGGACGAGGACGAGGACCTGGAGGAGCTGGAGGTGCTCGAGAGGAAGCCCGCCGCCGCGCTGTCGGCGGCCCCGGTGCCCGCCGCCGCCGCCACCCCGGCTGGCGCGCCCCTGCTGGACTTCGGCAATGACTTCGTGCCCCCGGCGCCCCGGGGGCCCCTGCCGGCAGCGCCCCTCGCCGCCCCGGAGCGGCAGCCGTCTTGGGACCCGAGCCCCACGTCGTCGGCGGAGCCAGCGCCCTCCCTACCTTCCATTACCGCAACCTCGCCCTCCCAGCTCTCTGAGGACGATGAGCCTCCAGCCCGGCCACCCCCTCCTCCCCCGGCCGACGTGAGCCCTCAGGCGGAGCCCGCGTGGATCCCGGCCGCCCCTGCCCCCGCCGCGCCCCCCTCCACGCCGGCCGCGCCCAAACGCAGGGGCTCCTCCGGCTCAGTGGGTGAGTGCCGCGCCCTTCGCCTCGCGCCGCCCCTCGCGCCCCTCCCTCTTTTGTGCGCAGCCCCCAAAGCCTGCGCCCAGCCTTCCTCTCCGCCCGGAGGGGGCTTTGTTTGCGGACCTGGGGGCGAAGGCGCCCCCGCTGGTGGGAGCCGCGGGGAGCAGGGTGGGGCGGCCGAGGAAGCCCGGGCTTGTTCTTTATTGTCCGTCTGGGTGTCGGGGAACAAGTGCACCCCGCCCGCTCCCAGGTTCTTCTCTCAGGTCTCCATTCTACCGCGTCCGGGAAGTTAGGAACCCACCCCTTGCAGGAGCTGGGTGTGTATCGAGGAACTAGGGGTGCGGATTCATTGGGCTGGCTCGGTTCCGGGGTGAGGATGGAAGGCCTTGGCGGCCTAATCTTTTGTCTGCCCGTCTGGGTTGCTCCTGGGGAAAAGACGGAGTTTTGCTGTTGATCTTTGCCAGCATTCACCTCTGGCCCCCCTCCTCAACCCTCCCTCGGCTTGGGTGGCCCCATGCGCTTCACCACCACCCCTCCCCCCGCTGGTCCAGTGGAGAACGTCCACTTTGACCCGACTGCAGTGAAGGGAGAGCGCCTCCAGTGGTGTGGCGCGTGGAGAACTGGGGAGAGGAGTTCTGGCGAAGACCTGCCACCGCCCAGCTTACCGGGTTGTGATGTGGCGTCTCCCCCCGCCTCCCGGCTTAACCGAGCCGGGGAAGTAGGACCTGGGCATCGTGTTCCGAGGGGGCGCAGTGCTGCCAGGGGCTCTGCCGCAGGGTCAGGGGAATTGCTGTTAGGGTGGACAGGTTTAGCCTCTTAAGGCATCGTGATTGAATCGTAGAGAAAAAAGGAAAAGCCAAAATGGTTGACATTCCTAAAGAAGGGGAAACCTGTGGATTCCCTATCGGGAATAGGCCAGTTGAACTTGTGGCAGATTTACCATGAGACTTCATGAAATGTTTTGAGACAGACGTTTTCGTTTATTGCTTAGAAATACTACTTAGGGGGCTTCCCTGGTGGCGCAGTGGTTGAGAGTCTGCCTGCCAATGCAGGGGACACGGGTTCGAGCCCTGGTCTGGGAAGATCCCACATGCCGCGGAGCAACTGGGCCCGTGAGCCACGACTACTGAGCCTGCGCGTCTGGAGCCTGTGCTCTGCAACAAGAGAGGCCGCGGCAGTGAGAGTCCCGCGCACCGCGATGAAGAGTGGCCCCCGCTTGCCACAACTAGAGAAAGCCCTCGCACAGAAACGAAGACCCAACACAGCCAAAAATAAATAAATAAATAAATTTATAAAACGTACATACTTGTGTATGTATTAAAAAAAAAAAAAAAAAAAAAAAAGAAATACTACTTAGTAAAAGTAATGTTTTAGGTCTGCAGAGACAAATCATAGTCCGTGAATAGTTTTCAAATCTTTTCATTCACGAGCATCTGGTTGTATGTTGTTGTTATTAGTGACATTGTTTTATTACCCTTTTCATCTTGGGAAACTTTATTTTGGAAGAGAAAAAATCAAGTTCGTTAGAGATTGAGAATTCATCTTGTTAGACACGTTAATTAGCTTATTAACAAATAGCTTGTTACTTTTGGGACAAAGTGTCCCACTAGTAGTAGGATTTTTATGTATAAAAGGGCAGGAATCAAGAATCAGGTAGTGTAACAGCCTGCTGAGAAATTGTCATAGCCTTGTAGGATTTTAGAAATGGTTCTTTTTCTAGAAAAAGGAACTCAGTGGGAGATCACAGAAGAATTTTTTTTGTCTTCAATTCACTCCTGCTCCACAGTGGGGAAAATAAGCCAATAGTGATGTTTCTGAGTAGCATTTTGATATTGACATACCCCAAAACATTACTCAAAACATTATTCACTACACTAAAGATATTAGAATCTGAGGAGTAACTCAAATTTTCCTTTTCCTGGGTAAAAACACACATTTTAGAGAAACTACGGTGAGGTAGAAAAATATTAAGTTTGCAAATGATAAATTTAATGATTAAGAAAGGCATACTAATTTGTCATCTTGTATTCCTTCATGGAAACAAAGAAAAGAGTTCTGTTGTTTGAACCTTGGAGATTCAGGAGGTGACAGCATTCTCTTGGAATTTTGACTTTCGGAATACTAAGTTTGGAAGACAAAGGAGAAAGAATATTGACTACTCAGCGACTCTATCTTTACATAGTTCCCTAATTCTGTGTTGATGTTGCCTATTTGGAAAGTTTAGTTCCTTTAGTAAATACAGGAACATTATGATTATGGGCACGGATAGTTAAGGCGTTTCACTGAGTCTAGGTTTCTTAACGAGTTCATTCATTCAACTGATTATTGATTACCTACAAAGAGGCACTATTCTAGGCTATGAGGATATAGCAATAAGCAAGACACATGTGTTCCCTGTGGGGGGAGTACAGATAATATGCACATAATTAAGGAAGGCAGATTAGTGTTAGGTGTTATGAGGAAAATAAGCAGAATGATGGTGTGGAAAATGACTGAGATGTGTGGGAGCCTTTTTAGGTAGGGTGGCACTGAGAGAGACCTTTCTGAGGAGGTGAGATTTAAGCTGCAGGTATAAAAAATTTCCAAGAAGCTCCTAGGAGGCAAAAGCCCTGAGGCAGTAATAAGCTTTGTATGTTTGAGAATCTGGTAAGAAGACTAGTGAGAAAAACTAGGGGGAGAGTGGTATAAGGTGAGCATGGGGAGGTGGACTACACTTAGATCATTTGAGGTCTCTAACAGGCCATGGTAAAAAAAATTTTCTTTTTAAAATATTGTTTATTTTAGAAATGTGCTCCTTAAATATTGGGATTTTGGAGCAGAAATGTAGTTTTGAAGATTTAGAGAAACTAAAAGGACTGATGTGAGTAAAGACAAAGAGCTGAGAAATGTGCAGAACATGGTTAGAAACATAGAGCAGTCTGACTGGAAGAGGATTTATGTTAGTGAATATGGTAGATCCCTGACAGTTGTGTATGTAACGTTGTTGTTTACCCTATTTTTTGAGTAAACACTGATTTCCTTTACTTGGTAAGTTGTAATTTTGCTGTTTGCTGTTGTGCTTGGAGCATCCCCATTGCAATGAAGTAACTGAAGTGAAACTGAAGCCTCTCCCCTGCTGACCATTTTTCATGGAGAAACATTGGCTTCAGATTAAAAAGGTGGTTGGTTAACCTAGGCTTTGAGGATATGCAAACATTCATTAAGGATGGCATTGAGCTTGGTCTCTGGACATGTTCTAAGCCAGTGTTAATTAAGATTGAAAATGTGTGGTAGATCTGGATTCTGAAGGGTGTTGAATGCCAAATTAAGGAATTAGCGTTTTATCATCCTGCTTTTATTCATGCTCTGCCATTCACAGTTGCCTTTGCCTTTGGCAATTTAAATAATGAAACAAAAAATGTTTTTGTTGTTGTTGTTTCCAAAATATAAAGTTATTTCATTATTTTTCATCCTTCTGAATTACTGCTTTAGACATTGGGAAGCCACTGAAAATTACTGAACTGAGGCATGGCATCATGAAAGCAGTGTTAGAAGAATGAGTTGGTGACAATATTCAAGATAGGTTGGAAAGAAAAATAGGGGAACTATTTAGAAATCTTTCACAGTAGTTCTGAGAGAGGTGAGTAGAGCCTGAACTAGTTCATTACTAGTTCATTCAGTGGAAGTGGAATACAGGGAGGAATATAAGAAACTCTAGGAAGCATGGTTTTTTTTGGCTCTGAATCTCTGTTTTTATAGTTAGGTTAATAAGACGTTTTCTGAAAGCAAAGTTGATAGGACTTGGAGGCCATGGATATAAATACAAAGAAAAGAATGTTGATGCTTATTAAATCAATTTCAGAGATTGTCCAAAGTTGTTGTTGCGATGGAAGCTTGTATAGAATTGAATATTGCTCGTAAGTATAGGTTATGGCTTAAGGATTAAAAATTATTAGTCTTTTACAAAGTCATTTATTATATGATTATTTATATCAGCATAGGAGCACATATTAGAAATGTTAAAAGATTTTGAGTGATATATAGTTTAAATCTTAAGTATCAGTCCTTAACATAAAGTTCAAGTAAACAGTGATGTGACACTCCCAGGAAGTAGTTGCCTCTAAAGAAAGGGATGTCATGCCATAATCCATTCCCCATCCTCTCTCCTCCTATTATTATCTAGAAAATGACAACAGGGAATGGAACTGGTTAATTTAGAGATTCTGAATAAGTCTCTTGTTAACCATTTGTAATTTTTTGACTAGGAATAACAGTTGGGAACAAGTGGTGTGCTCCTTAAGGATAAAGTGAGTTACATTTCACATTGGTTCCTAGGAAGCTCAGTGTCAAATTTATAGTTCTTTTTAGTAACTCATGAGCTTCCTCAAATCCTTTTTAAACTGAAGTGATGAATATATATTGAACCTTTGATACATGTCTAATTATGTGGAATAGTATTTAGAAAACATGCTATTTGAGCACTGTATTTCTGTAAACTTGGAAGATTTGCTATGTTATATGAAACGTTTCCAAAAAGGAACATATTTTCTATTGTTCAGTATTGACTGTTTTATGTGTAGTTATTTCATAATATACCTAAAAGCAGTTTATTTGAACCACTGCTGTTGCAAGGCCCCAATTTAAATGACACATTTTAAAGGTTCTTTGCTAGCCCAGGGTAAAAGTACCAACCAAATGGATAATAGTTCTTGATTTTTCCCTGGGACCTCTAAGTAGAAGTAAATGTTGGCAGATGAACTATTCTTACAGTACATTCTTTGAGACTTTTTGTTCCTGTTTCTAAATATAGACCCTAGAAGGTCCCTCTGGGGGTGGTAGCACCAGGGATGGGAACTGTAAGGGCAGAACCATAATTCATCAGCAGTGTTTAAATGGGTGAGTGTGACCTTTGTGGCTAGCTCATGTAGGACATAGGCATGCAAAATGGTAGGACCCAGCTCTGCTTATGCTAAGGTGTTCTCAGACCAATGGCCTCATCATTCTTCTCAACTCTAAAGGGGAATTGATAATTTCACATCTAAATTGATGTTTTTTTGTTTCTTGGAATGGTGATTCTTAATTTTTAAGTTGCTTTACTCACGTGTTCCCGTAACATTCTATTCTTACCTCATCATATGTATCATACTATATATATGGGAATGGTATGTTTACTCATTTCTGTTCACCAGACTATATGCTCCTTGAGGAAAGGGGCTGTATTACCTTTATTCCTTGAGGAAAAGGACTGTATGACATTATATTTGCATTGCTGAGCACAGTGCTTAGGTGTGGCATAAGCACTCAGATATTTGTTGAATGAATATAATATTATAGATGAATCCTGATCTATATTCTGTATCGTTCTAGAATTACTGCAATATTTTCTCTCAGGTAAAAATCCCAAGTCTTGGGACTTCCCTGGCGGTCCGGTGGTTAAGACTCTATGCTTCCACTGCAGGGGGCATGGGTTCCATTCCGTGGTCAGGGAAGTTCTGCATCGTGGTGTGGCCAAAAAGAAAAAAAATATCCCAACTCTTTTGAATTAAAGCATTAATTTATTTACATATACAAGGTATATGGATGTACCCTATTTTATTTAATCAGTCTCTTATTGATGGTTAATTAGGTTGTCTTTCAGCTTTTTCTGTTGTAAATAACATTGCTGTGAACACCTTTATATATACCTCTTTGCAAATACATGCATAGAAGTATATATATGTGTTGTAGGATATATGCGTTGTAGGATAAATTCATGTAAGTGGAATTATTGATCCAAAGGGTATATGCACTGAAAATGTTGACAGATAATGCCAAACAATAGGTACTACTCCTACTCTTATAGTAGGAGCTGTAAGCTGCTAAATATTGGATTATCTTTTTTTATTTTTATTTTTTATTTTTTGCTGTATGCAGGCCTCTCACTGTTGTGGTCTCTCCCGTTGCGGAGCACAGGCTCCGGACGCGCAGGCTCAGCGGCCATGGCTCACGGGCCCAGCCGCTCTGCGGCATGTGGGATCTTCCCGGACCGGGGCACGAACCCGTGTCCCCTGCATCGGCAGGTGGACTCTCAACCACTGCGCCACCTGGGAAGCCCTGGATTATCTTTTTAGCAGTCCCTGAGTCCTTTGCTTAGGTAGCCCTCTAGTGTAAAAAAAAAAAAACATTATTTCTTTAATGACTTGTTCTTATTACCATAGATGAAGAAGGCTTATAAAGTTTTGTTGTTCAAACAGATTTGGCAATAGTCTGGTTATATTGGTGGTCCCTTGGAAGTTCAATATTAAGAAAAAATTAGCACACTTTTTTTTTTTTTTAACCAGGTTTAGGACGGAGTATGGGGACAAAAAGATGAGTAGAGATTGTAGTTATGAGAGATACATGTAGGAGATTCGGAAAGAATACAAGCCCCCACCTGTAAAGTATTTTCTGCTGTCTTAAAACCAGAGGACTCTTGTGGTTGTACTGTAGGGGCAATTATATATTTATGTTCCCTCAGCTGACTTTGTGAAAAGAGAAAAAAAATCGCTTGTTTTTTTTCTCCCTAACTTTATAGACTGACTTGTAAATTTGACTAATTAGAAGGTGCCATTGTTAAATTTATTTATCTCGGTGTTCTGACAGCCCTAGGTGAAGCTGACCTAAAGCATTAAAAATTTTTTTTTAATCTACTGGAATCTTTGGTCTCAGAAAAGAAGAGAATTTACTTGTTTAAAATTCTGTTCATCTTTGTTCTAAGGGGGTTTAAACCTATCATATAAATCTCTTTCACAAATAGCCTTTATAACTTTTCAGTCTCAACGAATCACCATCATTATTGAGAGTTTTATTCTACCAAGTTCTGGATTCAGTTTGCTAATATTTTGTTAAAGAATTTTGCATGCCTGTGTAAGGAATATTTTTCTGTATTTTTATTTTCTTGTAATAGCCTTGTCTGGTTTTGGTATTAGTGCATAAGTCTGTGAAACATTTTGAGAAGTGCTTGCTCTTCCTTAATTTGCTGAAAGAGTTTCATAAGCATCCTTCGATGTTTATAGAATTTACTAATGAAGCCATCTGGCCTTGGAGTTCTCTTTGTGAAGATGGTTTTAAATTATGGGTATTCTTTTTTTAAGTGATATAAGGCTATTCAGATTTTCTGTTTCTGCTTGTGTCAGTTTTGGAAATGTATGCCTTTCAAGGAACTTGACTATTTCATCTTGATGAGTGGACATCAAGGAATTTGTCCGCTTACTTAAGTGTCTAATTTATTGGCATAAACTTGTTCATAATATTCTCTTATTTTTTAGGATTTATAGTGATAGTCCCTCTTTTATTTCCAATACTTATTTTTCTCTTTTTCTTGATCATTTTAGGGATTATCAATTCTATTGATCTTTTCAAGGAACCAACTTTTGGTTTCATTGATTTTTCTCTGTAGTTTGCATGTTTCCGATGTCATTGATTTCTGCTGTTATTTATTTTCTGTCACTTATTTGGGTTTAACTTGCTCTTTTTTCTGGTTTCCTTAGGTGGAAGCTTTAAACTTTGAATTTAACCCTTTTTTCTAAAAGCATTTAGAGCTATAAATTTCTCTCTAAGCATTGCTTTAGCGGTATCCTGCAGATTTCCATTATCATTTGATTTAAATTATTCTTTAATTTTCCTTGTGGTATATTCTTTGATCCATGAGTTATTTAGAATTGTGTGTTTAATTTCCAAACATTAGGGCATTTTCCAGAATTCTTCTATTTTATTGATTTCTATTTAATTCATGTGGTCAAAGAACATATGCTGCATGATTTCAATCCTTTTAAATTTATTGAGATTTGCTTTATAGACCAGGAAATGGTTTATCTTGGTGTATGTTCCATGTGTACTTAAGAAGAATGTATATTTTGTTGTTGGTTGTAGTGCTCTATAAAAGTCAGTTCATTGGAGTGTTGTCTAAATCATCTATATCCTTGTTTATTGAGTGTGTGTGTTATGTGCATGTGTGTCCAGTCTGTCAATTAACTGAGAGTTGAGTGTTAAATTTTTTAAATAATATTTGTAGATTTGTCCTTGTCTCGCTTTAGTTTTTGCTTCATGTACTTCCATTACACCTTTCCCATATACCTTTAGTGTTGTTATATCTATTTAGTGTTATGTCTGATTACTCCTTTTTCATTATCAAATGCCCCTCTTTACCTCTGGTAATCTCAAGATAATACTCCTTGTGTTTGAATCTACTTTTGCTCGACATTTGTATAGCCATTCCAGATTTTGTAAGATAAGTGCTTGGATCATATATCCTTTTACATTCTTTTACTTTTAATCTACCTGTGTTTTTATGTTTAAAGTGTGTGTCCTGTTAAGTGGCACATAGTAGGGTTTTTATCTAGCCTGAAAACCTCTGCCTTTTAATTGGGGCCGTTTACTACATTCAGTGTAATTTTTTTTTTTTTTTTTGCCGTACGCGGACCTCTCACTGTTGTGGCCTTTCCCGTTGCAGAGCACAGGCTCCGGGTGCACAGGCTCAGTGGCCATGGCTCACGGACCCAGCCGCCCCACGGCATGCGGGATCCTCCCGGACCGGGGCACGAACCCGTGTCCCCTGCATTGGCAGGCGGATTCTCAACCACTGCGCCGCCAGGGAAGCTCCCAGTGTAATTATTAATATAATTCACTTAAGTCTGTTTATTTATTTATTGGCTGCTTCGGGTCTCAGTTGTGGCATGTGGGATCCTCCATTGTGGTGTGTGGGCTTCTCTCTAGTTGTGGCCTGTGGGTTTAGTTGCCCCACAGTATGTGGGATCTTAGTTCCCCCACCAGGGATTGAACCAGCGTCCCCTGCATTGTAAGATGGATTCTTAACCACTGGACCACCAGGGAAGTCCCCATTTAAGTCTCTTTTCTCTTTGTCCCATCTGCTTCTGTTTTTTTTGTACTTCTACATATTCCTTCCATCCTTTGTGCTTTTATTGTCATACATTTTACTTCTACATATATTACTATATATTGTAATTATTTAAGCTTCAAAAGTCAGGTTTTTTTTTATTCCTAGGTATTTTATTCTTTTTGTTGCAGTGGTAAATGGGAGTGCTTCCTTAATTTCTCTTTCAGATTTTTCATCATTAGTGTATAGGAATGAAAGAGATTTCTGTGCATTAATTTTGTACCCTGCTACTTTACCAAATTCATTGATTAGCTCTAGTAGTTTTCTGGTAGCATCTTTAGGATTCTCTATGTATAGTATGTCATCTGCAAACAGTGACAGTTTTACTTCTTCTTTCAAAATTTGTATTCCTTCAAAAGTCAGTTATTCTTTTTTTTTTTTTTTTTTTTTTTTTTGGGTGGTTGCCCTAGAGTTTGCAATATTCATTTACAGTTAATCCAAGTTCAATTTCAAGTAACACTATATTACTTCAAGGGTAATGTAAATACCCTATAAAAAGAAAATAATCTTAATTCCTCCCTATTGTCCACTGCTCTCCCATTTGCGGAGCACAGGCTCCGGACGCGCAGGCTCAGTGGCCATGGCTCACGGGCCCAGCCGCTCTGCGGCATGTGGGATCTTCCCGAAACGGGGCACGAACCCGCGTCTCCTGCATCGGCAGGCGGACTCTCAAGCACTGCGCCACCAGGGAAGCCCAAAAGTCAGTTATTCTTGAAGGAAATTAAGATATGAGAATACTTTATATCTACTCATATATTTACTATTTCTTTAAAGAATTTAGGGAATGAGAATATTTTGTATTTACACATACATTTACCATTTCTGCCCTTCATTCCTTCATGAAGATTTGGGTTTCTATCTGGCATCTTTTTCCTTCATTGTGAAGAACTTCATTTAACATTCCTTATTGTGCAGGTCCCTTGGTGGTGATTTCTTTCAGCTTTTGTTTTCATCTTTTGTTTGTCTGTTAATATCTTAATTGAGCTTTGCTTTTGAAGGATTTTTTGATGAATACAGTCAATTTTATTATTTGTGGTGGTTATGGTCTATAAAGTCACAGAAAATACTGAATTAGCAGATACTGAATCATTGTCCCTAGGGGAAATACAGGGTTAGGTTCCTGTGAACCTTTAGTCGTAACATTTTTGTTACTCTTCAGTATATAACTTTGTTTTAAGTGTGTTTCTATTTAAAGAAACACATTATTTGATATATATTGTAGACTCATTAACATTGAACTCATGGCTAACAGAACTATAACTCATGTCTGAATGAACCTTATCTAACACACGTGTTTCCTCTGTAAGGTACATCATAGCCTTCTTGCTGTTAAGAACACTAGACAGCACTTCAGCATTGTGCTTAGGGGCCATATCAGAATACCAACAGAAAGCACAGAAATGCGAACAGTAGGGCACTAAATAGACTGCTAAAAGAATACTTGTTTACTGTATGTGAGCTGAAACAAGAAGGCATAGGGTTGCCTTGTTTGACCTCACCTGGCAACATATGTTGGGGGACTGGAATGTATGGCTATTCTGCATGTGCCTGTTGCTGTAACTACTGATTTTGGGTTTATCAATTTAGTGAGTAGGCCAGTTGGCAAATTAAGAAATCAGATTATGAGGGTTGACTGCATGCAGTTCTAGGTTTGCAGTTTTTTTCATCATTTTAAAGAATGTTTTATTATCTTTTGGCTTGCGTTGTTTCCAGTGAGAGGTCAGGTCATTCTTATTGTTTACCTGCCTTTTCCCTCTGTTTTTAAGATTTTTCTCTGTCTTTGGTTTTCAGCAGTTTGGCTTCTACAGTGTAGTTCTTTGTGGTTTTGTGTTTATCCTGCTTGTGGTTCATTGAGCTTCTTGGATCTGTGGGCTGGTATTTTCTATCACTATTTTCAAATTTTAGGCCATTATATCTTAAAACTTTTTTTTCCTGTTTCAGTCATTATTGTCTTTGGGGGGACTCCAGTTATGTATGCATTAACTGCTTGATTATCTCATAGGTCATTGAGGCTGTTCATTTTTTTCCCCCCAGCTTTTTGTTCTTCATGCTGTGCTTCAGTTTGGATATTTTCTTTCTGTTGCCCTTTAAGTTTATTGATCTTTTCTTCTCCATTGTCCAATCTACTTTTAAGCTCATCTGGTGAAATTTTCTGTAGATTAATGTAATTTTCAGTTACAGCATTTCCATTTGGTTCTTTTTCTAGCCCATGTTTTTCTGCCAAGATTCTCTGTTCACTCATTATGTCTTTTACTGTACATACTTAGGAATTTTTAAAAGCTGTTTAAATTTCCATTTTAATATTCATTAATCCAACATTTACACTATTTCTTTTTGTTTATGTAGGCTGTTTTCTCTTATTCTCAAATTTTCTTCTTTTCATGTCCGGTAATTTTTTATTTTATACTGCTTGTTTTGTTCTGGAAGGCAATTGATTTGCTGGCAAATCACCTTGATCTTTTTAAAGTCTTGATTCTAAAGTTAGGGTGGGTCTAGAGCAGTGGCTGGCTGGCTTTTTCTTTAAGGGCAAAGTAGTAAATATTTTAGGCTTGTGGGTCATACAGGTTCTATCTAACTACTCATCTTTGCCATTATAATGCAGAAGTAGCCATAGACAATACATCACATGAATGGACATGACTTTCTCCCAATACAACTTTGGCCCATGAGCCATGTTTTGCTGACTCTTGGTCTAGAGTATCCCTTACTTTAGGGTTATAGTAGTCCCACTCTTAAGGTGTACCTTTTCTGGAATCTCACTTTTATGCTTGGGATGTTTATGAGATCTCTCCACTCTGACTGGCCAGAACTTTAGGTCAGATCTTCCAGAACAGTCTGGCCTCCAGGATATCCATTCAGCTCACAACTCTATCATAGATTTGTCTGCTGGGTCTTGGTAAGTCTTGTGATCTATATGTGCAGCATTGTATTCAGCCAGATGTTTAAAGGGAGCATCTATCTAGATTTCTGGAGAACCTTTTCTTTGAAGCTTTCCTTTGTATGTCACCCTGCCCCACAAATCCCAGACAACTCCACAGTTTCCTCTGCTCAGCAAGAGCGCAGTATCCTTGGGCTCCTCTGCCATGTGCTGTTGACAGAAAGTGCTTTCAGATGGAAAGCCAGGGCATTCCTCTGGTGTGCTTCCCTCTTCTCAAGAATTACACTTCTGCCTGTGGTCCAGTGTCTCAGGACAGTTGCTTCATATATTTTACCCAGTTTTATAGTTGTTTATGTTGGAAGGGTTAGTGTGATAAAATTACTTTCATGGCTAGAAGCAGAGGTTCTTCTCTATGATTTTAAAGTGCAGTTTATTTTTCTTGTTTTATAAATTATAAATTAGATATGATTTTACTGACCACTTTTTTTTTAAGTTTATTTAATTTATTTATTTACGTTTGGCTGCGTTGTCTTTGTTGCTGCGTGTGGGCTTTCTCTAGTTGCGGCGAGTGGGTGCTGCTTTTCGTTGTGATGCGCGGGCTTCTCATTGTGGTGGCTTTTCTTGTTGCAGAGCATGGGCTCTAGGCACGCGGGCTTCAGTAGTTGTGGCTCGCGGGCTGTAGAGCACAGGTTCAGTAGTTGTGGCCCATGGGCTTAGTTGCCTCGGGGCATGTGGGATCTTCCCGGACCAGGGCTGGAACCTGTGTCCCCTGCATTGGCAGGCGGATTCTTAACCACAGCACCACCAGGGAAGCCCTGACCACTTATACTTTTGGTTGATAAACAGGTTTTGAAATGAACGTGTCAAGGAAAATACTCAGTATAAGAGTGTGTGGACATTGGTGAGATTGTGATAGCATATATATATTTTTTGAATTGACCAGTAATAAATTCAAAACTGATAATGCCATTTTTACTTTCTTGAAAAGTGATTTACTAAAAAAAAAAAATTTCTCCAGTGAGCTTTAATTTTGCAACAGATTCTTGTGTGGTGGAAGTAATTAGCGTTCAGTTTGTAGCCCTGAGGCAGTTAATCGAAACTTATATTCTAGTTCTAGGCTTAGGTAAGGAAAAGAATCTAGCATTAGGGCCAACATGAGGAATAGATCATTTGGAAATCTTTCATACTGTCATTATAAGCAGTTCAGTGATTCTATTCATTTTACTGAGGGTAATAAGGAAATAAATATATATATGATTATAGTTTAAATTATTTTCTAGCTTTGTCATTAACTAAGCTATGTGACTTTGAATAAGTTGCTTTATTCTCTGAGCTTAGGTACCTGGAAATGTAGAAGATTAACAAAAATAAGGTAAGAATGAGTAGGTTTTACAAAGAGAGGTAGTGAGGCTGAATATGGTGAATTTGAGCATTAGTGGATGTCAGCATTCATACGCAGGAGGGGGAAGCACGGGTTTGGTTAGGAAGAAGTTAATTTTGTTAGCATAGATGGACATGTAAGGAGATGTTGAGATAAGCTTAGATAGTTAAATTGGGGCCATATATATCTGACTAAGAATTTTTGGTGTAATTCAGTATGTAACTGTGAGTTTTTAAATGTTTTCGAACAAGAAAAATATATAGAATTTTCCTTTTTGATGGCTGTAGAGGAGAGATGTGATAGGAGAGTTCTGGCTTCCCTTTTGCCTATTTAGTGAAAACTTGGTTTTTTTTGTAATATGACATTATGTTTTTACTTAGTGTGGATATATATAATTAAGTCCTTAATATTTATTGTTTCTTCTGGCTGTCTGTTCAAATAGTACAAATGAGATTGATGATTAAAGTTTTAATTTCATTCAGTAGTTAGAATTTGGCATTATGAGTAGATCATAGAAAGAAGGGGAGTTGTTTACCGTTTTTGTAAGCCCAGTAATGTAAGTGTATGTGAAACATATCTCAGTAATTCAGAACATTTTATTTTTACTTAATATAGCATCCCTTATTATAAAATAGTTTATTCACTTGTGAAAGTGAGGGTCTTGCAGAAAAAGGAAGATGAAAATCAGTAATTCTTTTTCAGAACAGGAAATAGATAATTTTTAGGTGTTTTAGCCTTAGAATTTGGTAGCTTTTGTGATATATAAGTATTGTTGATCAAAATTTTCTTTTGACATCGTTAATTTTATTAGTCATTTTCAAATTTTAAATTTATATAGTAAAGTCTAGAAAAGAAGTACTACAGAGCAGTTAAAGGAAAGAGCATGGACTGGTAAACTATGAATTCAGTCTCAGATCCATCACTTTTTTCAGTTTTGTGACTCTGGGGAAGTTACTTAGCCTTTTTATGCCTCTGTTTCCTCATCTGTGAAATCAAGATAACAGTAGTACCTATTTTACAGGGTGGTTTTGAGTATTAAAAGACCATGTGGGGCTTCCCTGGTGGCGCAGTGGTTGAGAGTCCGCCTGCCGATGCAGGGCACATGGGTTTGTGCCCCGGTCCGGGAAGATCCCACATGCCCCACATGCCGCAGAGCGGCGGGGCTTGTGAACCGTGGCCGCTGAGCCTGCGCGTTCGGAGCCTGTGCTCCGCAACGGGAGAGGCCACAACAGTGAGAGGCCCGCGTACAGCAAAAAAACAAACAAACAAACAAAAAACCATGTGAAATCAATGTTCCTGGCCATCGTTAACATCTCTATAAATGTTCTTATATGGTGAAGTAAAAGCAAACAATCAGTCAAATATTTTGGATAATTACAGGGTATTTGCTGGGTGACTGTTTATCTTGTTTCAGGAGCTCAAATGTATGGGGCTGATAAAGTAGGAATATGTAATTTATTATTGCACTCGTGCATAGGATACAGCACATGAACTTGGGAGTTAGACCTATTCAAATCCTGGCTCTCTGGCCTCCTAGCTCTGTGACTTAGGGCAAATTGTTTCTTTTTTCCCCTTCTCTCCCTCACAACATTTTGAGGTAGTTACTCTTATTTTGCAAATGAGGAAATGAAGCACAGAAAGGCTAAGTAGTAACTTTCTCAGGGTTACACATTTATATTGTGTAATATGTGATGATCTGGGGTTTGGACCCAGGCAGTTTGATCCCATGATTCATGATGGGCCTTAGTAGGAGTCCCTGAGCAAGTCTCTTCTTCTTGAAGGCAAAATGGTGATGACCTCTTCTGGATTGTTTTCTAAGTGCTTTTAGAAATGGAATACTTGTTTTGTGGCTAATTTTGGATTGAGTCTCATTTTACAAAATGAGGATTTACTTTTTTTTGGAAATTTGTGAATATTTCAACTACCAATTGATAAACTTTCTCACTTGACCAAGTGTCAGAATATAGTTTTTATTATAAGAGATATTCTGGTATTAGATACGCATAAGGATATATTTTTTAAAAATTTTGGCACAGTTTTAGATATACTTTGGTTTCCCTCTGATTTTAACATGTTTCTAGTTCACTTTACAAGTAGACTGTCTCTAAATTAGTTTGCTTTTAACTATATTGTCTAGATGAAAAAGACAACCATTTTGTTAAGAATTTGCTTCCTTTTATTTAGGTGGAGCAGCTGTGTAATTATTTGGTTCTGCTCTTTGACCCCCAAATCTCCGTTTGTACAACATTATAATTCATTATTTTAGCTGAAAGAAATTTTCAAATTGTCATTTTACAAACGAGAACTGTGTAATTTAACTAAGGGTACATAACAAGTCATCTTTAAAAAGTGTGTACACATATGTGTACATTTTATAAAATCTCATAAGGCAGTGTGTCTTACTGGTTTGGATGAGTGGCCCATTCAACCTGTTGTTCTAGGTTATAGGAGACTCTTTTAAATGGATTTCCCCTCTCCACCCCATCTAAGAATCCTTTAGATAGGACATCATACCTAGTATGAATTTAAAATTTATGTGACATTATGAATTTAACTCTACTACTCATCAAAAGGAATACCCTTGGAAGACAAGTTCCATGTTCATGATAGCCACATCTCTGATTTCTTTTTTTTTCTATTAATCAGCCTTGTCTAGCTTGTTCTTCCAGATAGAAGTGTCCAAATTTATTAGGTCCTCTACAGTAAAGGAATACCTCCTATCATCTCTCAGACTGTTTCACATTGTCTTTTGCTAGAGCCCTTTCTCTAGTATAAACCACAGAAGATCTTTAGCTCAAGATCTCCCAACTGCAGGTATAAAATGACATTGTACAAGGTTAATATACCAATATATAGTGTATTAGTTGACTTGGGCTTCTATACCAAAATACCATAGACTAGGTGGCTTAAACAACAGAAATTTATTTCTTACAGTTCTGAAGGCTGGGAAGTCTAAGATCAAAATGTGGGCAAGTTAGGTTTCATTCTGAGGCCTCTTTTCTTGGCTTATAGGTTGCTACCTTCTGTGTGCTCACGTGACCTCTTCCTGTGACCATGGTCCCACCCTCATGACCTCATGTATTCCTGATTACTTCCAAAAGGCCCCCTCTCCAAACACGACACATTGAACCTTAGGGCTTGAACATAATGAATTTTAGGGGAAACACAAACATTCAGTTTATAACATACAGCATATATTGGTTAAGAAAGTGAGCTCTGGAGTTGAATTGTCTGAGTCTCACTACTTATCTATTGAGTGAGTTACTTGTCTATCACTCTTTTTTTTTTAATCTGTTAAATGAGATATTAACAGCAACACTTGTAACAGTAGAGTTGTAAGGAGTAAAATGAGTTCTTGCATCATGTAAATCACTTAGAATAACAAGTAGAGAATATGGATGATTTTCTGAAAGTGTTCTAAATTGAACATATACCAATAAAAAAAGATAAGAAGATTAGTATATTAAAGCCACTTTGGTTCATGAAGTTTCTTTAACATAAACATGTTTTTGCCTCTTGAAAAATGATAGGTTCTATAGATATCATTTAATCAATTTTATAATATATATTATAATTTAATCTGGATTAATGGTACTACTAATGGTACTACTTTTTCCTTTCCATCATGGCTTTTTCTCTGTAGATAAAGTTTTGTGTTAACTCACTACAAACTGAACCCCTTGCTTGTTCCTCTTTAGTCTCCTTCCAACTCTGTCTTTATTTCTGCTGAGGTTATATTCTATTTGTTTTTCAGATGAGACACTTTTTGCTCTTCCTGCTGCATCTGAGCCTGTGATACACTCCTCTGCAGGCAAGTTCTTTCTGCTAGCCTTTTATCCTCTGTGTATTCTAACTTTAATTCTTTAGTTATGTTCACTCTATGCTTAGTAGTTTGAATTTACTAAAAATAAGCATGGTTCCAAGAATGTTTATCTACTGACCAAGTTGAAATTTGCATTTTATATGCAGTGTCCAAGAGAGAAATGGGCAGAAACCTGATTAATAATTGGAAATGTGTAAGGAATTCTTGGCCCCTTGATTTATGTTTATATATTGACTAGTCATTTTTTCTAAATACAGTTTATTTGCTTATAGCTGACAGGCTTTCATAGAAAAGAATGTCAGCCTATGACAGTTAATTATCCAGTGCCCTTTCTTTCTTATGCTGTCAAACTCTCTTCTCAAATCCTCATTTCTTCCTCTGAGACTAGTTAGAAGTAGCTTTTCTCAGTTAATTGTACGTGAGGTTTTTCTCAAAGACTTGATGTCTTTGCATAGTATATAATAGCCTCTGTAGCCATGCACATGTTTTTTGACAGTAGCTTTAATTTTTCAATTATGGTTCAGTCTACTTGATTATTATTTATTAACTAAATGTTATTAGCATTTTAGTTAACAGTAAGTCTTTACTAACAGTATTTTTGAATCTATCATAAAACTTGCATTAAATCTGAGAACACTGGCATTCTCTAACTTTCCTTTCTGTCCATGGTCACAGAAAAAATTATGGATTTGAAGGAGCAGCCAGGTAACACTGTTTCTGCTGGTCAAGAGGATTTTCCATCTGTCCTGCTTGAAACTGCTGCTTCTCTTCCTTCTTTAGCTCCTCTCTCAGCTGCTTCTTTTAAAGAACATGAATACCTTGGTAATTTACCAGCAGTACTACCTACCGGAGGAACACTTGGAGAAATTTCAGATGAAGCTTCTAAAGAATTCTCAGAGAAGGCAAAAAAACCATTTGTAGACAGAGATTTACCAGAGTTTTCAGAATTGGAATACTCAGAAATGGGATCATCATTCAGTGGCTCTCCAAGAGCAGAATCTGCCATAACAGTAGTGAATCCTAGGGAAGAAATAATTGTGAAGAATAAAGATGAAGAAGACTTAGTGAGTAATAACATCCTTCGTACTCAGCAAGAGTTACCTACAGTCCTTACCAAATCAGTTAAAGAGGATAGAGTTATGTCTCCAGAAAAAACAAAAGACAGTTTTAATGAAAAGGGAATTGTAGCAGAAGCTCCTATGAGGGAGGAATATGCAGACTTCAAACCATTTGAGCAAGTGTGGGAAGTAAAAGATACTTATAAGCAAGATAGTGATGTTTTGGCTGCTGGAGGTAATATAGAGAGCAAATTGGAAGGTAAAGTGGATAAGAAACGTTTTTCAGATAGCCTTGAGCAAACAAATCGTGAAAAAGATAGTGAAAGTAGTAATGATGATACTTCATTTCCCAGTACACCAGAAGCTATAAAAGATGGTTCAGGAGCATATATCACATGTGCTCCCTTTAACCCTTCAGCAAACATTTTTCCCTTGTTGGAAGATCATACTTCAGAAAATAAGACAGATGAAAAAAAAATAGAAGAAAAAAAGGCCCAAATTGTAACAGAGAAGAATGCTAGTGCCAGAACATCAAACCCTTTCCTTGTGGCAACACAGGATTCTAAGACAGATTATGACACAACAGATCGTTTATCAGAGGTGACTGAGGAAGTAGTGGCAAACATGCATGAAGGTCTAACCCCAGATTTAGTACAGGAAGCATGTGAAAGTGAATTGAGTGAAGCTACAGGTACAAAAATTGCCTTTGAAACAAAAATGGACTTGGTTCAAACTTCAGAAGCTATGCAGGAGTCACTTTACCCTGTAGCACAGCTTTGCCCATCCTTTGAAGAATCTGAAGCTACTCCTTCACCAGTTTTGCCTGACATTGTCATGGAAGCACCGTTAAATTCTATAGTTCCTAGTGCTGGTGCTTCTGCAGTGCAGCTCAGTTCATCACCATTAGAAGCTCTTCCTTCAGTTAATTATGAAAGCATAAAACTTGAGCCTGAAAATCCCCCACCATATGATGAGGCCATGAATGTATCACTAAAAAAAGTATCAGGAATGAATGAAGAAATGAAAGAGCCTGAAAGTATTAGTGTAGCTGTTCAAGAAACAGAAGCTCCTTATATATCTATTGCATGTGATTTAATTAAAGAAACAAAGCTCTCTACTGAACCAACTCCAGATTTCTCTAGTTATTCAGAAATAGCAAAAGTTGCACAGCTGGTGCCCACTCATTCTGAGCTAGTTGAAGATTCCTCACCTGATTCTGAACCAGTTGACTTATTTAGTGATGATTCAATTCCTGAAGTTCCACAAAAACAAGATGAAGCTGTGATACTTGTAAAAGAAAATCTCATTGAAACTTCATCTGAATCAATGATAGGACATGAAAATAAGGAAAAACTTAGTGCTTCACCACCACCTGAGGGGGGAAAGCCATATTTGGAATCTTTTCAGCCCAATTTAGATACCACAAAAGATACCTTATCATCTAATGAAGTTTCAACATTGATCCAAAAGGAGAAAATTCCTTTGCAGATGGAGGAGCTCAGTACTGCAGTTTATTCAAATGATGGCTTATATATTGCTAAGGAAGCAAAGATAAGAGAGAGTGAAACATTTTCAGATTCATCTCCAATTGAGATTATAGATGAGTTCCCTACATTTGTCAGTTCTAAAACAGATTCTTCTCCTACATTAGCCAGGGAATACAGTGACCTAGAAATATCCTGCAAAAGTGAAGTTGCTAGTGTCCAGGATGGAGCTGGGTCGTTGCCTTGCTCAGAATTACCCCATGAAGTTTCTGTCAAGAGTGTACAGCCTAAAGATGAAGAAAAAGTTCATGTCCCAGATGAGTTCTCCAAAGATAGGGCTGATATTTCAAAGGTGCCCTTACTGTCTCCAGATGTTTTTGCTTTGGATGCTCAAACAGGGATAGGCAGTATAGTTAAACCCAAAGTTCTTGTGAAAGAAGCTGAGAAAAAAATTCCTTCTGATACAGAAAAAGAGCACAGACCACCATCTGCTGTGTTTTCCGCAGAGCTGAGTAAAACTTCAGGTAATCAATCCATACATTATTTTGTGCTTTCTTGCCACCTTTTGACCTATGGAACATTCCACTACATTTTGTGTAGTATGTTACATTTATAGTGTCTGATATATCACATTGATAAGAATTCTTTTTACTGTCTCAGTTTAAGATTTCAGTGCTTTTCCTAGCCCTCTTGCACTCATCACGCACCCTTGCTCTTAGCTTTTCCACACAATTATTTGTTGGTCATTTTTATATTGCACCATGGAACTAGAAAAAACTTTTTTTAGAATTGGCTTCATTGTCTGTTCCCTTCTTTTGCTTTAGTGTTTCCTGATAGCATGAAGAGCAAGAGGTATAAAAACAAAATACTTTCAGATGTATTTACTTTTGTTTTCCCAGAAATATCTTCATTTAAAAAATTTGACGAAAGAACATTTCTGTTACCTGTTTCTGATCTTTCAGTATAATGCAGTAATTTCCAGTAAAAGGTATAAAGTTAAGCATATTGAGTATTAGACGTTTTGTTGAAAAGTATAAATTGAGGTATGCTATTTTTAATTCTGAAAAGTACTAATTCTCATTTTTTTCTTTTGACTCTACACTTCCCACATATCTGATTTGTGTAAAGTGATTTGTACATGTTTTTTATTTAGCATTCTAATTTAGATGATTGCTGTGTATTTACTGAATATAGTTATGCATTGGAGATAGGTAGTACTGGTGGCAGAGACCAGTTTAGAGTTGCTGTAATTGAAGAAAGAGGAAATTATGAACGTAAGGCAATGGGATGAGCATGGAGACATAGTACTTAGTGTTTGATTGGAATTGGACATGAAGGTTAAGGGGAGGAGTTAAAGCTTACTCTAGGAAACTTGGGTTTCTTGTATGTGCAGATACATGGCAGTATGAGAAACTGACTTAGGGAACATGAGAAAATAAAGTGGGAGAAAATAAAAAACTCAGTTTTGAATATGTTGTAATTAAGGTACCTATGAGACATCCAAGAATGTTGGGTATTAAACATGAAGCTCTTGAGAGAAACCTTGACCGTATGTGTGTATTTACCATGGGCTCAGAGATTGTAATTAAAGCCACAGACATCAACTAGGGGGAGCCGAGGGAAGAAGAAGATTTAAAGTTGGAGGAATTGATCAACATTATCAAATACTAGAGAGCTCAGTTAGGATAAGGACTGAGAATTTGTCAGAAGAGAGGGAAGGTGTTATAATGGTAATCCCTATTCTCATTCTTAAATGGTTAACGCTTTTCTACATCCTTGATTATGATATATTTAGGTGTTTTAAAAAAATTTTCTGATTCTTATTACTGAATTAGATTCAGTAATTCTGATTCTTATTCTTATTTAAACCTGAAAGTATTGATAAGTATTAAATAATAAATAAAACTTGCTCAGATAATTTATTATCTCCAGTTTGTTTCCCTTGTTTTCTTAAAATGACATTTGTAGGCAGAATTCAATTTTAATTTTGGGAAGAAAGGCTGATTTTGTAAGGGAGATGAGCAAGGTATTATTGATGCAGACATTGATGCCTTATTGATATTTTTGGATAAAATTTGTTATGAGAAAAATGAATACTAGTCTTCTCCCTTGATAAAGGTATTTTATCAAACTGTATTTTTTTTTTTTTTTGACCACGCCACGTGGTTTGTGGGAGCTTAGTTCCCCAACCAGGGATTAAACCCAGGTCACAGCAGTGAAAGCACCGAGGTCTAACTACTGGACCACCAGGGAATTCTGTCAAACTGTATTCTTAACAATGAAATGTAAATACTGGTTTTTCTCAGTTCATAATTATGAACATTCATTCTGTTTTTTCTTTCACTGTACGTCATTATTTAGAGGCTCAGCGTTTCATATGTGTTTTTATTTACTTTTAAAAAAATTTGTGGCTAAAGATTTATGCTTTCAGTACCTTGATGGTTTCCATTTTTGTTTAAAATATATTATCACTGCACTTTAATTTTTCACTTTCCACTCATTTTAAATATAAATGTATAAGTTACAATATTCTAATAATTGCTTAAATTTATACTACTAAATACAGACCCAGATAGTGAAACTACTGAAAAGAATAGTTAACTGATAGGCAGCACTACCAGATGACAGTTGAAATCTTTTTCTCAGATGATGCATGGAAGTCCCAGTTTGGCATAGAATGACAGTTTAGGGATATAAGTGTATGATTGGAAGTGGAAGATCATCAACACATACTAAGGGCACAGAGAGGCTGTCTCTACCTTGGAATATTAGGAATGGCTTCACAAAGAGATGCTTCTGTAAAAGCTACAGTTAGCAAATGTGAGTAAACACATAGACCTGTTCATTTATATAAATATAATAAAAGTTTTCCAGATCCTGTTTTGGTATTTTTGGGGCAGGTGTATATGTGTGGGTATTATGGTCAGTATGTAGAAACTGAAGCTATTCAAGCAATTCACTTGAAGCTAGGGACATAGATGGATTTGAGACTGGCCTTGGGTGACTCAGTGAAAAGAAACATTCAGATTTATTCAGAACTAAACTGAAAAACCAATCTATGCTAAAGGAGGGTTTATGATACATTGGATGCTAAATTTTCTCTGACTGGAATTAAGCAGAATTTTTTTAAACTTACGGTCTCATTTAGAGAGTTTTTTTAAAAAAAGGATGATTGCTTTTTTAAAATTAACTTTCATTTGGAAATAAGTTCAAACTTAAAAACAATTGCAAAAATAAAAGTAGTACAAAGAATGTCTTATACTCTTCATCTAAATTTACCTACTAACATTTCTCCATTTACATTATTATTTATGATCTCTCTTTTTATAGATAACTAGACAATAGATACATAGATACAGTATATCCTTTTTTTCCTGAACCATTTGAGACTAAGTTATATACATTCTGTTTTACCCCTAAATACTTTAAAAAGGGATATTCTGTTACATAACCTCAGTACAGCTATTAACTTTGTAAATTTTACATTCATACAATACTTTTTTCTAATCTACCATCCATATTCTAGTTGTGTTAGTTGACCTAATAATGTTCTTTGTAGTGTCCTGTACTACAAGGTCCAGTCTCGTGCCAGGTTTTGCATTTAGTTATGTTACCTTTGGCTCCTTTAATCTGGGACATTTCCAGTCTTTATCTCTCATGATTGCAACATTTTTAAAGAACACAGGCCGTTTCCCTTCTTCCTTTTTAATAGAAAGTTCCTTGTTTTGCGTTTTGTCTAATGTTTCTTGGTGATTAGATTGAGTTTGTGGATGGATTCATGGCCAAAATGAAGATAATGTAGTGCCCCTCTCATAGGAATCTGGAGGTACCTACTATTCATCAGTCCCTCATTGATGAGGTTTAATTTACACCATCTGGTCAAGGTGGTTCCTGATTTCCTTATTGTATAATTACTATCTTTCTTCCTTCCTGACAACTAATAAGCAGTCTGATGGGTGACACTTCAAGACCATGTAAATATCCTGCCCTCCATCAAAATTCCCTCCCTACATTTAGTATCTATTGATGATTCTTGATTGGTTTATTCTTTACCATTAAGTTTGCAAAAGATGATTTTTCAGTTCTAATACTTCCTCCACATTTATCAATCAACCCTGGCATTCTACTCTTAGCAAGAGCTCTCCTTTTCCATTAACTATTTAATTATCAGTATGGATTCATGAATTTCTCTTTTCCCCCCAGTGGTTTATAATTCATTACTGTACTTATCTATTTTGGTTGTCAATGGTCACAGATTTGGAGGGCTCCCCTTCAAATTGGCTCAAGGACATGCAGCTGTCCTTTTTTTTTTTTTTTTTGAGTGGAGAGGGAAGCACTTCTTACTTTCTAGCATAACGAAATGTTGTAGGCTCATCTTTTGCCCACTCTGTCCCAGCGCTGAAGTCAGCAGCTTCTCCAAGGATCCCTGATTCCTTTCAGTGATCAAGAGCTGGATGCTGATTATACTTTGCTCCTGTGGGGTCTTTCCATTTTAGCCCTTCCAGTGGACTGAGGTGGGAAATACTTGTATACATACATACAAATAAACATACACACATTTATGAAACCATGTGTTTACATAGATATCTCCAAATCCAAAACATTCCCAGAGGACTATTTCTTTCTTCCCCCATTTCACATTTGTATGTTCCTTCTATAGTGAGAACCTGGCTTCTAACACTACCAATACATTTATTAATTTGTTTAATCCATTAGTACATCTAAAATAGTTTTAGAATGTTTTATAATATCATTATAATAAACATAATAAAGGGTTCAGGTTTATTTTTCAAATCCACCTCCCTCAACCCTGCCCAGGTTACTCAGATTAGTTTTATTTTCCCTTTTCCTTCTACCTTCCCTCATTTTCAGTATGGTTATAATACTCATTTGAAATAAAGTTAGATTTGTTTCAATTTGCTTTCAGTTTTAGGTTTTCTTTCTCTCTATTTAGGACATTTTTAAATTAAGAATTTTGAAAGGCTGAGAAAAGAACCTGAATTCTTTGCATTTCACCTAGAAAGGGGACACTACCACCATTTATGGGAAATCTTTTAAGCACCAAGCATTTTCACATAGTCATCTCATTTAGTCTTCACCATAATCTGAAAGAAGGAATCATTTCATGGATGACAAAACCTAAATCTAGGGATGTTACAAAACTTTACCGAGGTTGCATATTATGTAGTAAGCACAATACTTTTGAGCTTCTATTGTGTTCCAGACATTGGGCTAACTTGCTTTTTTTTAAACAATTTTTATTGGAGTATAGTTGATTTACAATGTTGTGTTAGTTTCAGGTGTACAGCAAAGTGAATCAGTTACACATATACATATATCCACTCTTTTTTAGATTCTTTTCCCATATGGGTCCCTGCAGAGTATTGAGTAGAATTCCCTGTGCTATACAGTAGGTCCTTATTAGTTATCTATTTTACATATAGTAGTGTGTATATGTCAGTCCCAATCTCTCAATTTATCCCCCCCACCCCACCCCTTACACTCTGGTAACCATAAGTTTGTTTTCTATGTCTATGACTCTTATTTCTGTTTTGTAAATAACTTGTACCATTTTATTTTGGTTAGATCACATATAAGCTATATATGATATTTGTCTTTCTCTGTCTGACTTCACTCAGCATGATAATCTCTAGGTCCATCCATGTTTCTGCAAATGGCATTATTTCGTCCTTTTTTATGGCTGAGTAATATTCCATTGTATATGTGTGCCACATCTTGTTTATCTACTCCTCTGTCGATGGACATTTAGGTTGCTTCCATGTATGGCTATTGTAAATGGTGCTGCAATGAATGTTGGGGGTGCATGTGTCTTTTTGAGTTACAGTTTTCTCCAGATATATGCCCAGGAGTGGGATTGCTGGATCATATGTTAGTTCAATATATATATATATTTTTAAGAAACCTACATACTGTTCTCCATAATGGTTGTACCAGTTTACTTTCCCACCAACAGTGTAGGAGGGTTCCCTTTTCTCCACACCCTCCCCAGCATTTACTGTTTGTAGTTTATTTGATGATGGCCATTCTGACTGGTGTGATGTGATACCTCATTGTAGTTCTGATTTACATTTCTTTAATAATTAGTGTTGTTGATCATCTTTTCATGTGCTTTTTGCCACCTGTATGTCTTCTGTGGAGAAATGTCTATTTAGATCTTCCACCCATGTTTTGATTGTGGTGTTTGTTTTTTTGATGTTGAGCTGCATAAGCTGTTTATATATTTTGGAGATTAATCCTTTGTTGGTTGGTTTGTTTGCAAATATTTTCTCCCATTCTATGGGGTATCTTTTTGTTTTGTTTATGGTTTCCTTTGCTGTGCAAAAGCCTTTAAGTTTCATTAGGTCCCATTTGTTTATTTTTGTTTTTATTTTCATTAGGAGGTGGATCTTGCTGCGATTTATGTCAGAGAATGTTCTGCCTATGTTTTCCTCTAAGAGTTTTATAGTGTCTGGCCTCACATTTAGGTCTTTAATCCATCTTGGGTTTAGTTTTGTGTATGGTGTTAGAGAGTGTTCTAATTTTATTCTTTTATATGTAGCTGTCCAGTTTTCCCAGCACCACTTATTGAAGAGACTGTCTTTTCTGTATATTCTTGCCTCTTTTGTCATAGATTAGTTGACTAACTTTCTTATTTATATTAGTTCTTATCTGATTCCACAAAGGAGATATTTTTTCCGACAAGTGAAGAACTGGGATGTGACCTAGGTTTTGTCCCCTTCACAGTTTTGGAGCAAGCAGTTATTGTCCTAAATAGCAGACGACCAGGGTGCTGCTGCTTTTATTACATACCTATTGTGTTGGGGGCATTAACCAATGCAAGGCATTTTAAAAACGTCAGGAACATTGGTTACTGTGTACATTTTCTCATTTGGTCTTCTATAAGTAGGGATATTAGAATGAGGGTAACATTCTGTTGCTTCCACGTGGAGACTGAATAACCCTATTGTTATTCAGCTGGATAACCGCTGTCTTTGCTGTTGGTGGGTCATTGGTGAAGAAAGGTGCTAATGTCTCCCATCGAAACCACTGAGATCTTGACTTAATGATAGTGATTGCTTAATACATGTTTGTCGGTTGCTTGGTTTGCCACTAGTGCACAGAACGTTTTAAGTTCATAATCATAGTATAGATTGTGTTTTGCTGACCTGTTGTAACTATTGATGAGTGAAGTGTAAACCAACCAGAAGTTAATTATTCATTATACTTAAAGTATGTGCTTTCCAGGAATAACCAAATAGTATTGCCATAATAAAGAACTCGCTGAAAAATGGCCTGTTTATCTAGGTAAAGAATTAAAAATTATCCTTTGCCAATTTATAGATAACTTCTTAAATGTGTTCATGAATAAGAACTTTCTTTTGATGATGTTTATAAGTTAAAACATTTTTCTTATATTAATTTAAAAAATTGATTATATAGCTTTTGGGCTTTCTCAGTAAAGCATTATAGATATTAAGTATTTTGTTAAAATACATTTTTAGTGAGCATATATAGGATGCTTCTTGAATATTATTAGTTGGGTTTTGATTAGGACAGTGAGCAGTTAATCTGATGAAAGTAGAAATTTAAGTACCCTGAAAAATGAAAATGTTTAATCTAACACATTGAGTAGAATTATCTTTAACTGGAAGGCTTTGAGTAAATATAAGTGTAGCTAAATTAGAAACTGACTTATTAATAAGGAAATGATTATATTAAATGTTTGACTTTGTCAAATTAGTGTGGATTTATTTAGTGCTTGCTGTGGGTCCAATACAGATTGAAAATAAATATGAAATATGAACCTTTATAAAAGATAGATACTGCTACGTATAATATGGTTGAAAGAAGTTCATCTTGGGCATCTTACACACCTAAGATCTAATCCTGGCTTTATTACCGATTAGCTGTATGACCCTGGGCAGATGTTTTAATCTATTTGAGCTTCAGTTAAATTTAGTAGTCAGAATTTCTCTCAGGGACCTGCTAACTGTCAGTGAAGTCAGGGTAGCAGTACATGAAGCAATCTGAAGTAATATATGCTAATTGTACAAATTTGAGAAGTAGAGAAAAGCATTTAGATGACAAAAAAATTGTAATTGTATTGCCCAGACATAATCATTGCTAATATTTTAGAATATATTCTTCTAGTCTATTTCTATGCCTATGGATACTTTATGAATGCAGTGAAAAAAAGTGTTTTTCCAAGCTGGGATCATACGATACATATTGTTTATTGCTTTACAAAATTCAGCAATATATTATATTGCACAATGCCAAAATTTCCATGTCTTTATTTTTCTGCTGTGTGATTATTTAATGTTTAGTGTTCCTTGGTATTGGATATATTATAATTTAATCAGTTCTCTAGGATCCTTAGATTGTCTCCAGTTTTTTTAATTTATAAATAATGCTATTATTAACCTCTTTATGTTTAAATATGTTGTACATATCTCCAAATTATTCTTTTCCATAAATTACTAGAAATAAAACCCTAGGAAATGGGTATGTACATTTTTAAGCGTTTTGACAAAAATTGGCTGTCAGAAAACTTGTACTAATTAAAAAAAATTTTTAATTGGAATATAGTTGCTTTACAACATTGTGTTAGTTTCTGCTGTACAGCAAAGTGAATCACCTATACATATATATATATCCCCTCTTTTTTGGATTTCCTTCCCATTTAGGTCACCACAGAGCACTGAGTAGAGTTCCCTGTGCTATACAGTAGGTTCTCATTAGTTATCTATTTTTTACATAGTAGTGTATATATTGTCAATCCCGATCTCCCAATTCATCCCACCCACCCCCTTCCCCCTTAGTATCCGTACGTTTGTTCTCTATGTCTGTGTCTCTGTTTCTGCTTTGCAAATAAGTTCATCTGTATCATTTTTCTAGATTCCACATATAAGCTAATGATGTTTGTTTTTCTCTTTCTGACTTCACTTTGTATGACAGTCTCTAGGTGCATCCATGTCTGTACAAATGGCACAATTTTGTTCCGTTTATGGCTGAGTAATATTCCATTGTATATATGTACCACATCTTTCTTTATCCATTCCTCTGTTGATGGACATTTAGGTTGATTCCATGTCCTGGCTATTGTAAATAGTGTTGCAGTGAACATTTGGGTGCATGAATCATTTTGAACTAGTTTTCTCCGTTATATGTCCAGGAGTAAGATTGCTGGATCATACGGCAGTTCTATATTTAGTTTTTTAAGGAATCTCCATGTTGTTCTCCATGGTGGCTGTATCAATTTACATTCCCTCCAACAGTGTAGGAGGGTGCCCTTTTCTCCACACCCTCTCCAGCATTTGTTTATAGACTTTTTGATGATGGCTATTCTGACTGGTGTGAGGTAATACCTCATCGTAGTTTTGATTTGCATTTCTCTAATAGTGGCATTGAGCATCTTTTCATGTGCTTTTTGGCCATCTGTATATCTTCTTTGGAGAAATATCTGTTTAGATCTGCCCACTTTTTGATTGGGTTTTTTTTTTTTTGATATTGAGCGGCATGATCTCTTTGTATATTTTGCAGATTAATCCTTTGTCACAACTTGTACTAATTTTTACCCTTCTAATGGAGTAAGACAACAACCCATTTCTCTATTGATCACCAACAATTAGTATTATTTATTAATATTATTTTTTTAATCAGAAAATTTTGATAGCTAAGGACTTATACATTATACAAAATTCAGAAAGTACTATTACAGTAAGTCTTCTTCCTGTCTTAACTGAGCTGCCTAGTGCTCCTTCCTAGAGTCATTTACTAGACTTCTCATGTATCCTTCCAGACATTGTATACCTGTCTTTTTTTTAAAAAAAAAAAAAAAAACCTTTACCGGTTTGATAGGTTAAAGTAGTTACCTTGCTGTTTCGATCTTCGATTATTAGTGAAGGTGAGCATGTTCCACATATTTATTGGCTGTTTGTATTTCTTTTGTGAATTGCCTGTTCATACCCTTTGCCCATTTTAAAATTTAGAATCACCTCTCTGATTTTATGAGAGTTCTTTATATAGAGTGGATGCAAATCCTTGTCATGTTACAGTTTTCCCTTAGTTTTCTAAATAATTTTTATTTTACTTTACATTTTGGTGGATATTTTCAGTTTTCATGTGGGAAAATTTATAACTTTTAATTTATTTACTAATTTATAGTTTCATTTTTATGTTTAATTCTGATCTGTTCAAAATTGATTTTGAATTCTGCTCAGAGATCATTTTATCCCACATGCCTTTTTGGTGTTGGAGTTGTTTTCCTATCCCCATCACACTCTGATAGTCCCCTAGTACCAGGCAACAATCCTAAGGAAGAGCCAGAAAATTGAGAACAGTTTTAGCCAGATTGCATGCTTTGGGTTGGACAGTCAACGGTACTATGGGTGTTGGTGCCATCTAGTGTTGTAGATAGAAAACGATGTCTGTGGAATGCTCTGTAATTGACCGTATGGAAATTCAGTTGGGCCGAGAAATTTAGTGAGTTGTGGATATTTGCTTCACAGTAACAAATGACTTTGACTTTATAAACGGATTTTGAATTTTGACACATTGTACTGACTCAAACAAATGCTTGAATCATGCTATGATAAACATTATGAAATGACCTTAAAGATTCCCCCAAACATGTACTTCAGTGAAAACTTCAAAGTTTTAAAAGATCTGTTCAAAACCCAATGACTATTAAATTCCAGGTTTAAAAATGCTTTGGATCTTTTGGATCATCTGTGTATTTATTTTAGATTATAATATAAGAAATCAACATTTATTTAGTTCTCATTGAATAGTATCACTTTCAGTTTCTTTCTGTATAATTTTTAGTATGTGTTTTTATCAGCTTATATGAAATTGTTTATAGACCTTAAAATGCTCATTATATTTTGGTTATTTTTTAACTTGTCATTCATTTTCTAGACTAAAGTCTTTGTTCATGTCTTAAGGTTCAATTCAGTAGTTAGTGCTGAAGTGCTGTAATTCAGTCCATAGAGGGCATTACGTTACAGCATATGGTATTAAACAGCATTATTTAATATCTTTCAGTAATGGGACATATGTTTAGTTTTATACTTTTGTATAGCTCAGAATAATTAAATTTTGAAGTAAGTTTAAAACTACTGTGTAGCTGTAATTTTTTTTTTTTATTAAAAAGTCCTGTTGTCTGGAAAGTAGAAATAATTTTTTTAGCTATCAAGAATTGTATACAAGCAACCCCCAGTTTAGAGAGTAGCATTTTCAATCCAAATGACCACCTCTTTCTCACCTTATTTGCCTTCATTTCTAAACATTGTAAAGCAAACAAAGCAAAACAAAAACTTGAGTTTTTCTGGGGTTCAGAATTAGAGGAAGAAAGGAAATGGAAAAAGAGGAGTATCTTAGGACAGCTGGCCTGGGAGGTCTTAGAGTTTACATATTGTTGCCTATTCCAAAATACAGTCCTCTACTGTTTGAAATCCTGCCACTTAGGTACAAGACACACAGACACACACACACACGCACACGTTTATGAGAGTGTTATAGAGAAAGGAATTTTTTATTCTTTAGTAGGACTTATTTTAATCATATAATTTTCCTACTAATGAGGTAAGTGCACGAAGAAAATGAGAGTTTTGATCTGAGATGAAGAGAAGAGAAATGTAGAGTGTAGGCAATTTTAGAGCATGGATACTGTTTGGAAAGGAGTTAGGGGTGTGTTTGGGGTGGTTTTGGTCATTGGTTTTTGTCATGCTTTGGGGAGGTACTGGGTTTATGGACATCGAGGAATGAGAAGTTGCCAATCGTGAACTCAGAACAGGTGATTTCAAAAGTTCAGTGTAAGGCTGATTTTGAGTTTAGGAAGAGAAGAATTCCCCCCTCCCTACCCCCATGCACAATATGCAGTAGGACTTAGAATTCAGACAGCACTTTTATTTGCTTGTATTATAAATAAAGGAATCTTCTGTGCTCCTCTCCTTTGGAAGCCTTTACTTTTAAGGGAAAATAAGTTCCTATCCCAAATAATCAATGTGGTATATATATCTGCTCTATTTGAAAATTGTCCTTGAAATAATTTTTCATTTTTAAACAAAATGTTAAATATTTGAAGGAAAACAAATAAGTTTTTAACAGATTTATGTTCTCTATTTGCCTGTTATCTTGGGGTTTAATATGGAATAGGACCTATAATCTACCCATATAAAACTTTTTCTCAGCTGGAGGAGAGTAGAACTACAGTAACAAAGCACAGTAACGTGCGCGTGCGCGTGCGCGTGCGCGTGCGTGCGTGCGTGCGTGTGTGTGTGTGTGTGTGTGTGTGTGTGTGTGTGTGGTGGTGGTGGTGGGTGGGGAGCTTCTTTTTAAAGAGGGTATTGGGTTATTGCCTAGAATTGAATGACTTAATACATGCACTTTCTTAGATATGATTTACAGGCTTTATTTCCTTGTGGTTTAATGGTTAAAATTTTTAGCATAATAATAGTAAATAGCTAGCAATTACATAGGGCCACTTTTTATCAGGCACTGTCCTAAGGCCTTTTGCATACACAAACTCATTTGATCCTCTCATCACAATAAGCCTAGCCCAGTGGCTTTACATTTTTAACAGATTGGTCTCATCAGATTTTCAAATTTAAGCACTTTTTCCTTAGGTTACCAAACTTAAAACAACTCTAGTTTTAAAACTTTCTAAGAAAGAAATGGGCAAAATGTAGGTTGATTTATCTTAGTTTTCCCTGTAAACTTAATAGCCTAAATTGCAAAGATCATAAAAGCTAAAGAATTAGATATTACTATGTAAGGTCTAATTTCAGGGCTCCTATTTTGACTTCTTAATCTGCCAGGGGAGCTATTAAGTATGTTTAACCTTTAGATGAATGGGTGTTATTATATGTTCTTGCTCTCTCAGATGATTTTTAAAAATGGTTACACTAAGTCAAGTACTGGAAGATGTGAATAAAATGAATGGTAAATACCCTTTGTCTCAAGAAATCTTTTTTCCCCCCTACTATTAGTGTAGTAATCTCTGACTTCAAAACAGTGTTTGGGCGATGTTTTTGAGTGCGTTATTCTAATGCTAAAGTATTTATTGGCCTTCAGTCTTAAGGGGTTCATTATTAGAAAATACGATTTTGAAAATATTATGTAGTTAATGAATAGTTTGGGAATTCTAACTATTGCATGAAGAGGCCAGAGATTTTCAGCTATGATATGACTTGGTGACAAGTGTTCTCACATATCACATTATACAAGGGTTCAGTGAATAAAGTTTAAAGTTAAATATTAACTTCTGAGCTGAGAATACTAGACTCTGTTTAAAAATTGCTTTGCTTTATTTATGTTTGGAGTTAGAGAGGCAGAGAGGAAAAGAACTGAGTTCTTGATATTCAGGCCACTTCTGATTTGAAGAATTTTGCAGGGTTTTGCAGCCCACAGTTTTACAGCAAGTTCCAAAAAATATCGTACCTATTTCAGTGTAGCTATATAGTCTTCTGAAGTATGTAGTTTCGTACATAGGCTCCATACCATATAATGCTTCAGCATATCTCACATTTAAAAATATTTTCGCTGATTTGTCATTATATGTTGCCTTTTCTGCTAAGTCAAATGATAATATCAGTTAAAAACAGTTGTGAGACGTTAGTAAAGACGTAATATTCTGCATTGGAACGAATGCCAGTTTTATAAAGTTGAACAAAAATTTCAGAAATTTCTTATATAGATTTGTTTTTGTTTTATCAGTAAAATTTTAGTTTGGTCTTATGTCACTTTCCCAAAGCAAATGTGGTATAATTAGCACGTGAATATTTCTCCTCAAGTGAAGAGTCTATTAATACTACCTGCAGTGGTGTCTAATAGATATTTATTGAAAGATCGATTTGGAGCAGGTGGTAATTAAGAATAAGTATACATTTGCCAGTCTCTGGATTTTTGTAGTTGCAAAAGAAGGAAAAGATAGCATTACCTGAGAAATATGAGATTGCTGAAATTAAGTAAAAACTTTTTTCTATTTAAGTAACATACTCAGTAAACATTAATAATTTGACTTTGTGATTCTCCTGTCACACCCTCATAAGGGTGCAAAATGCTGATAATTTAGGAGAAAGTAAGAAGAGACTCACATTTCCCAGGCTTGAAATTTAAGCTGTTACCCTTCTTTGGATCAGTCCATTTTTATCTTATCAGGTAACCATTGATTTTAAAGTTTTAAATGAAGCCAGCAGCATAATTCCCCTATCTGTCAAAAAAAAACAAATAAAAATAAAACAAAATAAGATTTAAAAAAACTGTACCTGGCTTTAAGTGCATTTCAAATATATTCAGTGGTTTACTCTGCCAGAACAACCCTCCTTTCTTTCTTTTCTTTTGGTGGCCTTCCCCTTCCCCTGCAAAAGTAGCTCCATTTGGTGTGAGCAACAAGCAAAAGACTAGAACAATAAACAGATAGAGGAAGGCAGTAGTGCCTGAGTATTAGTAGCCTAGTTACAGATTGCACTGCGTCAGACTGCTCCACACCCAGAAGGCGTCAGGTGACTTCAGTCCTGCTGCAGTTGTGCAGCAGAGGAGACTGCAGATACGGTTGAGGAAACGGATATTTCATGTCTCAGGGGGTAGATTTTTGCAGTTACAGCTTTTCTGTTGGTATGCATAATTGATAATTGCATCTGTAGGGCAGATCGTGACAAGAGATGGACGGTCAGAAGAAAAATTGGAAGGACAAGGGTATATCTGCTTTTTAATCTTTTATTCATTTTTTAATGTGACCAGTAATATATATTTCTATGAATAAGCTTTGCAATTTAGATATATTTTGGATTGAAAATTAAGCCTGTGAAGGGTTTAAGAGTAAAGGATTAAAACAGCTATTTCAAATGTGTTTTTGCAGTTCGTTATGTATGAGAAAATGTCAACGCTGTTCTGTTTCACTGGCATTTGATTTAGTCTGCAGTCCTATCGTTGATTAGGTTCTATTCTTTAATCTTGCACGTTGTGAACAATATAGTTTTAACATAATTTCATTTGGTCACTTTGGTGTGATAAATCTACATAGCCATGTTTGTATTCCATAATGACATATTTTCTGCGACTAAGTATTTTTTTTTGTTAAATCTGACTTGGTGTAGTTGAAATTCTATCCAAAGGTTTGTAGGTAGCAAGATCCTGTGTTTGCAGTAAGCCTGTTTTCTTCTTTGGAAATATTATTGAACCTTTAAAGTTATTACCAGTCACCTTTTAATTAGATTATAATTTTGTATGTCTTAAAATGGTTAAAATGTATACACAGTAGTTTTAAATGTGTGTCCATATTTAAGTCACTAACCTTTGTCCTTGTAATAACCAATCAGTGATCTTGATCCCCTTTCCTCCCCCTTGAAAGCCCAGATCCTTTCAAGTCTCAGTGGATTGGGGTTGTGTAAGAATTTAAGCTTGTAAGTGTAATGAATATTTTAAAAGTATTTTATTATGTAGATAGTTAAGTGTACCATTTTAAGAAAAAGGGAAGGTGGGTGGGCTGTGTATCTGACCTTATAATAAATTGTCTTAAAAATTATTAGAGCTATTTTTTTTAACATCTTTATTGGAGTATAGTTGCTTTACAATGGTGTGTTAGTTTCTGCTTTATAACAAAGTGAATCAGTTATACATATACATATGTTCCCATATTAGAGCTATTTTTAAGTAGTCCAGTTAGACATTCCACACAAGCAATTTGTTTTTCTGGCCACATTCAAGTTTTATAATTAAAAAAAATATATTTCTATAGCAGAATTGTTAGCAGGATTGGTGTTAATGTTTCTAAAAGCAATATGTGGAGCTAATTACAGGAACCTTTACAACATCCTTTTAAAAATTGGTTCAATAAAGTATTGTGGGGAAAAGGTGAGCTTAAGATTGAGTTCATATTGAGACATTGGAAAGATCTTACAGTTAACACTTAACAGAAAATAATATAGCTTTGGAGTTTTACGTTTATGGTTTCTTTACATGTGAATTTAATGAACAGAAGGATTTTTATTTCTTCATCCTTCTGATCATTAGCATTACAAAGGGAAAGTAAATTGCTGTATTAGTTTTTGATAAATAAAACTGATAGTATTGATAACAATACAGTAAATCCAGACTTTAAAAATAGGTAAAAAGTCACATCAGGGCCTACTCAGCAACTATTAAGGCTCTGTATTAATAATTTGAGTCTTAGACCATTTAATAGCATCTTAAGTTCTTTATTTGCTAAACTAATTTAGGAATATTTTGAGATTGGAGAAATTAAGATCCAGTATAGTCCATATTATTATACCAGACATTTATTTTGATTATTTTTAGGTACTAAGTATAAAATCAAATTTACTTTTGAATGTCTGTCTCTGGGGAGCCTCATTTTGTATGTAAGTGGAATGGCCTGATATTTTTTTAGTGTTTGGCTTTTTTGCTTGGGAAGACTAACTTTACCTATTGTTCTTACCTATTGTTCTGGTTCATTGCTTAAGTTATATTTTAGTATTTATCAGCAGCTAATTTTAACATTGCAGATTAGAGGTTATGACTTAAATAGAAATCCATGAGAAGCTGAAACTGCCATGGAGTGAGTTTTTCCTCATTTTATGAAAAGTGTGGCGATAGAGGAAAGAATCTAAGCTTTCTAGGTATATTAAAAAACAAACTTAAGCCCATATATTATTCTACTCTTTTGCCACCCTTCTTCCCTCCTTAAGTCCCATGGTTGAAACACATCCAGTTGGTACATCTGATTATGGTAACATGTAAGGGTATAAAGAAGTGAGAGATACTCTGATTTCCATGTTTTAAAGAGTTTTTTTTTTTTTTTTTTAGCTTATTAACTAGTATTTAAGACATCTTGCAGGCTAAGACCAAAATTAATAATTTATATTTTATACATTTTTCATCTTGGATTTTCTATTGTTCTTAGCGGGATACTTACAACAAATGAAGTACTTGATTATTGGGGTTAAAATGGAAAGCATTGACTAAGACAGTCAAAAGATTTTCAAGAGCTTAAAATAGAAGGAATTGGGTAGGTTTGGGGCTTTGGGTGGGGTGGGAGAATGATTTAACCACTAAACAAGGTGTAATTTAGACGGTGAATAGAGCTTTCTGGGTAGAACAGAATATTTATAGGATAATAGTTGAAAGATAAGATTGGTATAAGTAAAGAATGTAGAAGACTTGTAAGATCTAGGTCAGGTTTCCTCAAACTTCCCTGAAGAGGAGAATCACTTAGTGCTTCTTTATTTTTATATGATTCCTGTGACCCTATTCAGATCTACCACATCAGAATTTATAGGGGAAAGGCATGGCAATATATTAAGCACCTTGACAAAGGGTTGTGTTAATATTAGGCAAATGTAGGAAACACCAACCTAGTTTTTAAAGTTTCTGTTCTCGTATGTTTTGATTTTGGCCAGAGTGAGAATCTTACCGTTTTTGGTCTTCAGTTTCCTCTTCTGCATGATTTCTAGTGTTCCAGTTTTGATGTTCTCTGGTTTTAGGAAAAGATACCCTGGGTCAGATTGCAGAAGACATTGACTTTTGGATTTTATCATAAAGGAAATAAAGAGCCTTTGGAAGTTTTAAAGTAGGGAGTGGTAAAATGACAGCAGGTTTGAAAGACTGTTTTGGGGAGCTATATAAGATAAATTGGAGAAGAACTTAGAGGCAGAACAGGATGACTGTATTTGTGCCCAAATGTGCCTGAACTTGGCCTGAAGTAGGAATGAAAAGGAGGTGACAGGTTTGAGAAACTTAGAAAGGAATATTTGATATTTGACACAGATTTGTGGGACTAGGGTGAGGGAGGGACTCAAAGGACAACATGAAATTTCAGTCAGAGTGCAACCTTGGCAATGCTAGTGCTTTAGTGTCAGTAGAAATAGAGCTAAAGTAAGTAGAAATGATGCAAAGTTCTGTTTTGGAAACTTCAAATTTGAAGCTCAGAGAAATGACAGGCTTAATGATGAATGCAGAATTGGGAATTGAATGCAAAGTGAGACAGATGAATACTGAGGAAATTTGCATAAAAAGAACAGAAGGGGCTTCCCTGGTGGCGCAGTGGTTGAGAGTCCGCCTGCTGATGCAGGGGACGCGGGTTTGTGCCCTGGTCCAGGAAGATCCCACATGCCGCGGAGCGGCTGGGCCCCTGAGCCGTGGCCGCTGAGCCTGCGCGTCCGGAGCCTGTGCTCCTTCCTCAACGGGAGAAGCCACAACAGTGAGAGGCCCACGTATCGCAAAAAAAAAAAAAAGAACAGAAGATTAAGGAAGGAGAGCCTGAAACCTATATTGTGGGGACATGCAGCACAAGGAGGGATCAGGAAGTTATAGTTGCAGCAGTAAAAGCAGCAGGTTAGGGCTGGTTCCCTGATATTAGGGAGGGAGAGATTTTTCAAGAGGGAATGGATGGTTAAATACTAGAGAGAAGCCATTTAATGTGAAGATTGAGAAATGATTGTGGACCCTGTTGAATTTTAGGAATATGTACAACACTACCCATTATTAGTAGTGTTTTTGGGATTTGGCAGTTAACATACTGTAGGTGACCTTTGAGAGGAGTTTGTGTAAGATGGGGACAGAAATGTTTCTAGCTTTAAAATTCAGTTTGATTATATGGCAAGACAAAAACTGACTTTGGACCATTTCTGGAGCATACTTCTTGCAGAGGTTCTTGTAGGGCTCCCTTATCTTTACTTTTGCTAAGTCACTTTCAATTTCTTTCAAAGCTTAAGGTTACTGAGTATATGGGTAAAGGTGTACACTCATACTGACATTCAGGTAGAGAGGAGAAAGGGGTCTTGGCTGCTTGAAATAAATGTCCCTGGGAATCCCCCCTCCAAAAAAAAAATCCTGAGAAGGGAACTTGGGTATTAATCAATTGCGAGACCTATTGATTGGAGGAAGCCTCCTGCTTTTCAGTTCTAAACTTAGTTGAAACCCAGCGTTTAGTCATTTCATTAGATATTTCTTCTAGATCTTGGTTTAGTAGTGCAACACTGTGTGTGTGTATGTATGTGTGTATGTTGTAGAAAATTTAGAAGGTCTGTGGAAGAATAAAACTGTCACTTCACAGAGTGGTTTTGGTGTGTATTTCTAACGGTGTGTGTATGTGTTGGGGTTACGTATGGTACATTTTGTCCTATAATCATTTTTCTCACACCAAATGGGGAAAATACCTTTCATTTAGAAATATTCTACATTGTTTTAATGGGTGTAGTATTCTAAGTGTGCACTGTTAATCCCTTATAGTTAAATAGTCAAGTTATTCCTAAATTTTTTGTAAACATGAAGAATGCTAAAATGAATATAATTGAATATAAATTATTGCTCTTATTCATAATTATTTCCAAATTGCTGGGTTATAGTATTTAGGCTTTTGGTTCATGTTGCAGAACTTCCCTTCAGAAAGATACAAATTGAGTAATGTATAGGAGTGTCTGTCCTGAAACCTTGGCCAAGACTAAGTACTACTATGCATTTCTGATGGTTTTAACTCTTTCTAAGATAGCTATTTTGTCAGTTTTAAGTAAATTACTTGATGAGAACCAGATTTAAATTGAAAAAGAGTAAATTTGTAATTTTTTTCTCCTATATATGGTTTAAAGTCTTGCATGGATAAGTAGTGGGAGTAATGGAAGTATCTTCTCAGTTTTCTTTATTTACCCAAATCCAGGTATTCTTAATTCCATGTCAGAACTTCTAACTGGTTTTTCCACTAAATCCTATATGTTAAGCCAAATTAATCTTCCTAAAGTATGGCTCTAATCATAGCACTTAAGGGGTTTTCCTTTACTTTTCAAATTAAGTTCATACTATCTTGGACTTTTAAGTCCATGGTCTAATCCTATCCTTTATAATCCCATCTCCCATTACTCTGTCTCCGGCCACATTGAAGGACTTGTTTCCTAAACATGCCTGTTCTTTATATTTGCTTGTGTTTTTCTCTCTGTCTAAAATCCCCCTTCCCATTTCATTTTGCCCAAGTCTTGTCAAAAGCCCAATCCTTCCTGAAGTATTCACCTTCCAGGTGGAGGGAATCCAGTATTCCTCAGAACTCCTATCTCTTGGTTTTCATTTTGTGCCTTCTGTTACAGTTATATATATCTATATATATTACAGTTATATATAACTAATATATATATAACTAATATATATCTATATAATACATGTAATGTATATATGTAATAAAAATATATAATAAAATTATATTATATTATATTATATTATATATTATATTATATATAATATATAATAAAATATATAATAAATAAATAAATAAATAAATAAATAGTGGCTTTTTTCCCCTAGTCTGTAAATTCCTTGAAGGCAGAAGAAACAGTGGTGGCCTTATCACTGGGTCTCCTCATTGACTCGGCACAGCTTTTCAACAAAGTGACAGGATGAGAACTTTGATGTTCAGCCAGGTTTACTCCTGGCCTGAGCCTTATACATCCGTTCTTGGGAATTTTTTAAAATGTTTTTTCAAATGGGAGAAATAAAAGGGATCCCCTACCTTACCCCTTTTTAAAGGAGCAATTAATTTACTTAAGCAACTTCTGTAAATCCAGGATTTTTAGATCATACCCACAGGCAAGACATCTTAATAGTCACTTATTCTTGTTTTATGGGTAAGGAAACCAAGAAAACTAAAGAGATTAACTTATTTGTTCAGGACTAGACAGCTAGTGGCATAGGGTCATTATCATGGATAATGCTCATTTGTGTTACTGGATGTGTATTTATGTGTATGTAATGTATCTGTTTAAATTTGCCTCATTGCTTTCAAACTTTTTAATCCAATCACCTTTTAGGCATTTATGTAAGGTATTGCTAGACACTAAAATAACTGTTTGTCTCTCCTCAATACCACGATCTTATATTTATTCTGTGTAGCTCAAGGCAATTTAAGATTAAAAAATTATTAAATGTTAATGATACTTCTGCAAGTCTATTGTTAAGAGTTGGCAATTGAGACAGATTTAGGAATTACTACTCTCAGATTACAGATTTGCCAAAATTCTGATTTTCCATAAGAATAGCTGTTGCTAGTGTATAGTTGTTGTATATACTCATTTGTGTATTTTTTCCACTTAAATAATCTAAAATTAAAATAGATTATCCTGGTCAGTGATGTGAATACCTTATTTCATTATCTGTACTATTAGCTGTTTATTCATTGAGCATTTATACTGAGTGTGTGCCATAGGTGTGTAAGGTTATAGAAGTATAACTATAACTAGTTTACCTACTAGTGAAGTTGATTCTCTTTTTAAACTAGTAATTTGCTCAGACTTTTCCCCCTATTCCAGTTTATTAAGCTTTTCAGGTTTATAGAGTTATGGAACAGTATATTTTCCATTTAGTTTTTATTAGTAGAAAACAGGATTTTGGCAGCAATTTCTAAGGTTTGGTGCCTATTTCTTGTACTGTGTGTATGCCAACAAGAAGTAAAGTTGGAAGTGGGAAGTTAGAATTATTTTCTGCTGTATTTTTTGTCATCTTCTAATAAAGCTGGAAATGGAATGTGGGATTAAAGGAAGTGTTGAAAACAACATGAACTAATTAATTAAATAAATTGTTGTGGTGGTTATTGAACCTCACTGTTTTCTGTCTGAGAGAAATTTGGATTTTCCTAAGAAGGCAGCAACAATCATAGGTAGTTTTACCTTCCTTCAGTATATTAAGACATTTTCTACTTGAGGATACTTAATATAAGAGAAAGAAGCACTTAAAGTAAGCTCAAATTTCATGGCAAATAATGGAGGGAAAAAGATTTGGTTAAAACTTTATCTTGAAACATAAAACCAACAGTTATGAAAATAAGTTTTAGTTTATTTTTAACAAAATTTAGGTTGTAATCACAGCTGTGCATAAGTCTTAGAATGAACAGAGATGAATCAAGCTTTTGGGCTTTTTGGTGTGTATTTTTTACTACAAAATTGTTTGGTAAGCACAACATGATATTTTTGTGGTTGAATTTTCACAGTGGATCACATGTAATGTCCTTTTACAAAAATGTTCAAGGGTTTTAATGACTTTCCTCGTGGCTTCTCTTAATCTTTTGAGGTCAGATATTCTGTTTTGAAGTGCCTATTGGACTGTCAATCTCTTTTGGAGTAATTCTCCAACATGACTCAAAACATTAACCGTACAGAATGCTACATTATTAGGAAGATCTGCAGTTTTGTGTTGTGGTTGATTTGTGTTGTCTTAGCTATTAATATCTATCTATAGCTATTTATAGTTTTAATTTATTTTTTTCAGAGAGAGGGACAATTTAGATGGCTTCTAGGAACCACGATTTGCAATTTGAACAGAACATGATTTACTCCTATTACTGAATCTATGTTACTGGAATTTACTGGTCTGTGTATATAACTCTGCTCATGGTGTTAGTTAATTACGTCTCTCTTCTCAATTATTGAAATTGGGGTTGAAACACTATTTGGAATCCTCAAGTAGGGTAAAAAGCAAAATTGAGTACTGATAAATTCCTTTAAATACAAAATATGTGGTATGATGGAAAGAGTGAGACCTTCACAGTCAGACCTGAATTTCAATCAGTAACCCTGCACAATTTATTTAATAATACTTCTAAGCCTTGGTCGCCTTATGTATAAAGTGCAGATAATAAACACTTTATAGAGTTGTTGTGATTAGTGATAATGTATATAAAGTACTTGCACAGTTCCTTGCTCAGAATAGGGGATTACTAAATTTTTATAGAAAGGGCAAATAGAGAATTTATACTAGTTTTATGTAAAATGTTTCTTCCTTAGATGTGTGGTTGTTGAAATGGACAACATACTGTAAAGTTGTCAGAAGTAAGACAGGGAAGCTTTATTGATGAAAGAGACAAGGACCTGAAATTGTATCTTTTAAAAACTCTAGCTACAGGATGAGGAGAGATGGCCAAGAGAGATGCTGGTTTGCCAAGTATTTGGTTGAGATACTTTGTAGCAATACTAGGTATCCTTCAACCTGAAACTTGCTAACTGAAACCAAGTTAGCAGTGCTTTCTGAGAAAGTTGAACTCACCTTTTAAAAAATCAGAGCTTAGTTAAGCATCGTATTTAATATTTGATTGCCCTGCTTGACTTTATCTCTTCAGACATTACTTTTATTTAGTGTGTTTAATTCATCAAGCATTTCCATGTGTGAAATCTCCATTCATTTTCAACTAGTTAGGTGGCTATCATTTTTCTAATTTTACATGGTGGTAACTAGAAGGAAGAAATAGGACTCAAGCTCCTCTTACCGTGTTTGCTGAAAGAGTTAAGCTCCCGCTCTGCACAGATATTTTTGTGGACCATCACCTGTCATTTTTTAGCCAAGTGAATGGTTATTATATGGAGATAAAATGCTTATTTACTATGTGGTAATAAATGATCAACTCTGAATTCTAGTCACTTTTCCTGGAAATTAGGAAGAATTTGATTTAAGGATTGTGATTTCTAATAAATACATAATTATTTATTAATATAAAGACCATGGTTGTAAAAATAACAACTGAAAATTTAGTATCATTCTAATATTCATATATTTATTTATTAACGTCCTTTTTAACTGCCTTTCTCCCTTTCTCATTCTTCATCTGACTTTATTAAAGAGAACTTAATATTTGCTTTTGCTCAGGAAGTAGGCATTTTACTGCTAGCTGTTCCTTGTTCTCCCAGTATTTTGGGGACCACCTAGTTCAATGTTTTTTTCCACCCAAAAGATTTAAAAATTGAAACCTGACTTCAGGCTGTTCAAGGAAGAGCTACAGTAAGAATTTGATTTGAGGCAAAATGTAATTGGATGGCTCCTGAATGTAAGGCTGGCACTATTTTTAGCTATGACAGATGACAGTTAATGATTACCAGATGTAGGCAACTCGTCTTACTCTGCATTGGGCCAGAAGTGTTTCTTTTGAATAAGAGATGATAGTGTACTGAATTATTTTAAATGAAAATTTTAGTTTGATAAATTGCTACTGCTTAAAGCACTATCAAAATAAAGGTTTTTTACATTTTCATTTGGAAAACAAAAGTGGGGAAGCACTGCAGGGAATAAATCACTTTTTTCTAAGTGACAAAAATTTGTTTAAATTGATCAAAATTATTTTAGTAATCCATAAGCATCCTCCATTGTTATAAGAGGAGAAAGCACTGTTAGATTAATTTCAGATCTTTAAAAGGATATTTCATGAACATTTTATTTAAGAATAAAGTTTACTTCACAGTAGGTTGCCTTGCATGATTAACACTCCATTCTGCAGTGTAGAAGGAAACTTCAGGAATCATGAAGGTTTAAATTTTCCTTGTACAAGCCCTTTGTCTTAATTTTGGTTTCTCAAGAATAAAGAGGCCATTGAACTCTTCCTTCATAAATAAAACTAATAAAGTGATTACAGAGGAATCCAAAATTAGCATTTTAGTGACCCTATAGTTCTTATTTAAAGATGTCCTTTATTTTAATTTGAAAATATTACAGTCTTTATTTATTCTTAGGAATAGAAACATTTTAATCTGACCACTATTCAGACAGTGCAGCAAATATTAATGAAGCAGGTAATGAGAATATAAAGATGAAATGCATTTAGCAGCCCTTCAGGGTCTAGTAAGGAGAGACAAACCTGTAAAACAATATTTACTGTTTTATAAATTATCTGAAAGCATTGCTATTTGTTACTTAATAAGTGTGGATATCTGATGGTAGTTTAAATAAAACAAATGTTAAATCCAAAGCACAGAAACATTTTTTGAATAATTAGGATTAGTGCATGCTTTAAACTGGCATTAAGTGTGCATTCATTGTAATCAATTAGTAATATTTATTGAAGGTTTAGTTGGTTCAGGCTCTGTGCTCAGCTCTGGAGATGTGGTAGGTAGTAAGATAAAATGCTGTCTTCTGGAGGTTACAACCTAGCAGAGAAACATGTTTAAAATGAGTTTTTTTTTTTAATTAAGTGTACATACAACTCATTGACTTAGTATATTTATGGAATTGTGCAGCCATCACCATCATTTAATTTCAGAACATTTTCATTCCCCCCTCCAAAAAAAAATCTTAAACCCATCATCAGTCACTCGCCATCTCTCCTCCTCCCAGTTACTGGCAACCACAAATCTACTTTCTGCCTCTGTAGAACTGCCTATTCTAGACACTTCATGTAAACAGAACCATACAACTGTGTAACCTTTTGTGTTCGCCTTCTTTAACTTAGCATAATATTTTCAAGGCTCATCCATGCTGTAGCATGTTGTCAGTACTTCATTCCTTTTTATTGCCCAATAATATTCCATTGTATGAATATTTTGTTTATTCATTAGTTGATGGACATTTGGGCTGTTTCCACTTTGGGTTATTATGAATAATGCTGCTGTGAACATTTGTGTATATAGATTTTTTTCTAGTCTTTTGGGTGGAAATTCCTAGGTGTGGGATTGCTGGGTCATATGGTAACTCTGTTTAACTTTCTGAGGAATTGCCAAACAGTTTGTCACGGTGGCTGAATTTACATTCCCATCAGCAATGTAAGAGGATTCCAATCATCATCACTCTTGCCAACATTTGTCATTGTCCATCTTTTTTACTTTAGTCATCCTAGTGTGTCTGAAGTGGTATCTGATTGTGGTTTTGGTTTGCATTTCTCTAATGACTGATGATGTTGAGCATCTTTTCATTGCTTACTGGCAATTTGTATGTATTCTTTGGAGAAATTAATATTCAAATCCTTTGCCCGTTTTTAATTGGTTTGTCTTTTTATTGTTGAGTTTTAAGAAGTTTTTAAAATATATTCTGAATACAAGTCTTTTATCAGATATTTAATTTGTAAATATTTTCTCCCATTCTGTGGGTGAATTTTCACCTTGATAGTGTCCTTTAAAGCACAAAAGTTTTTAATTTATTGAGGTCAATTTATCTGTTGTTTTTTTTTAAACTGCTTCTGCTGTTGGTGACATATCTAAGAAACCATTGCCTGATCCAAAATCATGAAGATTTATACCTATTTTTTTCTTCTAAGTTTTGTACTTTAAACTCATTAGGTCTTTAATCCATTTTAAGTTAATTTTTGTATATGGTGTAATGTATGGGTGCAACTTCAGTCTTTTGCAGTTAGATATCGTTGTCCCAGCACCATTTGTTGAAAAAACTATTTTTTTCCCCATTGAATGTCTTGGCATCCTTGTCAAAATCAGTTGACCATAATGTAAATGTAATTTCTGGACTCTTCATTTTATTTCATAATCTATCTGTCCATCCTTCTGCAGCTACCAAACTGATTACTGTAGCTTTGTTGGAAGTTTTGAAAAGGGGAAGTGTGAATTCTCCAACTTTGTTGTTTTTCACAATTGTTTTTGGCTATTCTGGATCTCTTGCATTTCTATAGGAATTCTGCAACTGGTATGTCAGTTTTGGCTAAAAGGCAGCTAGGATTTTGATAGAGATTGCTCTGTAGATCAATTACCATTTTAATAATAGTGCCTTTTAATCCATAAACATGGGATGTCTTTCCATTTATTTGTCTTCTTTAATTTCTTTCAACAATATTTTGTAGTTTTCAGTTTCTGAGTCTTTCACTCTTTTTAAACTTTGACGCTATTGTAAATGGAATTATTTTCTTAATCCATTTTCAGATCGTTTGTTGCTAGTATAGAAATACAATTGATTTTTGTATATTGATTTTTTTTTTTTTTAAATCCTACAACCTTTCTGGACTTGTTCATTAGTTCTAGTAGTTTTTTGGTGGATTCCTTAGGATTTTCCACCTACAACATCATGTTATTTGCAAATAGAAATTGTTGCATTTTTTCCTTTACAATCTGCATATCTTTTATTTTTTTTTCTTGACCAATTGCCCTGCCTCCATACCCTCAGGACAGTGTCGAATAGAAGTTGAAAGAGGCGATATCCTAGCCTAGTTCTTGGCCTTAGTGGGTGGGGACGCTTTCAGTCTTTCACCATTAAGTATGATGTTAGCTGTGGGTTTTTTGTAGATAACATTTATCATCTTGAGGACATTCCTTCCATTCCTATTCCTAGTTTGTCAGGTGTTTTTATAATGAAAGGGTCTTGGATTTTGTCAGATGCTTCTTCTGTGTCTAGTTGTGATGATCATGTGGGGTTTCGTCCTTGATTCTTTTAATATGGTGTATTATTGATTGGTTTTCATATGTTGAACCAACCTTGTATCCCTGTGATAAATACCACTTGGCCATGGTGTATAATCCTTTTTATGTGTTGCTAGATTTAGATTGCTAGTATTTTGTTGAGGATTATTTTGTCTGTATTGATAAGGAATCTTGGTCTGTAGTTTTCTTTTCTTGTGATGTGTCTGCCTGATTTTGGTATCAGGATTGAGCAAACATCTAAATTAACTAATGGATATAAATTTCTTGATGGATATTAGAAGCAATAGTATTTCAATATATTTCTCAGAAAGGGTTTTAATAAAACTTTATGACTCCCTCCATTGAGAATCAACAATCCTGGATAAACTTAATCTTCCAAAGTTTTTTCATTGAGACCAATTTAAGGAATCTGAGACCTGAAATATTTGTGAGTGTCAATTAAGGTGGCTAGAAACTAGTATTTTTTCATCCTTACAGCTTCACTAACAATTTCTTAAATTTCTTTACAAAAAAGGATTGAAATCCTTCTATACTTTGCACAATGACTGTGATAACAGTATAGATTGCCTCTCAGACCTTCCTATTCTAGGAAATATTACTTTTGTCTTACGTGTGCCTCTCAGTACCTACTTGTCCTGTCTCTCTTGACTCTTTTTCCCTTTGTTCCTCCTCTGTGCTTTAAGGCTCCACCAGGGCATCCCTGGGGCTTATTTCCACAAGACTCTCATGGTATCTGCTTTGAGAACTCTTGTATAGCTATTTACGTATTTTCATAAAATATGTATCGACTTGCATACAAGATTTTCAGAGCTCTTCCATTTATTGAAAAGATCTCATTTCTAGGAACCATTTAATAGGTGGAAAGGAAGCAGTAGGTTATGGTTTACTGTACTTTCATGCAGTTAGATTTATATTAGGCTGCAGTCACTGAATACTGCTGGATCATATACATGACTATTCCCATATCATCAACTTTGGGGAAATTGACTTTATTATACCCAAAGCACCAGAATTTTAACTATCAGCTGTATGTAAATATTGAGCTAGCAGGGTATTCTCTTCCCAATAGGAAAGCCTACTGGGAAAACCACACTCTTAATCAGATTCACATGGTTCTTTTTTCTTTTTCTTTTTTTTTTTTTTTTTGCGGCACGCGGGCCTCTCACTGTTGTGGCCTCTCCTGTTGCGGAGCACAGGCTCTGGACGCGCAGGCTCAGCAGCCATGGCTCACGGGCCCAGCCGCTCCACGGCACGTGGGATCTTCCCGCACCGGGCCGTGTTCCCTGCATTGGCAGGCGGAATCTCAACCACTGCGCCACCAGGGAAGCCCTAGGTTGAGTTTTTTGAACAGTATCAGCTCAATGAGTGTTTGCTGAATGTCAGAAAACTATTAGCATCGCTGTTTTTTCTTTATTCAGTGTTTATTATTCATAGTGTAGATACACTATTTCAAGTTCTGGTCCTGTCGCAGTTGTGTTAGTATCTTGGTACAGTAGTAGAAACTAGTTGAATCGAACAAAACTGATGTAGATGTTTTCAGCAGAGTTGGAGCCAACTTGAAATAGGGAAAACTTTAATAAATAGTTGAAATCAGAGTTTGAAAACAAAGCCGTAAATCATATATAGGATGTTAAATTAATAGCATTCAAATCAAATCCTGTTTAGGAGAATGGAATAAATGTTCCCTAAACATAATAAATGTTGTTGAATCCCTGCTATGTGCGACACACTGTGATGGGCATTTAAAATATCTTAATCAGTATTCAAATGATATTTACTAATGGGAATTTAGGGCTTCATAATAATATCTAACATTTTACAGTTCACATGCATAATTTTTCCCACAGAAGTACCCTTAACAGGGGTACCCTTAAAGTCAGATACCTTCGAGGACCTGGGAATCAAGACCAAAGCAGCCCCCAGAAATGTGATTTTTCTTTGTCACCTCCTTCAATCTTAAAAAGGAACAACTATTTAAAATTGTACTCGAGAGTATATCCATATTTATTTTACTGTAAGATTGCTCCCCCGACCCTGTCCACAGTCCAGAAGGAGGTGAATTATGTTTAGCCTGTGAATTCAAGAGCCCCTTGGCACACTGCAGAATTCTCCTTGGGTTGTACATAACCTGATCTTGAAACCACAGGTCTCTGGTTATTTGATCCCCACAGTGGCCTGTGTCCATGGGCCAAGAGCAGACTTGCTAGGTTAAGCTTTGTCTGATTCCTTACTATTAATACACGTTATATAACACTGCAACACATTTTTTCTTTGACACCTAAAGTTTTATGGCATTGCATGTACCTCCTCCTAGAGGGAGATAGCTTTTTGGGTAATCTAAAGGCTGTTTCCCTCTGTTATTTGCTTTGCAGGAAATTTTTGTTTAATAATAGCCAAGTTAGGTTACAATTTTGTTAAGTTTCTCAGAGATCTTTTAAAAGCAGAGCTGTGAAACTCATCTGTGTAGTTTTTAGTAAAGTTTTAGTTTCTTGGCATGTTTTTTTTTTGAATTAGTGATTTTTCTGCAGATAAATATATTTTTGTGTCACTGAAATATTTTAGTGAGTGCATAAGATACTTTTTCTGTTATTTGAATATATATATCATGCATTTTGTGAAGATAAAAACCCTCAAGATGATTTTTGAGAAGCCTCTTGTTTTAGATTAGGTGTCCTGCTGTGTTGGGCTTGAGAGATTTAATAATCTTGTAGAGCCAGGATGACTTGGACATGTAGAAAATAGATTTGAATGAGAAATATTTTATGGTAAGTGGAAATCAATATAAGGTGTTATGCTAATATACAGCTTAGGATGGGTTTAAAATTTAGCTTATAAAGTTCATCTTTCTTTAGTATTTTAGGTTTTGGTTTTGCTTTATCTAGAGGCCTTTTTACTTTTGTGGGTGGAGTAAATATAAATGTGCCAAATACAAATGGGTAAAGTAATGTTCTAATTTCAGATTTCTTCTTTTTAAATTTTTAGTTGTTGACCTTCTCTACTGGAGAGACATTAAGAAGACTGGAGTGGTGTTTGGTGCCAGCTTATTCCTGCT
>NW_006792456.1:2084494-2095953 GCF_000442215.2 Lipotes vexillifer
ATTGTGAGTGTAACGGCCTACATTGCCTTGGCCCTGCTCTCTGTGACTATCAGCTTTAGGATATATAAGGGTGTGATCCAGGCTATCCAGAAATCTGATGAAGGCCACCCATTCAGGTGAGATGTTTGGAAAACAAGGCACACGTTGGCAGCACTATAAACAACAGCAGTATTGAGACTTCACTCTGCTATCTGTAGTGTTACAGGCATGCATTTTTTACTGCTAAAAGATAATTGCAAATGTTTGCTGAAAACCTATACCAAAAGCATCTGCTTTTGACATTTCCTAACAGTCATTTCATAGGCTCATGATGGAAAAGACTGGGTTTATGTATCATTCGCCTAACTCTACTACTTGTTAGTAATATTTATTTATTAGAAGTAGGTATTGGTTACCTAATTTTACTTTTATGGAAGCTGTATCTTTTTAACATGTTTGGGATTGGTGAGAGTCATATTTTCTTTATTGCTTACTTTTTATGCTATCTGATATTAGAAATACCTTTCTTTCCAATAGTATGTTAATGTTTTTCTGTTATGCTTCCTCATCATGTCTATGTCTTTTCTTACCATTCCTTCTCTATCTAGTTTCTTCTTCTCCTTCCCTAAGGCATTACTTTTGTATTATTCTTTGGATAGCTCCTTTATTTCAGCATCTCCTTGTCTCATCTTCGTACCTTATTTTGACAAGTAGCATTATCTCTGCAATTGCTAATGGGGTGGATGCACCTCAGCTTTGGGTCTTCTGACCTCACTTCATACTCATCACGTTCCCACCCTCACCTCCCTTTAAAAATTGAGATAAGTATAATTCACATACTATAAAATTCAGTGGTTTTCAGTATATTCACTGAATTGTACAACTGTCACCATCTCATTCCAGACATTTTCATCACACCCAAAAGACACTGTGCATCAGTACCTCTTGCAGCAACTCCCCACCCAGCCCCCTACAGCCACTAATTCATCATGTTTTTAAATGAGTCTTTTATCTCAGACTTGTCCATTTCTATCAGTTAACACCACTATTATCCTAATTTCAGGCTCCCAGTTTTCATGAAACTCTATGAGAATAGATACTAGTCCATTTTACAGACGGGGAAACAAACTTTGAATTCAGTAACTTGAAATTGCAACTTCAAAATAGCACAGTTACATCATGCCACAAATCGTAAAGGAATATGATTTTTAATTAGTTAACACTGAAGTATATAAAAACATTGTCAAGCGAACAGTTCTAAATTATCTATAAATTTTACATATTGTTTGATTTTTAAAGAAGACTTTCAGAAGAAACTAGTGATTTCTTTATTCTTTATTTCGTTAGAAACACTGTCCTTAGCTCAAAGGCCTTTAATGGTTATTATAAAGTAAATTCAGCCAACATGCCAATTTAATAAGCCTTTTGGACAGTTTTCCAATTTCTCCAGTCACATTAGTAAAGTTAATATCATACAATTCTTATGTAATAACCTGTGGTCACTGGAAAATAGTGATGACTGTGCTGGCATTGCATTAATATCACATAAATGCCAGTTGAATGAATGTAAATATCCACAGGGTGTCATTGATGGAGAGTGCTGCCTTTGTGGCCTGCTGGCCAGGCATCTTCAGCAAGAACAAAAGCAGTGGTACAGAGAAGCAGAATACCAGCTAAAGTCGTATCAGCCACTTTTCTATATTTCTTAAAGCTGCATAAATAAATTTTTGCTGATTTAAGGGTAGGTGTGAATGTTTGACCGTTTTTAACTTGATAATAATAACTTGCTATTTGTTGGCTAGTAAGTAACAAGGGTCCTATGCTAGACATTGTACTAATGAAGATATATTCCTAGTCCTTGACAGTTTATACTTTAGTAGAACAAAATATACAAGTATACACATGTTTATATTTCAGGGCTGGATATGGTAATTACTGTAAGAATAATACAAAAGAAAGCATTGTTAGAGTTACATAGTAGGGTTGGGAGAGGCATCGTGTATGGATGGAATTTGCAATGGTGCTGACTGACGGTGTGCTGTCTCCAGAGGTGAGAGGAGAGCACTGTGGATTGGGAAAACAGTGTAAGGAATAAAACTTCACATTAAGATGAAAAATGTTTGTTGAATGGCTCAAGTTTGAGCTACAACATTGTAGTGAGAAATAAGGTTGGAAGGATTTAGGAGGGCTGTGGTAGAAAAGTTGGAACCATAGAATGTTCGAGTCTGAATGAATTCAGGAAGTCTGTTTTTTAATTTTGTAGAGCTGGAACCATGACCCAAAGAAGTTCAATGCCTTTTGCAAGGTTACATAGCTAGGTGGTAGCATGTCTCCTAATTCCCACCTGAGTTCAACCTAAATAGCACTATCTAGTATAGCTCAAATAAAACGAATCTGGCATTGGCTGAAGGAGTGAATCAGAAGATAGATGAGAGACTGGTTTGGACACTGGTAGACTATTCCAGTTTTTAAATAATGAGCACTTAAACTATAGTGATGGTATAGTGAATGAAAACGAGGAGGCACAGGGCTTCCCTGGTGGCGCAGTGGTTGAGAGTCTGCCTGACGATGCAGGGGACGCGGGTTCATGCCCCGGTCCAGGAAGATCCCACATGCTGTGGAGCGGCTGGGCCCATGAGTCATGGCCGCTGAGCCTGTGCATTTGGGGCGTATTTCAGGGGTAAAACTATGAGACAAGGAGTTATCAAAGAGGACTGTAATTTCCAGTGTAACTAGGGTCCACGGATATGGGGAGTTTTTGAGGAGGGACTGGGTAAAGAGTTGCTTCCAACAGATAAGAGAGAATCCTTAGCACTTCTGATTGCTCTAAGATAAATGGCTTCTTTGAAACAGTAACTAATGAAACAATTCCTTGCATGCCTGCCTACTTGACTTTTTCCCTCGCATTACAGTTGTGTTCTTAAATTTTAACAATTCCAGCTGTATTTCAGTATAGATTGGGGCATCTAAATGGACAGTAACTGTTGTGTTTTACTGAGATTGCCTTTTGACTTTTGGCAGCCATTTCACAATTGGGGGCTTGGCTTATTGGGTAGTTTCCCCTAAAGGTTAGGCTGAGAGAGTGTAGTATTTGGAAATGAGTAGAAGTTTTGTTAGGAAAACTTGATGAGATAACATTATGTCCTCCTGAAAAAACCAAATCCATAATAATAACTACCATGTATCGAGTGCTTCTTTGTGCCTGATTGTGTTAAGCACATTACTCATTGAAATCTCAAGATAATCTCCATTGTATAAGTGAGGAAACTGAAGTTAGAGGGATGACTAAATAACTTTCAAACGTTACACAGCCAGGTAAGTGGTAGAGCTTAAGATTCAAGCTCAGATAGGTCTGATTTCAAAGCGTATGCTTGTTTTCTATACCCGCGTTATCAATGAAATACCCCATGCTTGGTTGAGTTTTTACATTGTGCTTAATTTGGAAAGAGTAGGCTTCCATAGTAAAATATTTTACTAATGTCCTCTTTTACAGATATATAATTGCTGATTGACAGACATCCAGGGAAAATCATCCAGTCAGTGACAGTTATGATGTGTTTTGTTTTCTAGGGCATATTTGGAATCTGAAGTTGCTATATCTGAGGAGTTGGTTCAGAAGTACAGTAATTCTGCTCTTGGCCATGTGAACTGCACGATAAAAGAACTCAGACGCCTCTTCTTAGTTGATGATTTAGTTGATTCTCTGAAGGTAAATTTACTTGCTTTCCATTTTTTGGCATACCCAGAATTTAATATCAGAGTTAAGAGAGTAAAATTCTATTTTCTATATTAAAGTAAATGATAAAGATGTAATGAAATCATTACTGTAAACTTGGGTTCCAAAATTCAGAATCTGATCAAATATTTAAAAGGGAGGAAAGACAATTCCTTTTTAAAGAAAAATGTTTTAAATTCATACTTTTGGAAATCATAAGGATTAAAAGTGAGAAGATTAAAGGGAGTTTTGGCTGTAAGAATAAAGATTATCTAATAGAGTTATTACCAGATATGATTTCATCTGCTTGACTTTGTTTTAGAGTCTAGCACTTCATCTCTTAGCTTGTGTGTGATTCATTCATACATATAAGCTATTTCATATTTTTTATACTTTCTTGGGATCTTTATTCTGGAAAAACTTTAATATTCTGAACACTTCGACTAATCACCAGTTGGTAAACTTTGGAATTTTCTTTAGTTTTTGGATCTTGCTACATAGCAGCTGTTAGAGTCTCACCTTGCAAGTAAGCTCCCCAAAGTTCAGACTGATTTAAAGTGAGCACTAAACTCATCACGTAATGTGAACCCCAAGCACTGGGACTTTAGTGCTTTTCCTTTATGTGGAACCTGCCGTTTGTGTTGTGTGTATTATTGCCTGTGACTTAAGATGGAGTTGTTTCCAATCTAAGCCTGGGTAGAAATGTACTGTGGTAGTAATTACCATAATTTCTCTTTCCCAATAGGTATGTATAAGTTTGCAATTTACTGTGCAAACCAAGGATGTCATAGCAATTGGATGATTGGGTCTTTAGATTCGGTGAAACAATTTCTGAACTGGTCAGAATAGGTTTAAATGCTCAAAATGCTTTTGACAAATATCTTAGCCTTAATAGGCCAGTAAATGGACATTATTTTCAGCTGTGTGCTTCTCTCAGTTTATTAAGGCTTGGAACATCCGTTACTCATAATATTAATGGTAAATAATTTAACTTTTATTACTATCTCTTGTGTACATTGCTTGCATTTAGTGACTCATTCTGTAGTAGTGCTTTGAAATAATCTGATGTCAGTCTGTAAATAAAAAGATCATAGTTATGTCATTTGGGATGTTTGATTAGTTTCAAAAGGGAACAAATAATATTTGGGAGTAAATCAAATAGAACCTTGTACACATGGGTCCTAGAAGAAACCAGCACCTATTTATTGAAGTGGTATATTCACAATATATAGCTTGAGTGCTCGGGTAGAACATGTTTGAAAAATTATTGAGGGGAAGGTACTAGTGCAGTTTAAGATGAAGGGTTGTGTGGGTAGGAGTTGATTGAGAAGAAACACTGTAAATAGTGATAACAGAGCTTCAAACAGCAAAGGGCCATCTCTGAATTTGGCAGTCAGAAATTGTTGGGGGGGGCTGACTTTCAAAGAAAGGCATCATGAAACTTGATTGAGGAGTCACTGTTTTTATAGACCTAATAAAAACTGCAACAAAAATAAACTAAAAGTCATCATGTTTGCAGCGTATAGCAGTAAAGGTAGCTCTGTATGTCTAATTTAACATTTTTCTTGAGAGAAGAGGCATTCTTGAAGATATCTGTTTAAAAAGAAAACAAATTGATCTGGGAATGATTCATTCATTGTATTCCAGTTTTTACAAATTACAATTTAAAGTTTCCCCTTGTCTTTAATCAGTTGAAAACTTATTTGTTCTTTCAGAGTTTATTGTCATCTATACACAGTCCTCTGTGTAGACAGTTATGTAGGTGTGGAAATATTTGCAAAGGCTAAGGAAGTGAGAAAATGTTAGAGGAGGACTGATTAAGTACTTTAGAAAGCCTTTAAAATCTGATTTGCACAGGTATTTGAAAATAGAATATGAGGAAATTTTATTAATAAATTACATTTATGAGATAATGTCTTTTGTTAAATCTCATTTTAAAAATTTCTTTTGAAAATTACCTTGGGTTTTTGTTTTTTTTTTTAAACAATTGTCTTATTATGAGGAAGCTAGCATAAATGAGAGAAACAACTTGGTAAATTCTTGCCTTGAGTGATTTTGCTAATTTGAAAATAACAGGAAGTGGCACATAATGAGATAGGTTACTTTCTGGAATGCTTTATTTTTAAGAGTTTTTCTTATATTTTTAAAACATTCTTTGTTTCTTAATATTGGGGGAAAAAAGAGTTGCATTAGAAGTGTAGTTTACTACTTTTTCTCCTTAAGGATTAGAAAAGAGAAAAATAAAACTTACTTTTTTATTAAGTTTAAACTAAGTTTTAAAAAACTTAGTTTTTATTAAGTTTAAAACTTATTTATTTAATAAGTTTTTTTTTTTTGCTTTACGCGGGCCTCTCACTGTTGTGGTCTCTCCCGTTGCGGAACACAGGCTCCGGACGCGCAGGCTCAGCCTCACAGGCTCAGCCGCTCCGCGGCATGTGGGATTTTCCCGGGGCACGGACCGTATCCCCTGCATCGGCAGGCGGACTCTCAACCGCTGTACCACCAGGGAAGCCCTATAAAGTTTTTTTGAATGGTTTTCCCGAGTAGTGTTTTTGGCAAGCCCAGAGCTCAAGGAAAGCTGCTTGGTGACTTCTCCAGGTGGCAATTCATTCAGGGCTCCAAATAAATAACGGTTGTTTCAACATATTAACACTTAGAATGAACTTTGCATTTAGGTCTCAAAATCTGTTGAGGCAAAGAATAAGGTAGGGTGTTAGTCTTATTCTCCCAATGCAAAACCCTCATAATATATAAACGAAGGGTCTTCCTAGATAAACTTTGTGGTTCTTTTTGATTCTTCATGGGGGGACTTTTAAACCTTATGTCATTGTGTGTAAGTATTATAGATTTCATTTTTTTCTTTTCACTGAATTAAGGGTACTATAGAAACACAGGATACTTGCTTAATATGTCTTAATTGGAAAAAGCTGAGGAAAAAACACTTGTCTCTTTTCAAAATGACTTTATAGTATTCTTTTTCTGGAGAGAGTTCCTTGAGCATTTGCCACTCTTACCGCCCATAGTTTTTGTTCGTATAGAGAGCATTTTTAAAAAGAAAATTATTTTCCCTCTAACTCTGCTACTTTTTGCCTTTTGGCTGCAGCAGTTGGCAGGAGAATCATATTCTTCCTCCCTAAAGCAAGCAAAAATGGTTTTTGCAGTTCTTTTTTTTTTTCTTTCACTTTTTCAAGGTAAAGGAAAAATCAATTTGCTCTGTTAAACTGGTTTTATTTCCTTATATTCAGATTTTAAATTTGGAAAGTTTGCTAATAAATAGCCCCAGTCTCTCCAGTTTCCAGATGAATTTGTGATCTTGTTAAATAACAGAGTTTTAAAAAAAAATTTATAGGATCCAGCTTTTGATTGGGATTACTTTTATCATATGGTTCATAGCTAGGAAAATGGAAACCACCCTGATTTCAAGAAAATGCAGTGGGAATTGGTCTCATTTATAAATCTTTTTTCATTTAGAAAATTGACATTGTATCAAGCTCTGTGGCTTTTTAAAAATAATAGCTTTTTAAAATTTGAAAGAGGTTTCTGTGTAACTCGCTGTCTTTATAAGTATTTCATGCCCTCAAATTTATATAATCTACATTGTGAGATTCTGGGTCATAATCACCGCTACTTCTATTTGAAACCTTCTTCCTCAGAAGTTAAAAAATATAGAGCCACTATTCTTAGCATGTGAAATTTTTCTTCTCTTTGCTTATTATCGTGTTTTTGGTGCTGTGAGAGAGAGGCTGTTCTATACGTTATTCTAAAGGAAAAACCAAACCCCAAGGTTCATCAGGCCTGTTGGAAAAGATTGGATGTGAGGTGGTGGTTCATCATTTGTGCCTGGTCTAGATCTCTTTTTGGTGGTTGACTTGGACAAATAAAAATAAGACATGTTCTGCAGATTTTTCCTTTTAGATTCTTGTGTACAGTTGACCGTTAAACAATGTGGGGATTAGGAGCACTGACCCTCCTCACGGGTGAAAATCCATGTACAGTTTATAGTTGGCTCTCCATATCCCCGGTTCCTCCTCATCCAAGCCTCCTCTGCATCTGCGGTTCCTCTGGTATCCCTGGTTCCATATTCATGGATTCAACCAACTGTGGATTGTGTAGTACTGTAGTATTTACTGCTGAAAAAAATATGCTGACAAGTGGACCTGTGTAGTTCAGACTCTTGTGTTCCGAGGTCAACTGTAATTGTTCCATTTGTTTTGCTTCTTTGCAGATACCTGCAAGCTTCTAAATCCTAGAAAAGATTTCAACTGTCTATAGATTGAGCAACAATCCATTTCCCAGAAGATTAATTCTAGTCAAGTATTATGGGCAAAATCACTGAAAAAATATTTCTAATTCCATTCAGTAGGATTTATTTCAAACATTAGTGTAAAATTTTACCACAGGCAAATGTTTTGATCAATCCTCAGGATTTGTTTTAAAGTGGGTTTGCTATGTTGCATGCCAGACATAAGCTAAGGGGAGGAGAATGAATGGAAAGGGAAGTAAAGGAGGAGTGTTCTCTAGGAAAATTAAGCCGTGAAAGCTGTATGTGTGTCCTTTTCTTGACAAGCCTAGTGTATATCACTTTATTATTCTCTGAGAAGTCCAGAAGAGCCCGGATAACTTTCTTTAATGTAGTGATACTCGTCAACTGTGTTTAAATAACCCATTACCACCAGAAAACTAGTATAAGATAGTTGAACAAATTTAAACCACCTAGTTAAGGTTTAATTCCATTTCTGTGATTGACCTTCTGTGTAAGCTGTCTTTGAAAGGGGCTCTTGTTTTAAAACAATGGTTCTTAGTCTTGTCTGCGCATTGGAACCACTGGGGAGCTATAAAATAATACTTGGGAAGGGGAAGGGCTGGGGATCCCATCCCCTGAAATTGTGATTTAATTTTTCTAAGGACACTGCTTGGAGAACATTGTTTTTAAAAGTTATGTCTTTAAGCTGTAAACCCTAGGCTATAGTTTTACCCCTACGCTTACTTCTGCACCCCTTTTTTTAGAAAAGCATGTGACAGTCTCCACTGGGCTCAGCTTGGGACTTCTTGAGTAAGGCTCAGCTTTATTAGGGGTTTCTGCCTTTTGAAACCTCAAATCCCAAGAAAAAGTCGAATACTTTTATTTACTAGATACTAAGACTAGGCGTTTTCAGCAGAGGTTCTTATTTTTCCGTCATATGGCTTTGGGTGATAAAGACTGGATTCTTTATGACAGTAGTTCTGTGACCTGCAGTGAAAATATATGTTAAAATTATAAGAAAATTTTAAGCTATGGTTGTCTGATCATCTGGTAACCATAATGTTCCAGAATTCAGTTTGAAATCTGAAAGTGAGCAAAAAAGGCCTGAACTCCAGAAATAGCTGACCCAAAAGAACATTAAAATCTAGCCCTCAGGCTCCTAGGCATTAATTAACATACACATTTTGACAGTTTCCTTTCTGGTTTCTTTGGCCCACAGAAAAATTGGACAGGAAATGGGCTGGGGAAAATGTGATACTAATGAATGAGGCTGAAGATGTCAAAAGTCAAATGATTTTCAGTGTTTAAAGCTTCAGAAAAAGTTTGAAAATGTCAGAATTGCTAAAGTAATTTCTGAAATTCTGTTAAACACCCTCCTCCCATTTTCCTTAAAAATGCCTCCCCACCCCACGGAGACATCATCTAATAAAAAAATCTGCAGAGCTTTTCAATGAGATATGTATGTGATATGCACTTAAATTGAATTCCCTATTCCCCTGGACAATAGACAAGACATGGCCCTTGCCCTCTTCCGCTAAGTATTTACTAGACCTGCATTGTACTTTGCCCCTCTTTCCTCCAGTCTCATTACTGCCTAAAGAGAGATTGAGCCTTTGACTTCCTTAATTAATATGCATTGGCTGCGGTGTTGCCAAGAATTTGCCATAGAAGAGCATAGAATTTTTAGGTTTAAAGTGTTTATTGACCTTTTCCCTGCCTCTTTGTAATAGCATGCACATTCATGACCATTAATAAATGATTACTCTGTAAATGGTTTAACTGTATAGCAGAGCAGAGATTCTGGAGTCAGATAAACCTGAGATCACTGTCACCTCTAGTCTGGCAACTTGCTTAATCTTTCTGTGTCTTGGTTTTCTCTTCTATGGGGCTAATAACAGTATTTAACTTTTGGGGTTATGATGAGATTAACTGACCTAATGTATGTTCAAAAATTTGTTAGCTGCTGTTGTTATTGACAGAGTAATTGTGCAATTGCTAGATGCTGGTTCTTAACTCCTTTCTCTTCTGATGGTGTGTTCTCTGGAAACCCTTACCCAATATTTTTGTTTTGGGCCCCTGAAGTGTTAAATTTTCTCCAAACTTAGCTGCAGCGTTTAAAAATTCTGTGATAGCACATAAAAATGTGAATTTCTGGTCTCCCTCTTTAAATGGGAAAATTTGGCAACATTAGCCTGGAATACTTGCTCGGCAACAGTCTGTGGAGCTGGATTTTTTGTGTGCTCCTTGAGAGGGAGAATGCACATATCTGCCTCAGTCCATACCAAGGCTCCCTCATGTGTTTATGTCACCTGCCTGGCCCCATAGACCTTTGAAGCCTCCCTCTGTTCCTCTCTTTGTGTCTGGATAGTCTGGCTTTTAGAAAGAGGGTCCTCCAAGAGGCAAGTCTGAAGCCTCCCTCTGTTCCTCTCTTTGTGTCTGGATAGTCTGGCTTTTAGAAAGAGTGTCCTCCAAGAGGCAAGTCTAGTGATATTTGAGCCCCTTAGATCACCTAGGTGTGAGGTCTTGGGTTTCTTTGTGGCTTTGGAGTGCAGCCTTGTCGGCGACTTAATGACTAAATTAGGACTTATTTCTAGCTTGTGTGTTAGTTTCTGAATTTTATCATGGTAAGGGTGTCTTTATTGCTAAAGCAATTTCTTCTAAAATGTAGAAGGTCGACTCTTCCGTGTCGACTTGAGGATGGTGATGGATGAAAATAGCTCTGTTGCTCTATGGTAAACTTGCTCAAGTGCAGCAGTTATATTTAGCTTTTGCAATAGGAGTCTAAAACTATGTGAGAGGGAAAAGGCTTGCTAACTGGAGTCATGCTTCAAACCGTTCTATCAGTGGTTTCACAGTGGTTGCAAAGACCAGGGCAGCATTTAATTTTTGATTTTCAATTGATGAGTGTTAAGAAGGCTTGATATTTGCTCACGTGAACATTAAATTCAGTTGTAGGGGTAAGCAGAGTGTTGCTCTTTGTAGAACTGACAGTTGCTGCAGGAATCCAAAGTGTCTTCCTAACCTGCAGTAAATATAATTACTAGAGTCTGAATACTTTAATTACCGCTCAGTACCCAGCTCATAGTAGGCATTCAATCAGATTTTTTTGAGTGAATGAACACATGGACAAAGATATGCTTTAGATAAGGGTTAGCAAACTACTGTCTGGCCGGCCCACGGCCTGTTTTTGTACAGCCTGGGAGCTAGGAATAGTTTTTATGTTTTGAAAGGATAATATTCAAAGAACATGTGACAGAGATCCCTTGTGGCCCACAAAACCGAAAATGTTTATTATCTTACTGTCTTTCTTTACAGAAAAAGTTTGCTGATCCCTGCTTTAGATGATGGACGTGCTAACTCCTCTCTCCTCTCCTTCTTTTCATATATACTTTGTTATTGGTACCTAAATAGTTGTTTTACATGGTGGTATCATGGTGGTGTTTGTGACCTACTAAATATGGCAGAGAGATTGCCAGACACATGAAGGCTCTTAATAGGAAGCAAAGGAACTGCTCCTGCTGA
>NW_006792456.1:2095963-2102245 GCF_000442215.2 Lipotes vexillifer
TTAATAAAATCTGGACTGACTTTGTGTTTATAAGTCTTCAAGAACTGCTCTGAACATGGCATTGAGTTTTTACTATATGATGTCACCAAGAACTGGAAGAAAACTTTGAAATCTTCTTTTTCAACCATTCATGAGTAAACTAAAGTATGGAGAGGAAATAAAGGACTTCTCAAAATGAAATCACTTTTTGGAAACAAGGTCTTTCCCAAACTGCTGTATTTAATGATTTAAAAAAAAAATCCCAGATTTTGAGACCAGATTACTAAGATAGGAGAGTTTAGTCAGTTCACTGCAGTCCCCAGTCCCCTGGAGGGGACAGTGAAATATGATATATGAGTGAAGTGTTACTTCAACTTGGGCAAGTTACTACACTCTATTTTTTTAGTGTATCTCCTGTGGTAATGATAGCAGTGCCTACCTTATAAAGTTATTAGGAGGAATAAATGAGTTTGTATTTGTAAAGCATTTAAAACAGTGCCTGGCACTAATATGGTAAGAACTGGATTAGTGTTTGCTAAATAAATAAAGAAGGCAGTGGCTAAAAGAATAATAACGGTCCATTTTATTAATAGGTATAAAGTTAGAGGAGTCCTCATTCCAAGGGGTCCTCATTGGCTGTTAAAACATGTATCAGTGGAGAGACAGTGCCTCTGATCCTTAATAAAATGCTAGAGCTGATATTTTTGGTACCTGAAACCTAGTCTCCCTGATAAGTCTTCCTGCACCATTATTGCTTATTCAGATGTATGATATTTTAATGTCTGAATTATTCAGCTCATACAGATCTTGAATCGCTTAACTTGTTAGTACTTTAAAATCAGTTTTAATAGCTAATTCTCATGATAGCTTTCCAGTCTTCCCATTTAGAAGCTAAGTGCTATAGGTGGTGTACCTTTGGTATGTTTTCTGATCTCAGAGAAAACAGAATCAACTATTTGGTAGTGTTAGTCCAGAGAAAAATGAATTGAGTCTATTAATTGTTTTAATTAGATTCAGAAATTCCTGAATGGAGACTGGCAACTTAGAAGTGAAATACCCATATTATTTTACCAGGTCTCCAAGGAGTATGCCTCTATTAGTTTGGCATTTAGATGGGTTGCTTTTATTTGAAGGCTTAATTAAGAAACTTTACTTGGGGACTTCCCTGGCGGTCCAGTGGTTAAGACTGCCTACCAATGCAAGGGGTGCGGGTGGTTCGATACCTGGGCGGTGGAGCTAAGATCCCACATGCCTCCTTGGCCAAAAAAAATATAAAACAGAAGCAATATTGTAACAAGTCCAATAAAGATTTTAAAGATGGTCCACATCAAAAAAAATCTTTAGAAAAAGAAAAACTTTACTTGAATTTTGTTTTTAAGTGGCTAATGTTATTTTTTTATAGTTTGCAGTGTTGATGTGGGTATTTACCTATGTTGGTGCCTTGTTCAATGGTCTCACGCTACTGATCTTGGGTAAGTCTACAAAACCACTGGAATGAGAAATTACTTAAAAAAAAAAAGATGGGGGACTGTCCTTGGTGGTCCAGTGGTTAAGACTCTGCGCTTCCACTGCAGGGGGCGCGGGTTCGATCCCTGGTCAGGGAACTAAGATCTCACATGCCACACAGCACAGCCAAAAAAAAAAAAAAAAAGATTGTGTGCAAGGAGCTTAAAGACATTTTAGTGGAGAATATCCTTATAGTATAGGAAAAAGAGAGGATATAGGTTAGAGATTGTGATCTCTTTAAGTAAACTGCTAATACTGATACTGTTTATGAAAATGCCACTTTACTTCCTGAAGACTACTCCAACTAACAGTGATAAACCAGATCAAGGGTGGCCTTATTTGATGGTGCAGTCATAGATCTAACTAACCAAGACCAGGGATGCCTGTATTTTATGAAGTCTGCGTGATGTGCTTTGAAGCCAGGAATGGTTCCTGCAGCCTCCCTTGGTTACTTCATTGCCCCGTGGTGGCTCCCCACCAGCAGGTGCATCCAGGAGATCCTTGTGTCCTCCTCATTAGGAACACTGCTGACTATCTTAAGAGTGCTGCCAGTTTGATGGCTTTGTAGTGTTTGTTCCCTAAATCATACCAGTCTGTTTTAAAGGTTGTGTATTTCCTTTTTCAGCTCTGATTTCACTCTTCAGTGTTCCTGTTATTTATGAACGGCATCAGGTAATTTAACTGCAGATTTCAGAATACAGAGCACTCTCTTATATGGAACTTAGAAATGGATCAGTGCCAGTTTCCAAAGCCTTATAAAAATGAGAAATGTGGTTTCTTAAGCCTTTAATATGTTTAATATTTTTTAGCAATGGTAATTTTCTAGTAACTTCTTTCTACCTCTCTTTCAGGCGCAAATAGATCATTATCTAGGACTTGCAAGTAAGAATGTTAAAGATGCTATGGCTAAGTAAGTATTTAAAATCTTTTTTTAACACTAAGGATAGGTGTACTGGCTTTGACAACAGTGCAGTATTCTCATATTTAAGACATAATGAGTAGTCAATTTCAGTCAGACCTAAAGTGTGACAGAGTTGCCAAAAGATTTTTTTCTAACATTTGGATCATTAATTTCTATGTGTACTTATATGTATTTAAGGCTTTATTTAAGTCTAATTTGTAAGGCCAGGGTGGCAAAATTATAGCTCATAGTTTGACAGCCTTAGGATTTTATTTCTTGTATAAGCTGAGCAATGTACAAGTAATTCTTGAAGGATAGACATTTTTTGTTTGTTTGTTGTTTTTGCTTTTGCGTACGTGGGCCTCTCACTGCCGCGGCCTCTCCCGTTGCGGAGCACAGGCTCCGGACGCGCAGGCTCAGCGGCCACGGCTCATGGGCCCAGCCGCTCCGCGGCACGCGGGATCCCCCCAGACCGAGGCACGAACCCGCGCCCCCCGCATCGGCAGGCGGACTCCCAACCACTGCGCCACCAGGGAAGCCCAGGATAGACATTTTAAGAAGCAGAAAACAAAATATTAAAATTCCAAAATATTTACATTAACCTTTTCTCCCTCCTTTTCATTTGTAGAATCCAAGCAAAAATCCCAGGATTGAAGCGCAAAGCGGAATGAAAAAACCTGAAATAATTAACAGTAGGAGTTTAAAGGGGATATTCATTTGATTCCATGGGGTGGGGGGGAGGGTCGGAAGAATGAAGCCTTGACATTGCAGTGCAGTTTCACAGATCTTTATTTTAGCAACACAGTATCTGAGGAAAAATGACCTGTCTTGACTGCCCTGTGTTCATCATCTTAAGTGTTGTAAGCTGCTATGTATGGATTTAAAAAGTAATCATATTTGTTTTTCCTGTATGAGGCACTGGTGAATAAAAAAGATCTGAGGAAGCTGTATATTATACTTCGTTGCAGGTAGTCTTGCTGTATTTGGGGAATTGCAGAGAAAGTGGAGCTGAAAAAATAACCCTTTTCACAGTTTGTGCACTGTGTATGGTCTGTGTAGATTGATGCAGATTTTCTGAAATGAATTGTTTAGACGAGATCATACCACCAAAGCAGGAGTGAAAAGGCTCGCCTCGCTGGTATGTTCTAGGTGTATTGTGAATTTTACTGTTATATTAATTGCCAATATAAGTAAATATAGATTATATATCTATCTATATATAGTGTTTCACAAAGCTTAGCCCTTCTACCTTTCCAGCTGCCCCACAGTGCTTGATATTTCAGTCGTTGGTTTCATGTGTGTAGTTCCAAAGCACATAAGCTAGAAAAAGAACATATATTTCTAGGAGCACTACCATCTGTTTTCAACATGAAACGATGCCATGCCAATAGAACTCCTCAACATAAACTTCATCACACAGTCTTACTGTAGTTAATTTTGTCACAAACCCTGGACTGAATCTAATGCTTCCAAAAGTGTTGTTTGCAAATATCAAACATTGTTATGCAAGAAATTATAAAAATGACGATTTATACAATTGTGGTTTAAGCTGTACTGAACTAAATCTGTGGAATGCATTGTGAACTGTAAAAGCGAAGTATCAATAAAGCTTATAGACTTAAAATATGTTTGGTATTTTGGTTTCCTGAACGTGCTGCAGATCAAAATGGTAGACTTCACTTCCACGAGTGTGCGGTGGCTTGTACTTTCAGGAAGGTTTTAAGCTCAGAGTACAGCTACATTTATTTTGAAAACCTAAAGAACAATTTGTATAATCAGATTTATTTGACACATACCGAAATGTTTTTAAATATTTTTTTATACTTTGATGATAATTGAAAATACATGCACCAATATTTTAACCTAGAATACAGTGCAGGATTTATGAACATACGTAAAATCATACCATATAAATGTTTACAAATCAGATTTAAGAACTTTTCTTGACACACACAGACACTATTGCTTTTTAAATATAGTGTACATAGCCTCATTGATCAATTTATTGTTCTTCACGTGGTTATTCAATGCAGGATCCGATCAGTATGAAAGGTCAGTGGTACAATATAGGCAGACGTGGTTATCACTCAGCATCACCAGTCACATGGTTACAGAACACAGAATTAGGGCTGCACAGGGACCCTAACTGTGGGCCCAACAACCTATCAGTGGATTAATGTAAGGCATTAATAAACTGGCATATAAAAATAGCTTAATGAGTGATCTAATCCATTTAGAATGCTGAAGCACTTCTGTGGTAAATGTTTGTTAATCTATTTAATTGAAAATGCTTCGTTTCACCTTTCCTGTAAACTGACAACTGCAAATAGCCAGTGACTCAAGATCCAGAATTTTTTAGTTCACTGACTAGAAGGACTAATCGGTATCTGTGCTCAGAGTCCCAGTCCCTCACTCACCAGCCTGCCTTCCTGAGCGTGCCGTCAGCCCTCGCCGTTGTCAGCGGTCGGCCAGGTGTCAAGTACGATGGAGGTGGTTTAGGATGCCTTCTGGTTTTGCTGGCCAAGTCACATTCTGTCATCCAGCCAACTCTGAGGAACTCTAAACTAGATGATTTTGTTTTATAATCTTGAGTTGTCAAATATTATTTGGGCTTAGGAATTTGTTCCGCAGAGAGTTTTTAAAAATCCAGACTTGACCTATGTAGTTCACGTGACACAAATCACTGGGGCCAAGTCCACCCCACTCTGGGAGTGGTAAACCCAGCGCAGCCTCAGGTCACCTCAGTTATCACCATTTGAGGTTTAACGAGATAAATCAGTTCACCTTCCTGGACCTACTTGAGCTTTTTTTTTTTTTTTTTTTTTCCCCCTTCTGTTCTGCAGTAGAGGCTTGCTTTATTTGAAGTGTTTTGGATGTTGTGGGTTTGGCACTCATTATGATGAAAACCGGTTCTTACCCACCCACCCTCTGACTCCTGAATTTAAGTTTCTTTGCTGCTCAATTTCAAATAGCCACTGTTTCCCAAGCAGGTAAGTGATGTCTTTCATTTAGGAAGCCTTGACCTAAATAAATACCTGACCTGGGTGACAGACCAGGAGTCTGCTGAGGGTCCTGTAGCCCTCCTCAGTTGTGACGTTTTAGCACCATATGTAGAAAGGAGACAATCTGTGGGAGGGGAGACAGCAGCCCACACACCTGGAAGCTTTCAAAGGCACTTAATGGATATAAAACTCTGCAAATGAAACATTAAAAAATTAAGTGTCTCAACTTGTTTATACATGGCTCATTTGGTTTTGAAAGCTAAATGTGGAGAACAGAGGCTATCCATATTTCTAGTTCAGTGAATCTAACTTAAGCTGTCCTGTTCAACTTCCTTATTTGTAAAAATGAACATTTTTAAAGTATATAGAAACATACTAGCAAAACATCTTTTGTAAAAGTTTTGATGCAAATCAAAAGCTACATATTGGTTAGGGTAACTGAGGCTTTAAATTTTGTCAGTGGGCTACATTGTCAGATAGGATTTCTTTGTCAGTGTAGTTAGTACGTATAGTTTTTGGTCTCAGGAACAGAGGCAAGCAGTCTTAACTTGTTAGAACTGACCTTCCTTTTTGCCTGACGGTTTTGGACATGCCAGGCGATGGGCGCCGTCACACCACTTCACTAGCACTTGGAGCTTGTACGGCCTGCGGTGTCGTAGGCCTTTCCCAGCAGCTGGCGGCCAGGAGGCACCTCATCACTGCCTCCGCGGTGGCTGGCGGCAGCAGCAGCAATAAAGTAAGAGGACTCTGGCACTTCCAGGCATCGCCACACGAACACGCTGAAAAGGCAGACCAAACAGTCATTTTGCAGGGCTGGACATCATGCTTTTGTCAAGTGACAAAACCCAACTTTGCCAAGTGCTCCGGAGTCAAGCCCAGGTGGTGTAGGGACCA
>NW_006792456.1:2102436-2120243 GCF_000442215.2 Lipotes vexillifer
GCCGAGATGATGTAGGGAACATTTTGATTTCAATTTCAAAAAACAAACCAGGGATCTTGCCACCAATTAAAGGTCTGTTGCTTTTTTAAAAGGTCTATTGTTTTTTGTTTCGTTTGGCTCTTTCAGCAGCCTGCGTGTCCCTTCTGAACGGGAGGACTTCTGGCAGCCTGACTTCACACTATCTCTCTTGTTACTACTGAAAAGGTTTTATCAGCTCCACTCGAGTAGGAGAGCCCTTCCTGGTGCTCAGCACAGGGCCAGGGATCGCAGTAGGCTCCCATGACTGCAAAGGCCAAGGGGGCCCTGCACTGGAAAGGTGACATCTAAGCCTTTTTTAGTAATCAAGAGTCCCCTCGTATCTCCTGGGGACGGGTTCGCTTATGTCTCCCGGTGCTGGCCTGTTCACAGTTTGGCGGATGCTGCTTTGAATGGGTGTTTGCGCCCCACAGGGAGCTGCTGTCAGTACTATCTCAAGGGCTCTAAGTGCCAGCAGCGGTTGGCACAGCAGCCTGGAGACGGGTGCTCTCAGGCAGGCCATCAGAAAGCATCTTTTGGGGCCATTTTCTACACAGTGCTTTTGGGTAGGAAGTGGGCTGAAATTCTCTTCAGGTGCCTTTTCCACAACCTCACTCAGACCACTAAAAATAAATCTGGAGTGCATGCATTTCTTCTTGATCCCCCCCCAGGAGTTCTGCCTGGGCTGAACAGAAACCAATATTCACGTTTCGATAAAGCCCTTCAACTACATTAGATGTGGAGAAGCTGAGTGACTTCGAATGACCTCATCCTGTTGCTCCACACTCCAAATAGGAAACGCCCTCGGTGGAGGGACAGGAGAAAGCTGCCTTCTTGGAAATGCTGGTGTCATCTCTGGAGCAGGCTGGTAGGGGAGGGGTCCTTCCAAAAGGCACTGGAAAACCAGCCATGCCTCACAGGACAATGGGCCTGTTTCACAGTGAGCAGTGGTTAAGGTCAGTAGCAGCCCTGGCTCAGGAATCCACATAGCTGGTTGAGGTTCTCCTGCTACTAAATAGCACTGGCCCTAACGGCTTCCCCCCTTATCTGATCTCATGTGTACAATCGGGTAACATATGTCCTGCTCGTTTCTCGGGGTGACTGAGGCTCGGTATTACTATTCTTAAACCTCTCGGTTGTGGATTAATGATCCACGTTAAGAACTCTGGTGATGAACTGGAAGTTGTGAGTTAAAAGGCCTACGGATCAAGGTCATTCTAACCTCCTGATTATATGCAGTGGACGCCGTGGGCTGTCCAACAGCTCCTACTGGAATCAGTATCTTGGGCCTCTCACCACCTGCCCCTCCAGCCAGCAATGCTCAGAGTAGCTGTTGCATGCACTTGGCTTCTCACCAATCCCAGGACAGCTCTAGTGGGGACAGAGTCCCATCAAGAATTGGGTTGGGAGTCACCAGAGACTAAAGCCCTTCTACTTGGAAAGTCGTCACTGGATCTCTGGTTCACTCTCCCACCTCAGCCCCTCCACGTGCCCCTGGGAGGAGCTGACACCTGAGGTGGGGACGGGAGTGGGTGAAGGCTAGGCCTGGGGGCAGAGCTAGAAGAATCAGGCTGGTACCTGCAGTCGTCTCCTCCAGTGCTGACCACATACTTGTCGTCATGAGAGAAACGGATGTTTGTCACGTGAGCCGAGTGACCGAAGTAACGCTTATGCTTGGCCTGTGAACAAAAGTGAATGGAAGTGACTAAGAGACCCTGTTCCTTCAGCCACTATGGACCACTTCCAGGACTCAGTTCCCCCCTCCTAGGACCTCCCTTCACCCATGGGATGCCCGTTGGGTCTGAACATCTCTGTGAGCAAGCCCTTCACTGGCTTCCTGCCTCATTCCTGCCCCACTTGTGGCCACTCTGTTCCCCCTCCATCCTCCTGGCTTCCAGGACTTCCCCTCCTGAGGGAGAGGAAAAGGTTAGGTGTTGCCAAGTCTCCCCAGGGCTGTGACAAGATTCCTCTTGTTCTAGATTCTAGATGGCCATGTAGATGTGGCCACGATTTCCAGCAGACTGCAGAAGGTCAGCCAGCCTGGAGGCAGTGCAGGGAGTTACTCTAAGGAAAACTCACAAATTTCTCTGTGCATGGGAAATCAAAGAGCTTCACGAGCCCAAAGTCGTCTCCCGTGACAATGTTCAGGCCAGCGTGGGTCACACACGCGCAGTTGACATCAGCCTTGTCTGCGTTTCGTGGCCAGATGCCAATGACTTCGTCTCCCAGAATGCTGTTCCAATAGGAAGAGGTGTGAGATGGGTGGTAAGGCTTCGTGCAGTCAGGCACCCTCTCCCAGGAACGAGAGGGGGATTCAGCGTGGTCACGCGGCTCCTGTGGCAGGACAGCACCTGTCCCCTCCCCCTCTGAATACCTGCCCCAGCCCCTACTATTCTCTGCCCCAGTCCCTTTCACCCTAAAAAGAAAAGTTACCTCCATCTTTGATTCTCTCCCTCTTCCCTACGATGCTTCTGAGTATATGTAGCTTGGGAGAAGTGCGGGGCTCTTCAAGCTCACGGGTTGGTGGCCTCTTTTCCCTTGACGTGGCAGGGCCCTGCTGCTTACCCTGCTACCCGGCACTGCCGGCCCTCCCTCTCCCTCCCAGGGATTGCAGGAGGCCTCACTATACCGCAGGGGGTCTGGCCAAGAGCTGGGGGATGGTTTCCCTTTGAACTTGCTAGATGGGGTTGGGGATGAGTAGGACAGATTACACAAAAAGAGGGACTTTGCGTTTCAAAAGCCCAGGTCAGACCAAAGCCAGCGGCCCAGACTGGGAGCAAGAGGCCTGCCGCCCTGACCCCACAAAGGAAAGAGCTCTGTCTCTAAGCTGCTTCGGATCCCAGCCACACACAAACTTGGAGGCTGAGGCTGGGACGAGCATCTCCCTTGTGACCTTTTCCTCCAGAAGAGTTTTCCTCCAGTCACCTTGTCCAGGAGGCCCAGGTGATCTTCTCAATGACTGTGGCTTCGGTGACCTGCTTCCCCAGGGGGACCTCATGCACCTGGCGCTTGTAGGCTCCTGTTGACACCTGCAAGTGGGAAGCAGCCAGGCCTATCAACTTTCTTTCCCGTCCAAAGGACTCCCCTTTGGGTGTATTGCTTCCCAACCTCTGCATCCCCAGGACTTTTCACCAAACCCAAGCTCAGCTCCAGGCTGCAAAGCCTGTGGTCAGCCCGCAGCAAAGTTCACATAAGCAGGGCATTTCCCCCTCCGTTTTCTTGCTATTTTCCAAAGCCCTAAGGCAGCTTCTCCAAGTGTGGTTCTTGACTGGCAGCGTCAGCCTCGGCTGGACACTGGTTAGAGATGCACATTCTTGGGCCCCACCCTAGACCTACCCAGTTGGACAAGCTGAGGGCGGGGCCCAGCAGGCTTTCACAAAGCCTCCAGGTGATTCTTGTGTGCGCTCACGTTTGGGAACCCCTGTTCTCAGAGAACCAAGGTCCTGTGCAGCAGAGCTGAGGCAAGTCTTCTTATGGACGGCAGCTGACAGATGATTTCTGAAGCAGGAGGACCTGATCCTGGCTTCTCTGGGAAACTTCTAGAGGTAACTGATCATTTTCCAGCCAATGGCCGCTGCCTCCATCGCCAGCCCCCTCCCCCCCTGGGGTGCTAGACCAGCCACCCCAGATTCCCCTGCTGCACAGGGATGAGCCGAGATCTTTCCCACATCAGGGCCTTCATGCAGAAGGCCTGGAACCATGTTCCCGGCCCCCTTGGGTGGCTGACTCCTACACACCCTGCAGACCGCAGCTTAAACAGCACCGTACGGAGAGGATGTCAGTGCATCTATTTAACAGCAGTCAGTGCCTGTTAAATGCTCCCGCAGGGCGCTGTACTTTTACTTCTCGGCACATAGGTGTATTTTGTGATGATTTGTTTAATGCTCGTCTTGTCCACGACAAGGCAAGCTCCAGGAGAGCAGGGACCAGGCCCATTTCATACACCCAAAAGCCTGGCATAGCGCCTGGTTCAGTCCACACTTGATGAATGAAGCGTCCTCCCTCCTCTCACAAAGACTACCCGACTCCAGGCTGGCTCACAAATGCATAATATTTGTTCAAATGCTGGAGAAATCACTGTTCTATTTTCAGCTCTAAGTGCCAAGAGTGGGAGCCCTCGCGATCCCTCCCCGCTTGTCAGTCTCCCCGGGGGCCAGTGATGGGCTCTCACTCCAGGCTGACTGTCTGGAGTCTGAGTCCCGAGTTGGAGGGACCACACTACCCATGGGAAGGTGGAATTGAGATGAATAAGTGTAAGAAGCAACACAGGCTTCCGTGCAGCCCCAGAGAACGAGGAATTAGGAAGCCTTGAAGGGGTGGTGGTGAGAGGAGGCTCAAGATGATTAGGGCTTGTTTCCCGCTTTCCTACTGAAGAATAAGCACTATTTTAAATTCTGTTCGACTTTCTTAAGTTCTCTAAGCCTCTGTTTCTTCATTTATAAAATAGGAGGGAAACTAACAGTACTTAAACAGTTCCAGTGAACACATTTCCTGACACAGAGTAAGCACTGATTTCATAAAAGCCATTGTTTGTAATACTGTTATTAACGGTTACCCCAGATATCAGTAAAGCCAAAGCATACCTGGATGTATTTGCCATCTGCGGAAAAATCCATCTGAATGACAAAGCTCGGGATATCTTTGCAGTAGCCGATGCGGTTCAGACTCGTGCCCTGAGTGAGGTCATAGAAGTCAACTGTGTGTCCAGAAGAACCAACAGCTAAGAATCTGCTGTCTGGGCTGATTCTAGAAAAAGCAATCCAAGAGCACGGTCCGTGAGGAGGGCTATGTAGGGCTGGTCAGGCATGAGGTCTGCTCCGGGACAGGCCTCCCAAGCTCAAAGGCAATTAGCTCACACGTCATGATTCACGTGTGGTTAGCTTTTCCTAAAGTCTGTGGAATTCAACAGCTTCTCTGGATCAAAACCCCCCGTAAGTAAGTAAATGGATGTGTGCATTCTTTTGTAGAAGGCCTTTTATGAGAAGTTTTTACCACACTCTTATGGAAATTAGCAAAGACATGTCTGAGAACTAACATGTGAGAGGTTCGCCTTCCATAGTTGGTTCACTGAAAGGGACCCTCTCACAAGTGAGCTCTTCATTCCAGCCATGACCCTCCTGGAATGGGAACCATGGGAGGGAGAATGAACGCCCGCCTTTCTCCTCCCTGCCCAGACTGCCTGCTATGTACCTGATATCTTGGATAGCAGATTTCCGGTCTCGTTTCTTCCCCCAAACTTTCAGGCTGTTCACCAACAAGACGACAAACTCTCCATTCTTCATGCCAATGGCCACCATCTCCCCGTCAGGGCTGTAGGCTGCACACCTGGCCGCGTGGCCCAGGTTCACCTTGTTTAGCAGCTTCTGCATTGACACAAAGTAATACCACCTGAGCCCCTGGCCACCTCAGCTGGTCTCCAGGGGAAATCCTGCACCCAGGCCAGAGCAGCCAGGCTGCCTCTAGGGAGGCTCCAAACCTCTTGCTTCTAATAGTAGGTGTCCCTGAGTGGCTGAGGGGGGCAGTATGTTTTGACTGAGCAGCTGGAGAGACAACACGGTTTAGGACAGAGGTTGGCGAACTTTTCCTGTGAATGGTTTGGGAGTAAATATTTTTAGGCTTTGGAGTCCATATGGTCTCTCACAACCAGTCAGCTCTGCCAGTGAAGCACAAAGGCAGCCATGGACACCAACATAAACAAAAAGCATGGCTTACTTTGCAGAAACGGGCAGCAGGCAGACTTGACCCTTGGGCTGCAGCTTGCTGACCTCTTGCTCGGGGGAAGAGTTTGAGCTTCAGCATGTGTTAGTTCAGATCCCAGATCCTGGCTCTGTCCCTAGCTGGGTGGGTTTGGGTAAGTTACTTCTCCGTCTTCCCACGTGTAGAGAATCGATATTAGTATTGGTCTTGCAAGGTGTTGTAAGCATTAACGATAGCATATATGAAGCACCGGGTATGCAGTGGGTGTTAATAAACATAATCATTATGAACTAAGGAGTATAACCACCACACTTAGCCTTCTCCATGTCTCTTCTATGATCCTTACACTGAAAATATGACTGAAACATTTACTAGCCATTTTGTAATGAAACCAAGTATTTTAATTATTAGAACTTAAGTACTTGTTTTACTATCAGCTAAGACTTGGTAACATTGATCTTTTTTCCCCCCAGATTTCCTATTTGACATTTTTACTCCAGACAAGTTATTTTTTTGAAATTTTTTGTATTTTTAAATTGTTTTTCCAAATGCTAAGAGAAACCTTGTTGGGATTTTGATTGAAATGTTCCATTTGAGAACATTTGGCATTTTAAATCATTTTTAGTCTTCCCATCCAGGAAAGACATGATTTATCTCTTTGTTTTTTAGTTTTGTGGGTTCTTTCATGACAAGAGAATAATCATTCTCAATTATATTATTCCTGTACTATAAATATTCATAGATGGATACACAGCTAAAAGATACATATAGAGAGAATGGGTGTGTGTGAACAGGACTTCTTTTATTATCAGTCCCTCTCACTTAATTGATGCCCTGTGGCCGATCTCCTGCCCAGCCCCAGCCCCGCTTCTGGCCTGACACTGGCCGAACCTCCCTTGCCCAGGGCTGTCACTGCTCCGAGGCCCACATGGGGCATCCGAGCCTGTGCAGCGTCGGCCCCTGACCTTGTCAGCCAGGTCCCAGATCCGGGCTGTGCCGTCGTTACTGGCAGAGATGAAGATGTCCTTGGAGGGGTGTGTGGCCAGGCCCCAGATCTCCCCTTCCATGTGTCCATCAATCAGGATGTTGGAAGCAGCATTTTTTTCACCAACTTCAATGATTTCTCCGTCCTTGGTTCCCACTAAAATCTTTCCCTGTTGTAATCAAAACACTATTAGAAGAAAGACAAACACTACAGGATCCCCCTCATATGAAGTACCTAGAATACTCAGATTCATAGAGACAAAGTAGAATGGTGGTTTCCAGGGGCTGGGGAGATGGGGCAAAGGGAGTTATTGTTTATTAGACACTGAGCCTCCGTTTCACAAGATGAAAAATGTTCTGGGGAGGGGTGGTGGTGATAGTTGCACAACTATGTGAATGTATTTAATACCACTGAATTGTACACTTAAAAATGGTTAAATGGTAAATTTTATGTTCTCTATATTTTGTCACAATTTAAAATAAAATAATATAAAAAAACACTATTAGAGTAACTTGGGAAAGTGCCTTTGCTGGCACTGGTATTAAAATAGGAAGAGCCAAGAAGTGTTTTGTTCTTAGCCACTGATTTGCCATCCTTAAGCAAGCCCCTCACTTGGCCTGTACTCCCCCCGCCACCTTGGGGAGAGTTCCACCAGAGCTCTCCATCATCTCGTCTCTGCTGAATGGTCCAGTGATTGCAAGCTCACTGCAGAGCAGGGCAGCCAGTTTCTGCTCTTGGACAGCCCAAACTCTTCCTAAGTTCTTCCTCGCACTGAACAAAATCCATCTCCAGATGACTTCTAGGTTCTGGGCCTCGTTCTCCCTTCATCTCCTGTATGTCTAATTACCCTTCCGGATGATTGTTGTGTATCTATTTAAAAACAAAATTCCCAATTTCCAATTATGTAGACTCCGAGTCAGGTTTGCCTTTTTAGTGGAGAGCATCTAGAAAGCAAATTCTTAGACTGATACCAATTCCAAAATATAAATACAAGGTATTAAATAGAGGTTAAGAGATTTGTTTTCAAGTGCTTCAGAATCTCCTGGGGAATTAAAAATAAAGAAGAAGAAAAGGAAAACACACATCAAGGTCAAGGCCCCACTCCCGAGATTCTGACTTGGCGGCTCTGGATACAAGCCTGGATATCCATGTTTACAAGACAAAAACAAAACTCCACAGTTGTGTGTGAGATTTAGCTCAGGTACAACTTGAAAACCAATGGCTTTGAGTCAGACAGTTTGGCACTCCTTCCCCTTCCCGGCTGCGTACCCTTGGGCATGGGCAACTACTTAATATCCCTGTGCCTAAAATAACATGGTCTATAATAACAGCAGCTAACATCTACTGACTGTGGCCATGTGCCAGGCATAATGAAAGACGCTGTGCATGTATGATGCATGCAGTCCTAACAACCCGTGTGCTGGACACAGAAAGGATAAGCAACACAGCCAAGGTCACACAGCCAGTTCTACTAGGTGAGTCACACTCTGCACCCAGGTCTGTCTGACTGTGCTAAGCTGCTTCCCCTCTGCACTAAGTCACACCCGGGAGGCTTGTTCTAAGGACTCAACCACTCAGCACAGGGCAAGTGTCTGGCTGGGAAGGTGCTGGACGAATTCTGGGCGTCGCTGGCAAAGGCCCGCCCCACCCGGTGCTCACTTTGCCGCGGCACACGGAGCGCACACACTCCACCAGCTGCCCCGTCTCCAGTTGGAAGGCCCGGCAGCGCTTCATCTCCTGGTCCCACAGTTTCACAGCACCTCCTTCTTTGGTCCTGAAAAAGATCAAGAACTTAGCATGTTAGCCCTCATCCTAAGACTGCCCAGGACCCTCCGCTGCCCTCTCTCCCTGTCATCTCCTCAAGGTCCCATCCCCTCATCCCCAGGCCCAGCAGGACAGACCCTCTGGGGTGGCCCCTTTCATAAGCCCTGCTGATGAGCTACCAGAACCCCTTGAACCTGCAGGTTTCCTACACTGCTTTCAAATGCCACCACCGTGGGAGGAAGGAGAATCGAAATCTAAAAAAATCAAACTATGTTTTTATTAGATCGAACGACGAAGAGAAATGTTTCTCCTATTTTGCAGCTTGGCTTTCACATGGTCCCGGTCTGCACTGGACATCCCCCCTCTTCTCACCCCTCCTGCCTCCTCCCAAAGAGCCACTGACAGTAACACCTAATGGACAGCAGAGTCACTTGGTCTGTTCGAGAACACCTCTCCGGTTTTTCAACTACCAAGGCACCACCTCTCTGACCCTTACTTCTGAAGGTTCTGACCCAGGGCCCTCTGGGAGAGATGGCAGACTCATCTCCGTGATGCAGAAAAGACAGGAGAGTGAAAATCTGCATTTTCTCCAAGTTGGAGATGCTTCTGTCAGTTTCTCCCAAGACAATCCAAAAAGACCAGTTGTTCCCAGAGGAGTTCGGGCTTACGGCCGCTCTTTTCCACCGGTCACTATAAGCCCGTCCCGAAGGGTTGTGTACATTGTGAAGACGGGGCCCGTGTGAGCCTTGGCCACCAGCCGGACAAGGAAGTGGTCCTTCCACACGTAGACGTCGCCGTTGATGGCACCCGTGAAAGTGAGGTTGTTCTGTAAACAAAGGGACACCTTCCACACCAGGACACTTCCTGCAGCCCTAGAGAGGGTTCCCTCCCAGCCACCCACTCCACTGCTAAGGCACCAGAGCCGGAGAAACATAAACACACTCAAACTGACCTATGCCAAGGGAAGGCGAAAGAATTCTAAAAAGAGCATATGGTAAGGAAATCACCTAGCTTTGCAGTGTTAGTTTTGGGAACAGTTGATTTCCCCACTAAGCACAGCTCTGCTTTTTAATGCACTTCCATTCTGTGAGCAGCCTCAGGTGACTGCAGGGAAGGGGCGGGACCCCAGTCTTCGAGGAAACTTTCCTGGCTTCATCTACAAGGAGGGTAAATCCACACCTGGAGGACCAAGAGTTGGCTGTGTTCCAAAATTTCCCCAGGGGAGCTTGTGTTGGCTGAGGGCAGTCCACAGCCTGTGTTAAGTGTGTCAGGGGATTTATGGCACAGGAGGACTGGGGGGAAAGGGATGCTGTCCAGTGGTGGAAATGCCCCTCAGCCTCTGTGGCCATCTAGCCTAGTCGAACAGGCCTGCAAGTCAATCTGGCTCTGGAATAATGAAACTCCAGCCCTGGGTCGGGGTCCTGCTTTTTTCTGATTAACATTTTGAGGGGAAAAGTACAGTCAACTCACCCATCTGTGCTAAGGAAACAAAACAGTGGTTGCAAATAATCCAGTAAAGGAGATCTGTGGAAATGGCTTCCTTGCTGTTCACAGCTTCTAGGATATACCTGCCCCCCATGCCCATGCCCAGGGGTTCAGGGTCCCATCAGGAAGCTTCTGCTGAAACTCACAGCACCGAAGGCCACGGAGAGCATCGTCTGCATCTTGGCAGCCTCCATGGACCCGATGACCCCTTTCTTATAAAGCAGGGCACTGCCTGCCAGGGTCCAGAACTTCATGTGCTTGACTCCGACAGACACAAACTGCGTGTCTGAGTCAGGGCGAAACTCCACCACGAATATGCGCTCCAGGTGGCCCCCTCGGCTAGCAACCTTGGCACCTGCGTGGGTGAGAGAGTCTGGTGAGGTGGGTCCTACACTCCTGGGCCAGGCAGGGGAGCTGCAGCCCAGGACAGAGGGCTCTCTGTCCCAGCAAGGCCCAGGGCACACTTCTGGTTCCTTCTTCAGCCGCCCCCTCCCACCTTCAGACACTACTCCCTGGGTGGGAAAGAGACCTTGTCTGGGAAATTTCCAGAGCAGCAGGTGCTGCTAACAGAACCCCCAACCTAACTCTACCCCGTCCCCACAAGGCACATACAGGCATCTGTGAACAGAGGAGGAAAGGATGGCCCAGGAGACAGAAGTTTCCAGGTACAAGAAAAGGGCAAAACAGCTTAAGGGCATCCCCCGCCTTGCCACCTCCAACAGGATTCACCCCACAGGAAGCCGCAGCCTCCCCACAGTGCCACTGGAGCCACATTCCTTCAGACTGTTGCTGTTTTTCTCCAAAATTCCTCTGCTTTTAATTTCTTTAAAAAGTTCCGCACATTCCTTTTTCTTTCATGGTTTTTAGGTTTAAAAGGCTTACCTTTTAAATTACTAGTTCTTTCCCTCAACCTCATTTATTTCTGTTTTTGATTTCTGTCCTGAGTTTTATTTAACCTTTGTCTTAAATCTCAGCTTTACCATTTATCTGCACAACAATTGTGGAAAAATTATTTTAACCTCTCTGTGCCTCAGTTTCCTCATCTGTAAATTGGGGATAATAATAGTTCCCACTTTATAAGGTGTTGTGACGATTAAAAGAATTGATAAAAGGGAAGCCCTTAGAACAGGCTAGGTGCAGTGAGGGTTCTGTAAGCAGTAACTACAGTTAGTTATTTTTATTGCTCCTTTACCTCCTTTTAAAATCTCTGAGCTTCTAGTCTTTTCCCATCTATTTTTAGCTCATCATTATTTTCCAGTCCTTGAATTTTTAATTTATTTTTTAACATCTTTATTGGAGTATAATTGCTTTACATTATAGTGTTAGTTTCTGCTGTATAACCAAGTGAATCAGCTATACATATATATATATATATATATATATATATCCCCATATACCCTCCCTCTTGTGTCTCCCTCCCACCCTCCCTATGCCACCCCTCTAGGTTATCCCAAAGCACCAAGCTGATCTCCCTGTGCAATGCAGCTGCTTCCCACTAGCTATATACACTACCAAATGTAAAATAGGTAAGTCCATGCCACTCTCACTTCTTCCCAGCTTACCCTTCCCCCTCTCCGGGTCCTCAAGTCCATTCTCTACATATGAGTCTTTACTCCTGTCTTGCCCTTAGGTTCTTCAGAACCTTTTTTTTTTTTTTTTAGATTCCATATATATGTGTTAGCATACAATATTTGTTTTTCTCTTTCTGCCTTACTTCACTCTGTATGACAGACTCTAGATCCATCAACCTCACTACAAATAACTCAATTTCGTTTCTTTTTATGGTTGAGTAATATTCCGTTGTATATATGTGCCACATCTTCTTTATCCATTCATCTGTTGATGGACACTTAGGTTGCTTCCATGCCCTGGCTATTGTAAATAGTGCTGCAGTGAACATTGTGGTACACGACTCTTTTTGAATTATGGTTTTCTCAGGGTACATGCCCAGTAGTGGGATTGCTGGTCACATGGTAGTTCTACTTTTAGTTTTTTAAGGAACCTCCATACTGTTTTCAATAGTTGCTGTATCAATTTACATTCCCACCAACAGTGCAAGAGGCTTCCCTTTTCTCCACACCCCCTCCAGCATTTATTGTTTATACATTTTTTGATGATGGCCATTCTGACTGGTGTGAGGTGTTACCTCATTGTAGTTTTGATTTCCGTTTCTCTAATGATTAATGACATTAAGCATCCTTTCATGTGTTTGTTGGCAATCTGTATATCTTCTTTGGAGAAATGTCTATTTAGGTCTTCTGTCCATTTTTGGACTGGGTTGTTTTTTTGATATTGAGCTGCATGAGCTGCTTGTATATTTTGGAGATTAATCCTCTGTCAGTTGCTTCATTTGCAAATATTTTCACCCATTATAAGCGTTGTCTTTTGTCTTGTTTATGGTTTCCTTTGCTGTGCAAAAGCTTTGAAGTTTCATTAGGTCCCATTTGTTTATTTTGGTTTTTATTTCCATTTCTCTAGAAGGTGGGTCAAAAAGGATCTAGCTGTGATTTATGTCATAGAGTGTTCTGCCTGTGTTTTCCTCTAAGAGTTTTATGGTGTCTGGCCTTACATTTAGGTCTTTAATCCATTCTGAGTTTATTTTTGTGTATGGTGTTAGGGAGTGTTCTAATTTCATTCTTTTACATGTAGTTGTCCAGTTTTCCCAGCACCACTTATTGAAGAGGCTGTCCTTTCTCCACTGTACATTCCTGCCTCCTTTATCAAAAATAAGGTGACCATATGTGTGTGGGTTTATCTCTGGGCTTTCTATCCTGTTCCATTGATCTATATTTCTGTTTTTGTTCCAGTACTATACTGTCTTGATTACTGCAGCTTTGTAGTATAGTCTGAAGTCAGGGAGCCTGATTCCTCTGGCTCTGTTTTTCTTTCTCAAGATTGCTTTAGCTATTTGGGGTCTTTTGTGTCTCCATACAAATTGTGAAATTTTTTGTTCTCATTCTGTGAAAAATGCCATTGGTAGCTTGATAGGGATTGCATTGAATTTATAGATTGCTTTGGATAGCATAGTCATTTTCACAGTATAGATTCTTCCAATCCAAGAGCATGGTATATCTCTCCATCTGTTTGTATTATATTTAATTTCTTTCATCAGTGTCTTATAGTTTTCAGCATACAGGTCTGTTGTCTCCTTAGGTAGGTTTATTCCTAGGTATTTTATTCTTTTTTGTTGCAATGGTAAATGGGAGTGTTTCCTTAATTTCTCTTTCAGATATTTCATCATTAGTGTATAGGAATGCAAGAGATTTCCGTGCATTGATTTTGTATCCTGCTACTTTGCCAAATTCATTGATTAGCTCTAGTAGTTTTCTGGTGGCATCATTAGGATTCTCTATGTATAGTATCATGTCATCTGCAAACAGTGACAGCTTTACTCCTTCTTTTCCAATTTGGATTCCTTTTATTTCTTTTTCTTCTCTGACTGCTGTGGCAAAAACTTCCAAAACTATGTTGAACAATAGTGGTGAGAGTGGGCAACATTGTCTTCTTCCTGATCTTAGTGGAAATGGTTTCAGTTTTTCACCATTGAGAATGATGTTGGCTGTGGGTTTGTCATATATGGCCTTTATTATGTTGAGGTAAGTTTTCTCTATGCCTACTTTCTGGAGAGTGTTTCTCATAAATGGGTGTTGAATTCTGTCAAAAGCTTTTCCTGTGTCTACTGAGATGATCATATGGTTTTTCTCCTTCAATTTGTCAATATGGTTTATCACATATATGGATTTGCCTATATTGAAGAAACCTTGCATTCCTGGGATAAACCACACTTGATCATGGTGTATGATCCTTTTAATGTGCTGCTGGATTCTGTTCGCTAGTATTTTGTTGAAGATTTTTGCATCTATGTTCATCAGTGATATTGGCCTGTAGTTTTCTTTCTTTTTAACATCATTTTCTCGTTTTGGTATCATGGTGATTATGGCCTCGTAGAATGAGTTTGGGAGTGTTCCTCCCTCTGCTATATTTTGGAAGAGTTTGAGAAAGATAGGTGTTAGCTCTTCTCTAAATGTTTGATAGAATTTGCCTCTGAAGCCCTTTGGTCCTGGGCTTTTGTTTGTTAGAAGATTTTAAATCACAGTTTCAATTTCATTGCTTGTGATTGGTCTCTTCATATTTTCTACTTCTTCCTGGTTCAGTCTCAGAAGGTTGTGCTTTTCTAAGAATTTGCCCATTTCTTCCAGGTTGTCCATTTCATTGGCATATAGTTGCTTGTAGTAATGTCTCACGATCTTTTTTATTTCTGCAGTGTCAGTTGTTACTTCTCTTTTTTCATTTCTAATTCTATTGGTTTGAGTCCTCTCCCTTTTTTTCTTGATGAGTCTGGCTAATGGTTTATCAATTTTGTTTATCTTCTTAAAAAACCAGCTTTTAGTCTTTTGATCTTTGCTATCGTTTCCTTTATTTCTTTTTCACTTATTTCTGATCTTTATGATTTCTTTCCTTCTGCTAACTTTGGGGTTTTTTCGTTCTTTCTCTAATTGCTTTAGGTGTAAGGTTAGGTTGTTTATTTGAGATGTTTCTTGTTTCTTGAGGTAGGATTGTGTTGCTATAAACTTCCCTTTTAGAACTGCTTTTGCTGCATTCCATAGGTTTTGGGTCATCGTGTTTTCATTGTCATTTGTTTCTAGGTATATTCTGATTTCCTCTTTGATTTCTTCAGTGATCTCTTGGTTATTTAGTAGTGTATTGTACAGCCTCCATGTGTGTTTTGTTTTTTTTTTTTACAGTTTTTTTTCCTGTAATTGATATCTAGTCTCATACTGTTATGGTCAGAAAAGATACTTGATATGATTTCAACTTTCTTAAATTCACCAAGGCTTTATTTGTGACCCAAGATAATGATCTATCCTGGAGAATGTTCCATAAGAACTTGAGAAGAACGTGTTTTCTGTTGTTTTTGGATGGAATGTCCTATAAAAATCAATGAAGTCCATCTTGTTTAATGTGTCATTTAAAGCTTGTGTTTCCTTATTTATTTTCGTTTTGGTTGACCTGTCCATTGGTGAAAGTGGGGTGTTAAATTTCCCTACTATAATTGTGTTACTGTCAATTTCCCTTTTTATGCCTGCTAGGATTTGCCTTATGTACTGAGGTGCTCCTACATCGGGTGTATAAATACTAAAAATTTTATATCTTCTCATTGGATTGATCCCTTGATCATTACGTAGTGTCCTTCTTTGTCTCTGGTAATAGTCTTTATTTTGTCTGATATGAGAATTACTACTCCAGCTTTCTTTGATTTTCATTTGCATGGAATATCTTTTTCCATCCTCTCACTTTCAGTCTGTATGTGTCCCTAGGTCTGAAGTGAGTCTCTTGTAGACAGCATATATATGGGCCTTGTTTTTGTATCCATTCAGGCAGTCTATGTCTTCTGGTTGGAGCATTTAATCCATTTACATTTAAGGTAATTATCAATACGTATGTTCCTATTACCATTTTCTTAATTGTTTTGGGTTTGTTATTGTAGGTCTTTTCTTTTTCTTGTGTTTCCCGCCTAGAGAAGTTCCTTTAGCATTTGTTGTAAAGCTGGTTTGGTGGTGCTGAATTCTCTTAGCTTTTGCTTATCTGTAAAGGTTTTAATTCTTTGTCGAATCTGAATGAGATCCTTGCTGGGTAGAGTAATCTTGGTTGTAGGTTTCTCCCTTTCATCATTTTAAATATGTCCTGCCAGTCCCTTCTGGCTTGCAGAGTTTCTGCTGAAAGATCAGCTGTTAACCTTATGGGGATTCCTTTGTATGTTATCTGTTGCTTTTCCTTTGCTGCTTTTAATATTTTTTTTATATTTAATTTTTGATAGTTTGATTAATATGCATCTTGGTGTTTTTCTCCTTGAATTTATCCTGTATGGGACTCTCTGTGCTTCCTGGACTTGATTGACTATTTCCTTTCCCATATTAGGGAAGTTTTCAACTATAATCTCTTCAAATATTTTCTCAGTCCCTTTTTTTTCTCTTCTTCTGGGACCCCTATAATTCAAATGTTGGTGCATTTAATGTTGTCCCAGAGGTCTCTGAGACTGTCCTCAATTCTTTTCATTCTTTTTTTCTTTATTCTGCTCTGCAGTAGTTATTTCCAGTATTTTATCTTCCAGGTCACTTATCCAGTCTTGTGCCTGTTTTTCTGCTATTGATTCCTTCTAGAGAATTTTAAATTTCATTTACTGTGTTTTTCATCATTGTTTGTTTGCTCTTTAGTTCTTCTAGGTCCTTGTTAAACGTTTCTTGTATTTTCTCCATTCCATTTCCAAGATTTTGGATCATCTTCACTATCATTACTCTGGATCCTTTTTCAGGTAGACTGCCTATTTCCTCTTCATTTGTTTGGTCTGGTGGGTTTTTACCTTGCTCCTTCATCTGCTGTGTATTTCTCTGTCTTCTCATTTTGCTTAACTTACTGTGTTTGGGGTCTCCTTTTCGCAGGCTGCAGGTTCTTAGTTCCCATTGTTTTTGGTGTCTGTCCCCAGTGGGTAAGGTTGGTTCAGTGGGTTGTGTAGGCTTCCTGGTAGAGGGGACTGGTGCCTGTGTTCTGGTGGATGAGGCTGGATCTTATCTTTCTGGTGGGTAGGACCAAGTCCGGTGGTGTGTTTTGGGGTGTCTGTGAACTTATTATGATTTTAGTCAGTCTCTCTGCTTATGGGTGGGGCTGTGTTCCTGTCTTGCTAGTTGTTTGGCATGGGGTGTCCATCACTGGAGCTTGCTGGTTGTTGTGTGGAGCTGGGTCTTAGTGTTGAGATGGAGATCTCTGGGAGAGCTCTTGCCGATTGATATTATGTGGAGCTGGGAGGTGGAGTAATGTCCTGAACTCGGCTATCCCATTACTGAGGCTCAGGCCTGACACCTGGCCAGAGCATCAAGACCCTGTCACCCACATGGCTCAGAAGAAAAGGGAGAAAAAAAGAAAGAAAGAAAAAAGTAAAATAAAATTGTTATTAAAATCAAAAAAATTATTAAAACAAAAAAGTAATAAAAAGAAGAGAGCAAGCAAGCCAATATACAAATCTACCAATGATAGTAAGCTCTAAATACTAAACGAAGATAAACATAAAACCAGAAACAAATTATATGCAGAAAGCAAACCTCAAGTCTACAGTTGCTCCCAAAGTCCACCACCTCGGATTTAGGATGATTCGTTGTCTATTCAGGTATTCTACAGATGCAGGTATGTCAAGTTGATTGTGGAGCTTTAATCCGCTGCTCCTGAGGCTGCTGGGAGAGATTTCCCTTTCTCTTCTTTGTTCTCACAGCTCCTGGGGTTCAGCTTTGGATTTGGCCCCACCTCTGTGTGTAGGTCGCCTGAGAGCATCTGTTCATCGCTCATACAGGACGGTGTTAAAGTAATAGCTGATTCGGGAGCTCTGGCTCACTCAGGCCGGGGGGAGGGAGGGGTACGGATGCAGGGTGAGCCTGGGGCAGCAGAGGCCAGTGTGAGGTTGCTACAGCCTGAGGTGCGCCGTGTGTTCTCCTGGGGAAGCTGTCCCTGGATCACGGGACCCTGGCAGTGGCGGGCTGCACAGGCTCTCGGGAGTGGAGGTGTGGATAGTGACCTGTGCTTGCAAACAGGCTTCTTGGTGGCTGCAGCAGCAGCCTTAGCGTCTCATGCCTATCTCTGGGGTCCGCGCTGATAGCCGCCGCTCACGCCCGTCTCTGGAGCTCGTTTAGGTGGTGTTCTGAATCCCTTCTCCTCGTGCACCACGAAACAATGGTCTCTTGCCTCTTCGGCAGCTCCAGACTTTTCCCCGGACTCCCTCCCGGCTAGCCGTGGCTCACTAGCCCCTTCAGGCTGTGTTCACGCCGCCAACCCCAGTCCTCTCCCTGGGATCCGACCGAAGCCCGAGCCTCAG
>NW_006792456.1:2124736-2140965 GCF_000442215.2 Lipotes vexillifer
GGAGTGGAGGTGTGGATAGTGACCTGTGCTTGCAAACAGGCTTCTTGGTGGCTGCAGCAGCAGCCTTAGCGTCTCATGCCTATCTCTGGGGTCCGCGCTGATAGCCGCCGCTCACGCCCGTCTCTGGAGCTCGTTTAGGTGGTGTTCTGAATCCCTTCTCCTCGTGCACCACGAAACAATGGTCTCTTGCCTCTTCGGCAGCTCCAGACTTTTCCCCGGACTCCCTCCCGGCTAGCCGTGGCTCACTAGCCCCTTCAGGCTGTGTTCACGCCGCCAACCCCAGTCCTCTCCCTGGGATCCGACCGAAGCCCGAGCCTCAGCTGCCAGCCCCGCCCGCCCCGGCGAGTGAGCAGACAAGCCTCTTGGGCTGGTGAGTGCCGGTCGGCCCTGATCCTCTGTGCGGGAATCTCTCCGCTTTGCCCTCCGCACCCCTGTGGCTGCGCTCTCCTCTGTGGCTCCGACACTTCGCCGCCGCCACTCCGTCTCCGCCCGCGAAGGGTCTTCCTAGTGTGTGGAAGCTTTTCCTCCTTCACGGCTCCCTCCCAGTGGTGCCGGTCCCGTCCCTATTCTTTTGTCTCTGTTTTTTCTTTTTCCTTTTTCCCTACCCAGGTACGTGGGGGAGTTTCTTGCCTTTTGGGAGGTCTGAGGCCTTCTGCCAGCGTTCAGTAGGTGTTCTGTAGGAGCTGTTCCACGTGTAGATGTATTTCTGGTGTATCCGTGGGGAGGAAGGTGATCTCCGCGTCTTATTCCTCTGCCATCTTGAAGGTCCTCCCTTGAGTTTTTAATGTTTATTTTAAACTTCTTTTCTTTCCATTTTCTTCTTCTTCTTCTTTTTTTTTTCCTTGGTACGCGGGCCTCTCACTGCCGTGGCCTCTCCCGTTGCGGAGCACAGGCTCCGGACGCGCAGGCTCAGCGGCCATGGCTCACGGGCCCAGCCGCTCCGCGGCATGTGGGATCCTCCGGGCATGAACCCGTGTCCCCTGCATCGGCAGGAGGACTCTCAACCACTGCACCACCAGGGAAGCCCTTTCTTCTTATTCTTAATGTCTTAATTCCAACTTCCTCTTAATCAATCTCCCTATGTTATTTACTCACATACTTTTTTCTTCCCCTCTTCCTCGTCACTTGTATTTATTTACTTTTAAATGGTTATTAGAGTAGTGGTGGGTTCTTAACATGGCTGGGCCTGTAGCCGGCCCTCAGACACTCCCTCCTGGAATCCCTTCCCAGGAATGGCTGGGGAGATCCTCAGGTTACCTCTCGGGGCAGTAATTCTCTCCCTACAGATGGAATGCCTTACTTACTGGAAGAGATTCCTCACTACCTAGGGCTCAGAGCTTTTAAAAACCATAGTCCCCAAGGATAGTATAAACTAATTTAAAAAACAAACAACAGACTGGAAGAAAACATATGCAATGCTTTAAAAGACAATCAGCAAAGAGCTACAAAGCATAAGCAAAAGACAACCCTCCCACCCACAGTAGAAAAAGGATTTGAACAGCTGAACTGCAGAAGAAGCAATGTAAGTGGCCAATAAAGAGATGGAAAGAGGATTAATTTCAGCAATCATGGGGAAAACACAAAATAAATAACATGCACATTTTTTCTAATCCACTGTTTGCTTTTGCCTTGTTTTAATCTCATGGACACTTCTAATCGTGAAGATGCCTATCTCCCTCTTTGCACTGGCTTCCAGGTTGCTCAGAACAAATTTCATACAAGTATCTAGGACCTGACAACATGCATTTTATATATTAAGCTCATTTTTAAATTCCATTTAATTTTGTTTCACACACACACACACACACACACACACACACCCAAGGGTTCCACAAGATAATTTGTTAAAGACAAATGAGAAATGAATAATACGCTCTCCAATGATAACAAAGAATGGTTATAAACCTCCCTTAAAACCACATTATTTATCTGTAAGCAGGACTTGAAGTGAAGGCAAAAACCACACATAATCAGCTCAGAAGAGCTGCTGGTTGGTGTCAGGCTATGAGACATTATCGCTGACAATGCTGGTTCCAACAAAGATAATGGGAAAAATATTACCAAAGGGAAGACTTCTCTTTTTCCTGGGAGCTTATTTAAAAGTGCTGGCTCCACCAATCCACTTGGGAAGTCAGAAGGGGCCCTAGGTGAGCAAGAGACAAGGCAGGGACAGGTACTGTGCTGGGGCAGGTACTGTGCTGGGACAGGTACTGTGCAGGGGCAGGTACTGTGCAGGGGCAGGTACTGTGCTGGGGCAGGTACTGTGCAGGGGCAGGTACTGTGCTGGGGCAGGTACTGTGCCTGAGATCATGCACAGATCTCCCTCTGAGATCATGGGACTCGAGAAGCCCTGGACTGGAGAAATGCTTCCTCTGTGCCTGCCTGGCTTAGCATGCCCCAGATACAGGCGGCCCGGCCGGAGACAGACCTCATTAATGTCTTAGCTAACTGGATCCGCTTTTGCCACCCTGAGAATATACATGGAAGATTGCATATATCTGATTCAAGGAAGACCGTAAATTTAGTAGCAGCCTGTGTGCGTGCACATATTGGGGGAGGACAAGATAGAAATCTTGTCACATTAAATGTAAGCCTTAATTATAAGGTGAATCCCCATTTCAAAAATGTTAATAAAAAGAGTTTCTAAGACTATGGTGATCCAGGGTTCACCAGACAGACAAGGAAGTTTGGGTAGGTAGGGGATTAGGACAGAAATGGTGGAGGCTGCTGCCTCCTGTCTGAGGAGGGAGCCAGCCAGCACTGAGTCACTTTCCCAAAGTGCCCAAAGACCCTTCACTGACCAGTTCAGGACTCCAGAGGCCTTGGGGTCCAGGGATGCAGTGGCAGCTGATGAGCAGCTTCTCTAGGATCCCAAGGGCCCTGGTTTCTGCTGATGTGGCAGCAGTGCCTATGGTGGGCCGTGGAGTGAGGCAGATCTAGGTTGGAGCCCAGCCTGTGCCACAAACAAGCCTCCCAGGAGGACAGAAAGCCCGCTTCCCTTACCCTCCTGCCAGCGCCAGACGGTGATGGTGTGCTCGGGGTCCACGCCCACTGACACCAGCAGCTTCCCAGTTGCGCTGAAGTTGATGTAATTCACCCCCTTCGAGTGGAAGCACCGCAGCACGGAGAGGGTGTGTTTGGTCATGGCATCCCACACGTGGATGGAAGGTGTTGCTCCTGAATGTGGGAGGTATGACGAAGAGCTAAGTCCGGGGAATGGCGGAGCCGAGGCAACGCTGACGCTCACCTAAAAGCCGCTTTAGGACAGGTGTTTGGGGCGTTACAGTGATGGGGGCTAAGAGACCTATGCCCTGGCCTGGCCGGAGGTGAGAGACAACGGGAAACATCTGCTGTGCTTTCAGAGGCAGAGACCTAAGGGTGTTTATGTCCAACACACACACTCGAGGTGGAGTTTACACAAAGGAAACTGGTGAGGTCAATGATTTGTATCTGCAACTCAGCCAGGTACAATCAGCAAACGAGGTACATCGACATGGTTTTGCTGTGCAGATTCAAACTACTCACAGATGGAACAGCCTTACCTGGGGTCTCCGTAATATCACCTGCATTGGATGAGCAATGGCAATGAGGAAGCATCAAGGGAAAACAATAGCTAAAGTAAGTCATGTTTCTAAGAGTGAAGCACTTGACACCAGCATCAGAAAGTTCCAAATTAAATTTTAAAATGGGCATGGGTTCAATGAAAACAAGCAGGAAGATATGTTTGGAAAAATTGCCTTTGAAATGACAGAGTTAAAAGAAAGCAAGCACCACTCTTCACAAATGTGAATCAGTTCACATTCGTCATTGGCATTTTCCTAGGGTGAGAAGAGCCAGGCACACATATTGGAATCTACCCTTGCCAAGCGCAACCTCCAGGCTTCAGATGTGGGGCTCTTCACTTGACACCTGGGCTCTGAAAAATTATTCTCACAAGTCCCCAGGGATGGGGGCCACCCGTTTATTTGGATGATGAGGCTTTGGTCTGACTTAATGGTCCTTCACTTCAGGTCACCAATCACTGGTTGTGTCAACCCAGGCGACATAGATACATTCAGGGCTCAAAAAATCAAGAGTGACATCAACAAAGGGTGGATACCAATGACCTGCCCACTGCCTCCCCAATAACTGCTGCTAAGTCAACGTCTCTGCTCAGCTGGGAGAGCCTCGGCGGCTGCAGGACCCTCCTACCTATCTGGCTGGTGGCCACCACGTTTCTGTACTTGGGGTGCTGGTTCACCGTGAGGCAGAGGATGTCATCCGTGTGCTCCAGGTAGAAGCTCTGGCTCCCTAGGAGAGACAGGGCAGGGTGAGCAGGGGCCTGAAAGAGCTCTTGGCGCAACCCCAAAGCTTTGTGTGAGTCTTTGGAAAGGCCTTGTAGAAGCGAGAGCTTAAAGTGCCAAACTCTCACTTTCAGAATCATCCTTAGGGAGACGGGAGATCCTTTTTTACATTGACATTCTGTCCCAGGATCGGGAGGAGAGATGGTGTCTGTTATCTAATCTAAACACACAAGTTCCACCTCAATCCTTCTGCATCCTGGGTGGCGCCACAGCACAGCCCAAGTGCACAGGCTTCCAGAGTCCAGAACGGTTCCTCCTCCTGCAGCCCAGGACCCACGGCTTCTCAGTGTCTCTTCCTCTGGGCAGGGCAGGGAGGGGGCACCTGGAGATAGCGCTTTGCTGAGCAAAATGGCACTACGTACTAATTGGAAAGGGAAGACTAAACAGGAGAATACTCAGAAAATCCCTTTTAATCATCTTTAGCTATCAAAGTGCTAATCTCCTGGGTGCCTGGATAGCACAGGTGATAGCTTCACCCCCCTGAAGCCCTAAGTCAACATGTGTCACAGAAAGTGGAAGAAAGGACAGGAAAAGCTTTATCGTCTATTGCAGCAAACAGCTTGCTGACTGCCCAAGTGGTCACTGTAAACCCACCCAAATGCACAGGAACTGAGAGGCGAGTGATGGCATGGAATACAGCACATTGCTACTAACCTGGTAACATGTGGCTAGAAAATTGAGAAAAATGTATAGAAAATTCCAAGGCCCCCCTCGCCCCCAAAAGACAAATCATTATGTGCCCAGTGATTTTACTGTCTAAAAAAATCTATGCCATCTATGCAATGGCATAGGTGCAAAAATCTATGCAATCTATGTAGTTACAAAGAACTATGAAGGAGCATAAAAATTTAAGGGGAAGAAAAGGTTTGTTTTAAGATATAAATCAAATAAAGGCAACATGTTACCATATTTAAATCTTGTGGTAAAAATAAGCGTGTCTATTAAATTAGTTTCTGAATGATTCTTTTTGCTTGAGGTGTTTCTTTTTAAACTTTTTTTTAAATTTAAGAGTCATTCTATAGTTAAGGGACATTTTAGGTATTTTTGTTTATTGTTCTCATTCTCATTGTGAATGTGGTTAACTATTCAAAACAAACAAAACTTGAAAATCTGAGTTGCTAAAAATTTTGGTGACTGTTAAAAATCAATGAGAAAAGTTCCCCCATTTTTTATTCTTGGTTACCGTCTATAAGGGTTTCTCTACTCCCCACACCCTCCTTCTGGCTTCCCTCCATCCCTCTCAGCCTCCGTGGAGCTGATGGAAACACCGACACCTCCCTTCCAGGGCCTGAGATGAGATGTGGCTGGGTGAGGCATAAAGAGAAAGAGGATGTGACTCTGTGAACGTGGACCTGAGCATCTTCCAGGACTAAATGGCACCAGTCTGGAATGGAGTGGAATGGCTCTAAAGGGAAGAGAGAACTTAAGCTTTGGGGCATCTAACCAGTGGGAAAGTGCATAAAAGGGCTAAAATAAAAGCCTGTGTTCAGATGGCGGTTTCTCCCAACCCATTTACCTGTGGACAGGTTCTGAACGATGCCGGCCGCGGCCGCGTGGAAGATGATGTCAGCACCGTCATTCAGGTAATGCAGGTTATTGCGACAGTCAAACCCTCGGTAGCCAAACACGTGGTCGAGAGCCAGCTCCTGCATTCCCACACAAGGATGAAAGGGTCCTTAGAGGAAGCAACAGCACAGGAACAAACCCGCACTTCGGGGACATGCATGTCATGGGAACCATGAGGCTGGTGAGACAGCCAACCACTCACTCCTTGACCAGCTGGGGATACAGTGTAGCCCTTTCTTTACGTCCTTGACATAATAGGGGGACAGGCTAACATGTAGAATTACAGTGAGTTTTCGAAATAAAAAAGATTTGCTTCCTTGCTTCTCAGGCGAGGCAAAGCCTACCAAGGTGATACCCGGTAAAGGTTACCCAGAAGTTTTACGTCTGCGCTTTGGCAGGTGCTCTCGAAGGTGAGCTGAATGGTGTCTCAGAGCTCTGCTCTGATTCGCCCAGATGCAGCAGGGACCCGCAGAGCACAGCACTGAGGCAAATGCCATGCTCACTCTGTTGCTTGGCGCTTGCCCTACAAAGTTTCTACACCATCTGCATTCTTTTCTCCCCAACAACTAGATACTGTTCTAGGTTTACAGTCTTTCTCTTCTTCCTGTCTTGTCTTCCATGACAAAAGCAGTGACTGATTCAGATCAGATCTGTTCTTAATTCGACTGGACACACCTGTATGGTTGGCAGCTCTTCTGCACCGGGCACTTTGCTGGCTGGGGCTTTGCGGGGGAGGGATACAAGATTAAGGAGATGTGGGTCCCTTTTCTCTAGGTTCCCTTATTCTAGCCTTTTCTCTCTCCAAAGCTTGCGAATTGCAAACATCAGATTAATTCTAAAATACCACAATACCTCCTTACTCAAAAGCATTCACTGACTTTCACAACCTATGGGAAAGTCCAGACTCCTTAAGCTGGCACAATCAGGCCCTATTCTCACATCTCCTGTGACCCTTGGTCAAGCTGACATGTCCATTTAGCCCACGTATCAGGTTTCCTATTTTTATGACTCTCTCTTTTTTTTAAATTACCTCTCACCTGGAAAGCCCTTCTCCTTTCAACTGAGCGAGCGGCTACCCACCTCTAGTCTCTTCCCCACCCCATGTGTTTCCCAGAAACTGCGTGTGTAATATGTGATCCTCAGTCTAGGTGGACAACTGACTCAAGCTGGGCCAATCAGATAGTTTCCGCCAGGAATTTAGAATTGATGACACTGGTAGGAGATGGAAAACTTGGGCACTGGATAGCGCCACAGTCTACTAAAGAAGTTCAAGAAGTCTGCAGGAAAAGAGACGAATGCATCAGGCATGCACGAGGCCCTGCTGGGCAGAAAGAGCCACCATCTTGGCTTAGGGCAGCTTTTCAGCTCCTGGACCCTGTCTTTGCTGAAGTTCAGCTGTATTTCCTGACCTGTGCTGTGTTCTATGATAAAACCCCCGCAATACATTTCCCTTTTCCAATACAAATGTTTCAGATAGATTTTCCGGCCTCGGGAGTTCGGAGCGCAGCAGAGGAGAGAGATGAGTAGGGAACGACGGTAGTAGAGCCCGACAAGGGTGTGGAGGAGGGGGTGCGGGGAGGTTGGAGTACAGGAGGGTTAGGGCGGGGAGCATCAGGGAAGATTGCACAGAGAAGGGCTTGGAAGGGTGGGGCGTGGGGAGGGAAGAGGAGGAGGCTTCTCAGCATAAGGAGCCTGAAAGTCCCAGGCAGCCTCAGAGAACATTCATGGCTGTGGGGTTAGAGACATGAGTTGCAGTTGGAGAATCTCAGGTGATGAGCTAGGAAGGGGGCTCCTGGGTGAGGTTCTGAAACCATGAGCTTGGATTCCATCAGGAATGTGGGAACCTCCTGGGTCTTAATGCTGGGGTGAGGCATGAAGAGTTGTATTTTCAAGTGCTAACTCTGTGGGCAGCAAAGGCATGTGTCAAAGAGGAAAGGGAAAAGTCTGAGGGCAGAAAGAACAGTTAGGAGGCCTCTTTCAGAAAACAGCAGGTCCCCTGGAGCTGCCATCCTAACAACTGAGTACAAAGCCCTCTCCACTTACTGGCTCGGGGATCTTGGGCTGGGGCCTAACATATCACTTGACTTCTCTGAGCTATAGTGTTCTCATCTGTAAAATGGAACAATAATGGTACCTACCTTGTAGATGTGAGGCATGTGTGAAATACTTGGTGGGAAGTATATATACGGCAAGGTACTGGCACACGGCAAGGGCTCAAACAACATTAGAGACAGTGAATAAGCCTGCACTCTCTACGCACCCCACTCCCTGAGTGGTACTAGGTACAGAGAAAAGGGGCCAGGTCTGGGACATTTTTGAGTTAGTACCCATAGGACCTGGGAAGGGTCTGAAGGAACCCTTCAAGGCAGGGCTGAAGGAACGTGACCCAGGGGATGTGGGGATGTGACTCTGGTCACTGCTGGGGGACACAGTACTGTGTGGAGGGGAGAGAGGATAAGGGAGAGCCATCGGGTCCAGTTAGGGTCACTTGAAGGCATCTGTGGCAGGGGTCCCCAACCCCCAGACCACAGACCAGTGCCTGTTAGGAACCTGGCCACACAGCAGGAGGTGAGCAGCGGGTGAGCGAATGAAGCTTCACCTGTATTTACAGCCGCTCCCCACGGCTCGCATTATCACCTGAGCTCCGCCTGCTGTCACATCAGCGGCCGCATTAGATTCTCATAGGAGCGCGAACCCTACTGTGAACTGCGCATGCGAGGGATCTAGGTTGTGCGCTCCTTATGAGAATCTAATGCCTGATGATCTGAGGTGGGGCTGAGGCAGTGATGCTAGTGCTGGGGAGCGGCCGCAAATACAGATTATCATTAGCAGAGAGGTTTGACTGCACAGAGACCGTAATAAATCAATTGCTTGCAGACTCATACCAAAACCCTATCCGTGAGTGGCAAGTGAAAACAATCTCAGGGCTCCCACTGATTCTGCATTGTGGTGAGCTGTATAATTATTTCATTAAATATTACAATGTAATAATAATAGAAGCGCACAATAAATGCAATGCGCTTAAATCATCCCCAAACCATCTGCACCTCCCCCCATATCCGCAGAAAAACTGTCTTCCACGAAACCAGTCCATGGTGCCCAAAATGTTGGAGACCACTGTGTGCGACTTGCAGATGGTGATGTCCACCAGGCAGATCTTGGAACATCGATATCAGATTAAAAGCAAAATAGTCGAACCTCCTCACCTCAACTAGTTTCTTTTTTTTGGTGATACTGTTCTTCTGGAGTTTCTCAGGCTGGGGAGCTGCTCTGCTAACGGGTGGTCTAGAACAGAGAGTGGCCAAAAGAAACACAGTGTTGAACAAAGGGCAGCAAGGTTGCTTGTCCAGCGAGGTCAGCTAAGAACAGTGCCAGGCTCTCTCCCCTCCCCCACTTGGAGGACCCCACGCCTGGGTTTGATCTGTCCTGCCCCCTCCCTCCCCCCCCTCCCCACAAGGGATTTGGTGCAGGGCCAGAGCGTCGCAGTCTGTGAAGTGAGATGCAGCCAAGGACTCAGGTCCCCCCACCCCCACCCCCCACCCCAGGAAAAGCTGCTTCTGACATTTTGGGTCCTGGATTCACAGGCACCGGGCTGGGCTTCCCCACACGTAAGGCATCACAGTCAGGGTCAGTCCCTCTCTCCCGGGAGCCAGGAAGAATGCGTGAGCCAGAGGGGCTGGTCTTAAAACTAAAGAGGAGCCTAAGTCTGGGAAGGAAGAGGCCGCACTTCCTGAACCCACCGGCCATTCTTCAGACAGGGATGCACCAACACTGTTCAGAATTAGGTGGCCGGAGATCATGGCGTGTTGTGAATTAGGACGTATAAGCCATGCCTGGGAACGGGCCCTGCAGGCCAAGTGCCCAGGTCATTCTTGCCACACAAAAGGGCATGTAGGAAGCAAAGGCATGAAAGACAGAACAAACTCCTCCACTGCCCTGTCCCTCAGGGACATGGTCTGCATTCAACTGCTACCACCATGCCCAAGGTTACTTCTCCCTGCTTGGTCTTGGAGATCTGGGCCTCCAATTTTAATTAAGAGATTTCTTTAATGGGTAAGCCCTCAAGGACTTGTATATGAGGAGGGCGATCTTTTGGTAACAGGGACTTCCCTCAAATCAGACTTCTCTCAGAGTTTAGGGGCCCAGGGATGGACAGGTGGGACCTGCATCTGCTCCCACCGCTTGCTCAAATCCATTAGCTACGGCTCTTGGGCTATGCAAAGAGAAAGGATTACCTGGATCCCCTTGCGAGCAGCACACAAAGCCAAGTGAGAAACTTAGTACAGGTCAGAGCCACACTAGCAAGCACCTCATTCATGCACAAGCATCGTCCAAGTGAACAGACATTCCCGTGTGGCACACACCATGCTTCCCGAGCATGCCAGCAAAGAGCTAAAACAGAAATGAAAGAGTGCACCGCTCTGCAAATTCAGAAAGCTCATACCCTGGCGTCTCTGGGCAAACTCTGCACTAAAGCGCCTACAGGATAGGGAGAAAAAAGGAAGCCTTGTCACTGCTTCCGCACCCTCTACGGACTTTGCCAGTGCGCCTGGGGCCACTGCTTATTTTAGAGTGTGCTGGGGAGAAACTTGTTGTCAGAAGAACAATCACATCCTCCTGGATGTCGTTGGGAGTTAGGCACAATGGCTGCTTTGTTTCTGACTCAAGTTCAACTAATAATTTAGCCTAATCATTCGCAGTGTTTCTTGGGAGGGCAGCTTGCCTGCTGGAAGGGCTTGCGTTTTTGTGCTGGGGAGAAACAAGGTAGCTTTATTTTCTCAGAAACTCTTCAGTCAAAACATGTTATGTAATCATAAGTGATAATTGGACCAAATGGCATCACAATCACCACCGGAGAATGGGGAGAGAGTGCGTCTCTGCAAAACGACACCCCCGGCTGATATCATCGCCGCCAAATTGAGCAAAAGCGGGAGGCCGGGGGCAGGCCAGTTTTCACAATTAGACTGCCTTCGCATTAATTATCGCTTCCCGGGACATCTGCTCTTTCTTCTGTTTTAGTGGAACTTTTAAATGAAATCCGTGGGTTTCTTCTACCACCTAAGAGTCTTTGAATGTATGACAAAAGCAAGCCAAGGTCTGAGATGGGAGCAAGGGGACGCTGGGACTAGAGCATGGTTCATAAGGCAGAATTTGAGATTACACGCAGGGCTCGTTTTCAGGGCATACACAGGTTGTATAATATGTCACATATTATACAGTGTATACAGAGTATGCATACAAGCACAACCACTGTGTATTTATATATACAGGAGATTGTGTATATATATACACGTAGAGGCAATCCGATGTTTTTCACCTTGATTTTCAGTTAAAAACTGAAAAGTAAAGCAATCTCAGAATGTTTCTTTCTTATTTCACAAGCATGTTTACATCTGTATTGCTTCAAACTGAAGATGAGGGGGCAAAAGGCAGAAACCTGCATTGTGGCAAATTCAGCAGAGTGTAAGTATAGACCCTTCACGGTTGTGAATTCTGCATGAACGCTTAGTTCTAGATGCTCATCGAACACCTGGGCTTTTGCAGAGTGCTGTGCATACTTACTTGACAATTCCCTGCCTCCAAAGGAAAGCAAGTTAAAACACAATACAAGCATTAAAGGCTTCTTTCCAGGCATCTATAAACAGGGTTCATAACATCAGATGTGGTAGGGACTGCCAACAATTTCAAACACAGCCAAACACTGGAGGTTTAGCATTTTTCAGTGGATCTAAATCCTTCCAGATTCAGATTCCTTTGGAAACGTGACTCTGAAAAGCTTTGCTGAGGTGGGGAAGAGTAGTGTGTGTGAGAACATTCACTCACTTTTCAGCCCAATAAACTCTTTATAGCTGGTTGTTCCCAGCTGGCACACAGGATGGGAGAGGGAGGAGGCCGTGAGGGCAACTGGGAATCAGCAGGGAGGTGCAGAGAGGTTAAGGGCTGGAAAGGCGAGCCGTGGGGGGAGGGGGGAGGAGCAGAGACACGAAGGGGCCTCATGGAGGCAAGTGGGGCTCTGAAGAGACTTGGGGATACAAAGGAGAAAGAGTTCCCATTGGGAAAGAAATTTAAGGAGGGAACCTGGCAAGAGAGAAGCGAACTGGATAATCAGGAGAGAGGAGGAAGCTTGCAGGGGCGGGAGCGCAGCTATTCGAGTAAGAGAGGGTGGAGGAGAGAGAGGCCTGCGAGCTCCGGTGTGTGATGTGGTGTTAAGTCATGAGGCAGCCCTATCCCCCCCCACTGCTGGGGGCGCAAGCTGCTGGAGACCCACCCCACTCCCCTGAGTGCAGTTACCACCCCAGGCCCCGTGTTCCCTGTGGGCATGGAAGGACCGTGACGGGTCAATCCCGGCTGCAACCCCACTGCCCAGCAGCTCAGCTGCTGAAGAGAAAGCTTAGACACACTAGAAGACGTGTGAGTGTTACCCTGACACAGGCTCTCACCCCACAAAGGGCCCCAAGGGTGGCCAGCGCCCAGGTATTCACCTGCCCGCCTGTCGCCCCTCCCTGGGGTGCTGGGCTGGCAAAGCAAGGGGTGGAGCAGAGTACACGATGACCTGAGATGCACAGAAGAGGGTTCAATGCCAGGGCTCTTGGGGCAGCTTCTGAAATGACTGAGGAGGTCAAGGAAGTCAGTCACAACGCAAGACGAGCGCAACGTGAGAGCCAACTAGGGAGGAAGGCTCAGAAAGCCTGTGAGAAACAAAGTCATTCCAAGCAGCTTCTATAAAGAGAGGTGCGGGTGTGGAGGAACTCAGCTACATTTAGCCAAGAAATGCAAGTGTGGAATTGTTTTTAGTGTAGTTAGTCAGACCATGTTCAAAGTGTCCTTGGAGGAAACGTAGCTTTCTTCAGATTCCAAAATGTGCTATTAAAATGCTCTAAGAGTTTTCAAAATGTCTTGGGAAACCCAGCTATCCTTGATCCTGGTTCCAGGTGGGAACCAGTGGGTGATGTGAGCACTGTTTTAGAACTGTCCTCCAACAAGATCTATCACCCCCATGGGTGGGCTGCAGGGACTCAGTGAAACTCCCGACATTCATGCCAAATTGTTTTGTACATGTACATTTTTTCTGGGGAAAGGAGGCATGTTTTAATGATATTTTCAAAGATGTCTGGAGGGAGAGAGAGACAGACAGACAGACAGAGAAGGGGATTGGGATCAACTAAGAACCACTGCTCCAGGAAGAGCCCAGGTTTAAGAAAAGTCTCCAAAGCCATGGGAGCTCTCTATTATCAAAACAAAAGGAACCACATATTCTGTTCAATGTATTCCCATGTTTTCTAGAACCATCTGTAGAGCTGCTCAGCGAGGAAGTGGAGTTGAAAGAAGGGTGTCAGGCAGGGGAACTATGCGCTACCCTAAGAGAACCCTTCTATCCTGAAAATGCTCTTGACTGAAGCCTATAACACAGCCCTTTTTAACAAGATAGAGGTATAGTCCCAGACTTGGCCATTTTAGGTGAACATCAAATTATTTGGGTGAAAAATTGAGGGCATAAAGGACGGCGTAGAGAAAGCACAAGTAAAGGTGAAGACTACTGAAGAGGCCAGTGCAATGATCCAAGAGAGGGATGATGTATATCTGGACTAAAGCAGTGGTTGCGGAGAAGGAAACAAGTGAATATTTAAGGAAATACTGGTGAAGAATACCGCAAAGACTTTATAATTGATCAGCTCTAGGGGATGAAGGAGGAAGAGCAATTCAAGTGTAACACCAGTTTTCTGCTTGGGCCCCTAGGTGGGTGGTGGCACCGCTGACTGAGACAGGAGAAGAATTTTGAGGGAAGACGATGAGTTCCATTTTGGCATGTCAAACTCTGGACATCTGTGGGTTGGCTATACCAGCTGGAGGTTAAACTGAGAGGTGGAACTCAGACATATGACTTTGGGAATCATCAGCCAGTAGGTGGAATACATGAATCAAGGAGAGAGTGTAAGGTGAAAAAAAGAGAATGGCCAAAAGTGAAATCCTAAGGACCAACAGCATGTGAGGGGCTGGAAGAGGAAGCAGAGATGGGGCACTGGGAAGGAATGGTTGGAGAGGTTGGAGGAGGGCCAGAAGAGATTGTTTCCAAAAGGTAAGTGACAGAAGAATATCTAAAACCGCACTGTCCAATATGATAGCACTGGCCACATGCAGCTCTTGAGCGCTTGAACTGTGTGTGGCTTGTCCACATTAAGATGTGTTATAACTGCAAAACACACACCAGGTTTCGAAGACCTAGTAAAAATAATTCAAAAAAGAATATAAAATACGAATTATTTTTATATCGATTACACATCAAAATGACATCTTTATATTTTGGGTTAAATAAAATACATTATTAAAATTAGTTTCACCGCCTCTTTTAATTTTTGCAATGTGGCTACTAGAAAAATCATATACATGGCTTGCATTATATTTCTGTTGAACAATGCTACTCTAGAAGAAACAAGTTTGTCCTTTAAACAAGACAAAGAGGAGAATGGATTGGCTTTGGGAATTAGAGAGTCACCATGACAGATGGAATGGCTGGAGAGTGAAGGAGAGACTTGGTAAGGTCTTGGTGAGAAGGAGAAAAGGGAGGGAACGTGAGGGTGGGAATATGTGTATAAGTGTAAAAGCTCAGCCAAAGGTCTTGTTTTCCTCCTGAAGAGAGTTAGGTGGGGATGGGAAAGACTGGAATGTGTTTCTTGGCTGAGGACATGGATCCAGTTTTGGGCAAGTGGCAGAGGAGACATAGGAAAGAGCAGAGATGATGAGGGAGCTCGGATGGATGGGAGGCTGGGGTCCAAGCACCAGCTTGAAGGAGGGACCAGCCTTGAAGAGGAGGAAGGTCTCACTTCCTCAGAGAGGAGAAGGAAGGAGGTGGATAGTTTTTGTGGGGTGGCGAACAGAAAGGACTCTGGTAAGAGCAATCGGTACCAATGTGATTTTCTAGTCAGAAGAGTGGAGGCATGGGGTTGTAGGAGAGATATAGGAATGGAGAGTGGAGAGGACTGGAAGAGTGGCATTTAAGGAGGCAGGAAGTGAGGCCAGGAGGGAGCTGATGAAGAAAATGGAGGTGTCTAGACACTGGATGTCTTGATGAGCATGAAGATCAGGTGTTCTGGGAACGAGAAATCTAGAGGAGAGAAGGGTAAGTCATGGAGACAGGAGCTACGAGTGATGACTTAAGCCACAGCACAGCAGGAGCTGGGGTCGGCCAGTTGACCACTAGCCAGAGACAGGAGGTTGATTAACGACAGGAAGTGGGAGGGGGAGAAGATGGCAGAGCATGATGTGAACGTCAAAGGAGTGAAGTTCCTTTGAAGTGAGCACGCCGATATGCTTCACACACACCTGCAGGAGAGCCCGAGTGACGTCGTTTCAAGGGGCACAAATCGTGCACCCTAACAACTGCTTCTGCAAATACCTTCTCAGTTATCACATCAGGACCACACAATGGTAAAAAGCAGGGGGGTAAACAACCCTAGTATCACCCATTCCCTCCAAATGGAGGTCTGAGAGATGTTCAGAGACTTGATTAAAATAATAGGACCCAACTCTGCCAGTGTTTTCTGAGAGAGAGAGAGAAACTCCCTCTTGGTAGAAAAGCGCTTACCCATTTGTGTGATATGTTCTTTAGCTCCATGTGCGAGTGGGTTTGAGTCAACTGATTCCACTGTAGGAGTATAATTTCCTAGGTGTGTTAATCTATTAAAAAGGCATTTTTGAGCACTTCATAGCACCTCTGCATTTTTATGCCCTGGAACATTCTTTGTGATAAAAAAAAAATGAGCAAATTGTTTTCTAATGAATGGCAGGCTAAGTTCCTAAAATTATTAGTTACATAGAAGTCATTACTTTGCTTCAAACAACACAGAAAATCAAGGGGTGTGAAAAGGGAAAATCATTTATGAAGGTAGCATTAAACTCCCTTAAATCACTAACCATTCAGCTTTCAGAAGAGTTACATGGCAAACAACAGGCCTTTGAAATGATTAATTTCAGCATATCGGGGTTTAATAGATATTGTGACTTCAGTTCCTTCCACCTTGTCAGAGAACAAGAAACTTGCCACCTTCTACCTGCTCAGGGCATCTCTGAGTGTAGAACTCTCACAGAATTAAGGGATTCAGTGAAGAATAATAATTTAGCCTGGAGAGAAATGCTCCGGAATAGCAGAGCATTGCCCTGTTTGCCCTCCACGTGCTCAATCACCCTCCCAGAGTGAGATCTGAGCTTAGCTCTCATGCAACATATATGCAACTGCAGGGCTCTGTACCAAATCTTAGGCTCTTTATGGTCCCTCCACCGTGGGACGGAGTGGTTTTTTTTTTTTTTTTTTTTTTTTTTTGG
>NW_006792456.1:2141038-2159359 GCF_000442215.2 Lipotes vexillifer
GGATGCGTAGGCTCAGTGGCCATGGCTCACGGGTCTAGCCGCTCCGCGGCATGTGGGATCTTCCCAGACCGGGTAACGAACCCGTGTCCCCTGCATCGGCAGGCGGACTCTCAACCACTGCGCCACCAGGGAAGCCCCCGGAGTGGTTTTAACAGATCTCAGTATGGTAAATTCAGCAGCACCTGCTAACATGACTGTCAATTCTTAGAAACTCTTACACTACAAGCTCACGCTCACAAAGCATTTACTGATCAGTGATGACAAAGGGCTTCTGTCAGGCCAGGGGAGCTGAGGAAAGTGCCAGGAGAGCTGGGCTGTTTATTTGTTGATGTCACCATGGATGGGAGCATTGTCCCGCTTCATCATGCTCATCAAGCCTCAGGCAAACTTGAAATGTGGATTTACTGATTAAAATAAGGCATTTTTCAAAAATTGGGGGCAGGTTCTCTCAGCAGACTTCTGTCCTCAAACATAGCACGAAAGGTAAAAAGAGAAACTGGGATTACCTATAGATGGTGGTTTGTTTCAATTCAGGGAACTCTAGCTAAACCTTTCCCATATTTTTACACTTTGCCACTTGGGAGCATGTTCTTTGTTTCATTGTAAATCTGCTGACTAAGATGCTTTGTCTGTAAAAAGGACTTTTCAGTTCTTTTTGCCTTGGGTTATTAAAATAGATTTAAACCAAATAAACATTTAATTCCTAATGGACGGAGGGTATGAAGATAAAAAATCATTTAACCAAGAGCAGTTCCATGGCAAGATGGGGCATCATTCAATTCTACATGGGTCACACCTTTCACCACAAAAGTAAGACCACCCATCGGTGCTAACAAAACAAAGGTAAAAGTGGTTTGCTGACAAAAAACAGATTTGTAGGCCATTTTGAGGACAGATGAATTTACTTAAATATGCAGAGAAGCAGGCTAAGTAAATGCGCCCATTCATCTACTCACTGAAGAAATATCTGTTCACTATGTACAGGGCACTGTGTGAGGCACACGGTTGTGACCATGATAGACACAGGACTGACCCTTGATAAACTGAGAGTCGCAGAGACAAAGTTTATAATTCAGTGTAACTTTAACTAGCTTGATACCATGGACCCATATATTAAGGAACTAAGGATTCAAGGCAGCTATTAATTTGGGGCTGAAACAAAAAACACAAATCTAAAGCAAAGCAATCCCCCTAAACATGATGTACAGTTTTCTTCATAGGATTTTCTTTTTGTTTAAGTTCACAAATCTGTACAAATTGATTTGGAAAGGATATGAGATAATAAAAGTAGATAAGCTTTAGAGCCTTCCCCACTCAGCCATAAGCATGGTTTAAGAAAAAGTTTGGAAATCCCTAGTGCTAGACCACTCTGTTTTGAGGTCATTTGGTGCTAGGACCTGTCAATTCAGAGATGAGGGGGCCACCATTTATAGAAGGCTCAGAATCTGCTTCTAATCTTTGTTTGTAAAAGCTTCTTGGTTTCCTAAGGAACATATGGCCTAGATGGAGAGTAAATATGTACCAGAGGGACTGAAAGATTAATGTAAGAGTATTCACAGATTCCTTCTTTATAATCCCCTGCTAAGAATAGTTCTGGCACTGCCACCTCAGTGTTTCCTCATACTGGCTAGCTGAAATGGATGAAGGGTGAGGGTGCCTTGTGGGGGAAGGCAGTCTGTGGAGTGGAAAACATTCTCCCATCCTCTCACCATGGAGGATTGGGAGAAGGATTCCACTCAGGACACAACCCCCCCCCCCACCTTCAATACATGTCTGGGGATGCTCAAACCACCCTCCCCAGAGTGAGGCACTAGAGGGAGGAGGAGGAGAAAGATCACCCTTCAGGATCCTGATCTGCCTGCAAATCCACAAGTAGGGGTTACTGAAAGATAATGAGATGCTAACAGCCAAATGGGTGAATATTGCAAGGGGCCCCTGGTGCCTGGGGATGAGTCCCTGTCCATGGGAACTGTTGGAGGCACTGCTCATTCAACCACATGAAAGGAAACTTGTGGCATATATGACTGAGCAGGGAAGTTGCCTGATCCCCTAGATTCCCTCCTAAACACTCACTGTCATATTCTGCCTGCCAAAGGAGACAATGCCACAGAGATGTAGCTTAGGAGTAAGGGTCTCTCCACTTAAGGCTGGTGTTTGAAATTGCCTAAAGGCAGAATCCTTTAACCTGAGAGCTGGAAGGGGCCAGGGGTGTCCACTACTTAGAGACAAATTTCCAAACTGCATTATGAATGTAAAGACAAGATGCTGACAAGATCTTAGACTTTGATATCTAATCCATGGGTGTCAGTTGGAAATCAACTGGAAATCAACCTAAATCTTGTTGTTAGGAGTTTATTCATTCATTCAACAAATATTTATGGAGTACTGGCACTGTTATCAAATTTGGAGATAAAGTAGTATATCAGAAATTTTGCTTTCACAGAGTTGACATCCTAGTTTGAGGAGAGGGGTTAAGAAGAATCTCCTAATCTGGTAAACAACAAAGGCCTGTGATTGTTCAACTCTTAAGGCAATCCTCAGACCTCCAACCAACAGGAGTAGGATTAAAAAAGAAGTGGCATTGATCCCACTTCTGACACCAATCCCACATCCCACTTTTTTTTTTTTTTTTTTGGCTGTCACCCACGGCATGCAGAACTTCCCTGATCCCTGGTTTAGGGATCAAACAGCAACCCGTGCAGTGGAAGCTCAGAGTCTTAACCACCAGACCATCAGGGGAGTCCACCAATCCCACATCTGATTGCCTGAAGCCCTTGCCAGAATGCAGTCAGCCACTTTCCAGGTAAACACTGGATATCTATTGAGGTTTTAGATGTAAGAGAAAAACCAAGGGCAGCTAAATTTTGCTTTGACTCTTACTGAGCCAACTCTTTTTGTAAAAGTCAGAGATTCCAGAACAAAAAAAACAAGGGAAATGGAAAGATGTGAAAGGTTTCAAATGTTGGGGAGGTGATGGTAGTAATAATAAAGTTGATATAAAATGATCATTAACTAACTTTTGCTTTAAAAAATGACCAAGATGGAGACTGATTTCAAATTAAAAATTTTAAATGTGATGATTTCTACTTTAAAATATGTGTACTATCCCACTGAAGAAAAGCCCAGAATTAGATGGCTTCGCTGGTAAATTCTACCAAACATTTAAAGAGGAATTAACACCAATCCTTCTCAAACTTTTCCAAAAAACTGAAGAGGAGGGAACACTCCCAAACTCATTTTATGAGACCAGCATTATCCTGATACCAAAAACAGAAAAGGACATTACTAGAAAAGTATAGGCCAATATCTCTGATAAATACAGATGTAAAAGTTTTCAATCACATACTAGCAAACCGAATTCAGCAGCACATTAAAAGAATCATTCACCATGATCAAGTGGGATTTATCCTGGGGGTATAAGGATGGTTCAACATATGCAAATCAATCAGTGTGATACATCATATTAACAGAATGAAAGAAAAGAAATATATGATAATCTCAATAGACGTGGAAAAAGCATTTTACAAAATTCAACATCCATTCATGATAAAAACTATTAACAAATTAGGAATAGAAGGAACATATCTCAACAAAATAAAGGCCATATAAGACAGGCCCATAGCTAATATCATACTTAATGGTGAAAGGTTAAAAGCTTTTCCTCTAATACCAGGAACAAGACAAGCGTGCCACACTATTCAACATAGTTCTGGAAGTCCTAGCTAGAGTAATCAGGTAAGAAAAAGAAATAAAAGTATCAGAATTGGAAAGGAAGAATAAAATTGTCTCTATATTCAGATGACATGATTTTACATACAGAAAATCCTAAAGACAACCATAAACCTGTTAAATCTAATCAATGATTTCAGTAAAGTTACATGATACAAATTAACACAGAAAAATCAGTAGTGTTTCTATATACTAACAACAAACTTTCAGAAAAAGGAATAAAGAAATCAACCACATTTACAAGAGCATCAAGAACAAAATACTCAGGAATAAATTTAACTATGGAGGTGAAAGATCTCTACTCTGAAAACTACAAGACATTGATAAAATAAATTGAGGAAGAGGCAAATAAATGGAAAGGTATCTCATGTTCATGCATTAGAAGAGTATTGTTAAACTGTCAATACTACAAAAGCCATCTATAGATTAAATGCAATCCCTATCAAGATTCCAATGGTGGGACTTCCCTTGTGGCGCAGTGGTTAAGAATCTGCCTGTGAATGCAGGGGACACAGGTTTGAGCCCTGGTCCAGGAAGATCCCACATGCTGCAGAGTAACTAAGCCCCTATGCCACGACTACTGAGCCTGCACTCTAGAGCCCATGAGCCACAACTATTGAGCCCATGTGCCACAACTACTGAAGCCTGTGTGCCTAGAGCCTGTGCTCCACAACAAGAGAAGCCACCGCAATGAGAAGTCCATGCACCGCAATGAAGAGAAGCCCCTGCTCACTGCAACTAGAGAAAGCCCACATGCAGCAACGAAGCCCCAACACAGCCAACAATAAAAAAATAAAATAAAAAATAAAAAAAAAGATTCCAATGGCATTTTTTTACAGAAGTAGAACAAACACTCCTAAAATTTATCCAGAACCACAAAAGACCCTGAATAGTCAAAGAAATCCTGAGAAAGAAGAACAAAACAGGAGGCATCACACTTCCTGACTTCAAGATATACTATAAAGCTATAGTCATCAAAACAGTATGGTATCAATATGAAAGCAGACAAATAGACCAATGGAACAGAATCAAAAGACCAGATATAAACGCAAGCATATACAATAAACTAACATTTGACAAGGGAGCCAAGAATACCCAACGGAGAAAAGACAGTGTCTTCAATAAATGGTTCTGGGATAATTGGATAGTCACATGTAAAAGAATGAAACCAGACCCATAGCTTACACCACTCACAAAAATTAACTCAAAATGGATTAAAGACATTTAAATGTAAGACCTGAAACCATGAAACTCTTAGAAGAAAACATAGGAACAAAGCTCTTTGATATGAGTCTTGGTAATGATTTTTTGGATACAACACCTAAAGGGCAAGAAACAAAATAAAAAATAAACAAGCAGACTACACTAAACTAAAAAGCTTCTGCACAGTAAAGGAAATCATCAACAAAGTGAAGAGACAATCTATGGAATGGGAAAAATATTTGCAAACCATATACTGACAAGGGGTAAATATCCAAAAGATATTTAAAACAACTCAATAACAAAAAAACAAATAACCCCATTAAAAAATGGGCAAAGGACCTGAATAGACATTTCTCCAAAGAAGATACATGAAAGGCCAACAGGTGCATGAAAATAGGCTCAAACATCACTAGTCATTAGGGAAATACAAATTAAAACCATAATGAGATATCACTTCATTCCTGTTAGAATGGCCATCATCAAAAAGACAAGAGATAACAAATGCTGGCATGGATGTGAAGAAAAGGGATCCCTTGTGCACTGTTGGTGGGAATGTAAATTGGTGCAGCCACTATGGAAAAAAGTATGGAGGAGCCTCAAAAAATTAAAAATAGAACTACCATATGATCCAGCAATTACACTTCTGGACTATATCCAAAGGAAATGAAAAACACTAACTCGAAAATATATCTGTACCCCTATATGCACAGTAGCATTATTTACAATAGCCAAGACATGGAAACAACGTAAGTGCCCATCAATGAATGAAATGGACAAAGAAGTTGTGGTATACACACACACACACAATTACTAGAGTTACCCATAATTTATAAGTAAACTACATCAAACCGGTGCTAAGACAATACAATTTAAGTGTTAAAAGCTAACTTTTCTAACTCAGAATTTTTTTTTAAGTGAGAGATGACCTTGCCAGTCTGAGATAAACAGTAGAGGCTAGCAGGAAGCCGGAAGCCTTTCTGAAGGAAGAAATAAATATGCTTTAGCTTGGGTTTTTTTTTTTTTTTTTTTTTTTGCGGTACGCAGGCCTCTCACTGTTGCGGCCTCTCCCGTTGCGGAGCACAGGCTCTAGATGCGCAGGCTCAGCGGCCATGGCTCACGGGCCCAGCTGCTCCGCGGCGTGTGGGATCTTCCCGGACTGGGGCACGAACCCGTGTCCCCTGCATCAGCAGGCGGACTCTCAACCACTGCGCCACCAGGGAAACCCTAGCTTGGTATTTTGATTTGTGATTTGTGACTCTAAGTTATGCAGCTTCTAAGGTGAGAAAACAGGGGTGGAGGGTTTGAACCTCTCATTCTTTTTGTAAAAGGTGGAAAATGCTATAACACGCAAGACAATGCTATAAAGACGGTGTAGAAACAGAAAGGGTTAAGTCCCACATTCTTTTATTCATCCTTGGACAGATAGCCCAAAGTTGCAAGCCTCAGCACTTGTTAATAAAGGACCCTGAAAAATTACAGACTGCTGACTCAGGTGCACTGAGAAAATAATCCCTAAGCTAACTATTACATCCACTTAGAAAAATAAAAACTAGTGAATACTTTAATGCCAATTTCCATAAAAATAGTTCAATTTGTATTTATTTTGTATCTTTTATCATAAAGTTGGAGTTCTGTCTGAATATAGGTTCCAACTGAATATATTAAATAAAAATCTGCATTATTACTGTTCCCCATGCAGATGGTTAATCTAAGCAGTTAGGTGAGGAGGAGGTGGGAACATGGCCCCACCAGGTACAACTAGGAAGACTAATGGCTGGTCAGCATGTTTGGATTTTTTTTAATTAATGTTTTTTTAAAATTATTTTTAAATTTTTATTTTTGCCTGTGTTGGGTCTTCGTTGCTGCACGGGCTTTATCTAGTTGTGGTGAGTGATGGCTACTCTTCATTGCAGTGTGCGGGCTTCTCATTGAAATGGCTTCTCTTGCTGTGGAGCACGGACTCTAGGCACACAGGCTTCAGTAGTTGTGACACACAGGCTCAGTAGTTGTGGCTCACGGTCTCTAGAGTGCAGGCTCAGTAGTTGTGGCACATAGGCTTAGTTGCTCTGTGGCATGTGGGATCTTCCCGGACCAGGGCTTGAACCTGTGTCCCCTAACCACTGTGCCACCAGGGGAGCCACATATTTGGATTTTAATAAAAGACCATATCCCACATTTGGAGTTATTATTAGATCCTATCTAGAAATTAAGAAAATGCTTTTGTGATTCATTTCTGTGGTCATCACCCAGTTACCACAGGAGGCAAAACTGGGGTTGCATGGTATTTTGATCCATACAAGAAAACGGATATTGGTACCAAACATTTCTATAGTTTTAAGTTTCTAACTTCTGTTTTTTTGTCTTAATGTGAAAATACAAATCTCTGGAGATGGACCAAAGGTGTTTAAACACTATTTTTAAAGATACTGTGGAACCTCCTAGAGTAACGGAAATAAAAAAAAAAAATAAACAAATGGGACTTAATTAAACTTAAAAGCTTTTGCACAGCAAAGGAAACCATAAACAAGACGAAAAGACAACCCTCAGAATGGGAGAAAATATTTGCAAATGAAACAACAGACAAAGGATTAATCTCCAAAATATACAAACAGCTCATGGAGCTCAACATCAAAAAACAAAAAATCCAGTTAAAAAATGGGCGGAAGACCTAAATAGACATTTCACCAAGGAAGACATACAGATGGCCAAGAGGGACATGAAAAGATGCTCAACATCACTAATTATTAGAGAAATGCAAATCAAAACTACAATGAGGTATCACCTCACACCGGTCAGAATGGCCATTATCAAAAAAGCTAGAAACAATAAATGCTGGAAAGGGTGTGGTGAAAAGAGAACCCTTCTGTACTGCTGGTGGGAATGTAAATTGATACAACCACTATGGAAAACAGTATGTGGGTTCCTTAAAAAACTAAAAATAGAACTACCATATGACCCAGCAATCCCACTACTGGGCATATACTCTGAGAAAACCATAATTCAAAAAGAGACATGTACCACAATGTTCATTGCAGCACTATTTGCAATAGCCAGGACATGGAACCAACCTAAATGTCTATTGACAGATGAATGGATAAAGAAGATGTGGCACATATATACAATGGAATATTACTCAGCCAGAAAAAGAAACGAAATTGAGTTATTTGTAGTGAGGTGGATGGACCTAGAGTCTGTCACACAGAGTGAAGTAAGTCAGAAAGGGAAAAACAAATACCGCACGCTAACGCATATATATGGAACCAAAAAATAAAAAATGGTACTGATGAATCTAGTTTCAGGGCAGGAATAAAGAGGTAGACATAGAGAACGGACTTGAGGACTTGGGGTGGGAGGGGAAAGCTGGGGCAAAGTGAGAGTAGCAACGACATATATACACTACCGAGTGTAAAATAGTTGGCTGGTGGGAAGCAGCAGCATAGAGCAGGGAGATTGGCTTGGTGCTCTGTGCGATGACCTAGAGGGGTGGGATAGGGAGGATGGGAGGGAGGCTCAAGAGGGAGGGGATATGGGGACATGTGTATGCATATGGCTGATTCGCTTTGCTGTGCAACAGAAACTAAAACAGTATTGTGAAGCAATTACACTCCAATAAAGATCTATTAAAAAAAAAAATAAATAAAATAAAATAATGCAAAAAAGATACTGTGGAATATAAAAATGCAATGTGACTATAAAATATTGATTTTATAATTCTCATCTTTTATGAGTTGATTCTTGAGGCACTCCTAGACAGTGGTGTAAAAACTATGGCTCATCAAGACTGTCCCACTTAAATTGGGTAAAGTTTTAAGTGTCTCTAATAATTCTTGATATTGATTTGGCTCTATTTACTGGCATCTTTGACTGTATATATACAGTTATAATATTAGGTAATAAACACCTATACATATTCAAAGGCATTTATAAAGGATAGTAATTACTGTTCAATATTAAAATGGCCTGAAGTTCTCTTCTGTGATAATAACACCAGTTTCCATTAGGAAAAAAATTAAAGGAGAATGAGCCAATATTTTCCATGCGCCCCTCCAAAATCTACCCTCCACTCTTCTCTCCTGTTCTGTGCCCTCCATGGCGGGGCTGTTGTGGACTGTATCAGTGGACTGTCTTGCCCTTCAGGTTCTGACTGGATTCAGCTAAGGAGAGGCACCAGTAGAAGATTAGTGAGTGAGAGGAGAATGCAATCGAGGCATCTATTCCTTCAGTACCTCCTTGCTGGGACTCACATTAGTTACCTTCAACCCTCCCCCTCAGGTCTCACCTCCTGTAAGGTGGATTGCTCCCACAGCTACCTTCTCCACGTCTGGCAAGAGCTTCCTGCCCTTGCCCCTTCTGTCCCTGGGATGGTAATGACTTACTATCCCCAAGGTGCTACCCCACCCCTATTGTTTCTTTTCTTTTCTTTTTTTTAATTTATTATTTTATCTTTTGGCTGTGTTGGGTCTTCGTTGCTGTGTGTGGGCTTTCTCTAGATGTGGTGAGCAAGGGATACTCCTCGTTGCGGTGCAAGGGCTTCTCACTGCAGTGGCTTCTCTTGTTGCAGAGCATGGGCTCTAGGCACACAGGCTTCAGGAGCTGTGGCACGTGGGCTCAGTGGTTGTGGCTCGCGGGCTCTAGAGCACAGGCTCAGTAATTGTGGTGCATGGGCTTAGTTGCTCCGCGGCATGTGGGATCTTCCCGGACCAGGGCTTGAACCCGTGTCCCCTGCATTGGCAGGCGGATTCTTAACCACTGCGCTACCAGGGAAGCCCCCCTATGGTTTCTTTTAGTCCTGCCCACACCTTTGCTAACAGTCCCTTCATTAAGCTCTCCCCAAATTACTTCCTTTTAAGAGTATCTTTCCTTCTTGCTGGGGTCACAACTGGCACAGAGAGTTTAGGCCAAGTGTGAAAGACTTAGGTTATTCCTTTCACTGTCTACCACTTTTATGAAATTCTATCCAAGATATTAGTTGTCTTATATTTATATATTCTTTGAAGCCAACTCTAGGGAGCCTGAGCCGAGAATCAAAACCAGAAAAGAAAGATTTCTGAAGTTTTAGATAAGAGTATCCAATGTAGTCTTTAGAAATACAATATATAACATGGTGCAAAGACAGGAAAAAAGCTCCTATTCAAACAAAGCAAAAAAAAAAAAAAGTTACATTTAAAATATCCATATAACCTTATGACTTTTTGAGACTACTTTTTTCTATTTCAGGTCTACAATAATTTAAGCAATCTCTAGTAGTTATGGGGAACAAACTAATGTGCACTCAATAGAGACCAGATTCCCTGCTTGGGACAGGAAAACCAAAGATGAGCGTGCATTCTGACCACTAGACGAGGTTTTGGAAGCATGGATTCCTGACGGTGGAAAAGACTTCCTGACCTTCCTCAGCCACATAAATGCCACAGATGGCTGCTGAGCACCAGGATGACCCAACAGTTCACGCAAGGCTAGGTGCTAGGTGGACAGGTGTGGCCGGGTCAAGGAAGCAAGACAGTCCGGCGTGCTAAAGCAAAGCTGAAGTGGGTGACCAGCATGCTCGGTAAGCAGCTGGAAGGGACTGCATATTGGTAGGTGTAGCCTAGTATCCTTTTGAGAGCAATTACACATTTCTCTCAGCTTTCCCACCTGTTAAAAGACTGAAACTGAAGATCGTATGGCTTCTGAAGAATAAGAACTCACAGTGTGTTAGAATTATACAAAAAAGCGTAATCAAAAGCCTTCCAGCTACTTAAAAATCAAATGAGTCTAATTAGAAACAATCTATGACTATCATAAATTTTAGGAAGTAGGAATTCAGTTGCTTAAAAACTGATTGATACACAATGTGCAGCTGCCTTCAAGGCACTGTTCTCCATATGACAGATGCCACACTCATCTCACAGGTTCTAAGGTGGAAAGGGATTTAAACCAGAAGTAGAACTGCCTGAAACATTGGTAGGAGGCAAAATAAGTCCCTGCACTGAGTGTGTGTTCCAAGCTCATATCTCCCGTGGTCCTCAAGTATTTGTCTCCCGTTAGTCTTATTGGTGCATGCCTTGGCACAGGTACATAGAACAGGTACCCAGGCATCTGCAGGTATACACAGAAGGGAACAATGAAGGGAAGGTCAAGGACAGTCCCTGGTCAGTAGGGCTTGAAGTAATCAAAGGGAGCAGTGTCAAGGTTGACAGTCCTGAATATTCTCAGGGAGAACTTGGGTGTTTGTTGCCTGGCCCCCTGCACCCGACGTCTGAGATGCTGAGCATTTGCCTCTCTCTCACGCCTGGCATTCTGGAGCCTGTGGAGCCCATTTTGCACTCCAGGTGGAGGACTCAGGTAAGCTGTCTGCCTGACTTATTGTTTGGAGTCCCCCCTACCCCAAGGGCTTGGTCCTGCCCCACATTCCCTCTCTCATCCTGCTTTCTCACAAATTCTCTGAATGCCTGCCTTGCCTGGCACCCCTTTTTTTTGCAGCTTGGAAGCTGCCTACAGTCCTATCTCTGAGGTTCAAGCTTCCCTAAAATTACTGACAAGGATTGGAGGAGACTGCTTGTTTTCAGTTCTGATTAGGAACTGACTCATGACCATGGAGGCTGCTAACTCAGACACCACTTACTACTCCTTCTCCCCTCGCCCATTCCTGGTGTGGTCCTGCTTAGCTCCCAGCATGCTGTGCTGGCATCCTGCTCTATGGTTACAGCCCCTCTGGGAACTGATGCTGTCAAGGCTTCTTAAAGTTATCGAAGACATTGCTATGTACAGAAAAGGCTTGACTATTCCTTTGGACCCTGTATTTATATCTTAAAACTGTATTCTTCACTGCATGTTTTACTCACACACCCTGGTGTGAATTATTTTTTTAAATGCCAGTAAAGTGGTGAAATGCCTACCCCTGTATCTCATAACACTACGAAGCATTTTTTCTTTCATATTAAAAAAAGTAAATCCTGTGTATGCTAATCTATGACGATCTTGTGTGATGAAGACAATGAGGGAGCTTCAAAATTCTGGATTTTAAGACTGAAAATTCTTAGGGTCCTCTCTACCTTCACCTTTCTTACCTCTTCCTAAATTGGGCAGGTATGATATTTTTACAGACCTGCCCAAAGAGACACCAAGACCAAGAGAGGTTCAGGTGAACCTGATTTTAGGTTAGAAACTAGCTGTAGTGTTTGAATTTAGGAATGTGATTAGATTTCTATATCTTAGTGGCCAGTCTAAATTTCAGCATGATGAATCACTGAGTTGTAGCAATCAGCCAGAAACAACCTTGGAATAATAGCCAGGTCAACTCATTTCATAATGTTATGTGAAACTGGAAAGGTTGGGTATTTTTTTTTTCCAAAAGAATGTGTAATTTAGGCCAAATGTTTATTTTAGAGTGGATTATTTAAGTGGGAAGCTTATTCATGTACTTATGTGCATATGATTTTTAAAAAATTTTCTCTTTATTCTTAGAATTAGTTCCTTTAAAAGTATTTCCTCTTTGTGGCCACTAAAAAACCATGTCGCAAGCAAAATAAACTATAACTTACAGACTACTGCAGGAAAATCTCTATTTTTTTTTTTTTTTTCATTAAAAGAGAACTCTGAACCCTCATAGTAACATTTAACAAAGATGTTAGGGAAGAATTAGGGTTTTTTTTTTTTGTTTTTTTTTTTTTGCATCAATTCAATCTTCTTGCCTATAGCACACCCAACCATTTATCAGGCTTATTTTAACATCTGGCACTAAACTGAAGCAGGAGGAGAAATGACATTTTATTTCTTTGTATTTAAATTTCCACCTAATAGTAAAAGTTGATAGATTAGATTTAGTAAATACTTATTAGGCAGAAAGCCATGCTGAATGCAGAAAACAACTTGAACCGCATTAATTATACATCATAGGACCAGGGTACATGTGAACACTGAACCCATGTCAGTGGAAAGAGCCCACAGAGAATTCTTAAACATCTTTGAGATCCATGAAATTCTCTTTGGATATTAGAGTTTTTATTCAATATTTATCCTCCTTAGTATGAATATGGTAAATCAAGTAATTGTAGTAACTATGAGTTTTTGTTTGTTTTTTAGAAATGCTAAAGTGTTTTATCAATACTTACAGTAGCACATCAGAAAGCACACCAAAATAATACCAGAAACCCTTTCTACACAGAGGATCCACAGCAACAAAATCAAATTGGTTAGGCCTGGAATGGTCAAACACGCTTGAACACATCTAGGCAGGTGAAGACACAGTAAGAGAAGGCACACCAAGTGATACGGTGTAATGCACAGACTCTGGGCAGAATGGAAGATTATTTTTCACAATCCACAGAAATTCCTCCTAGACCTTAGAAGCCTGCCTTCCCCCCACCTCCCCAGTCAGCATGCTCCCCCATCAGCCATCACATTCAGGACAGGTTTGGGCTGCTGCCCTGACATCCTCCCTAGGCAAAGGGAAGCCTGGCCTAACCAAATCTCATGTCGAATCAAGTCATTTTCCATAAACAACCTCTGCAAAGGGTAACCCACCCTTTCCTCACATTAAAGGCTGTGGGCAGTTTCCCTCAGCTTAAGCCTGTGTGCAGGTTAAGACTCTGTGCATATACATAAATAAAGACTAGCTTAAGTAGCAACTTTGAGTGCAAAGAAAATGCACTCTGCTTTCAACGAGTTTCTTGTCAAGTGTAATAAATGCAAGCACACCTGGCAACACCGTACCTTTCTTCCACTGAAACTTCTTTCATCTGCTGGTGTGGTTTGGTGCCTTCCATCTCCCTGATGCTCACAGCACAGATCTTGGTGGTGTAATCGACGGCCTTTTCTCTAGCAACGTCACTGTCATAGCCTCAAACAGAAAGACACGGGAAGGGAGCAGAGTTGGTTTGCGGTGGTGCGGGAGCGGGTATGGAGGAAGGCGTGGCCGGTGCCAGGCACTGGGCTCACCTCCATCCTCCTCCGCGTCAGTGTCCGACTCCTCACTGTCCGCCAGCTTGCTCTCCTGGGTCCCCACAAACTCCCTCGTCCAGATCATCAGGGCCGTGTCGGCACCGCCCACCGTGAGCAGCACAGAGTCGTTGTGCAGCCATCTCACGTTGGTGACGTGGGCGCTGTGCCCCACATACCTCTTGAATCTCGCGTGCTGGCCCTGCAAAGCCGGAAAGTGGCGATGACCCCACTGGGAGTCTCATTATTCCTGTTTCTGGACTATTTCATCCCTGTTACTCTCTAGAGTAGTTTCCACTGGATACAAAGGAAACGATTCATGTAAGTAGTAATTTCCCTATATTTTTCTAGAGTGTAAGCTCCACGAGGGCAGGGATTAGCTCTCTTTCTTCCCTAAAGCATTTCCTGCCTCGTAGGTCCTCAACAGATAGTCTGTGAGGGAATGAAAAAATGTAAGCTACAGAACCTATTTCTGGAAGGAGCCTAAGAAAGTATAAAAAGCTTGTTTCTGCTCCTCTCAAGTATCAAATGTGCATTCTCCATAGGTCTCTAGTGCAAACTCCTGATGGCGAGTCTGGTTGAAATTAGAGATCAGAAGTGTCTCTCTAGTCATCCCCCACAATGGGTTTTGTACCACAGCCCAGGCTGTGACAGAAGAGCAAGGGCCTTCTTATGATCCTGGGGCAGCAAGTTAAGGTTTAAAACGAACTCAACAGTTTCTGCCACAGACACTGGAAACAATTCCTAACACCAGAAACACTCAAGTAATTGATGTTAAAACAAAGTAAGCTCAAAGAAAAAGGAAAAAACAAACAACATCAACCCCCCTCAAAATAAAGACATGAACTGAAAAATCCAATTAATAAACGAGTTGACATGGCACCTTAAAAAACAAAAAACACAAAAAAACAAAGTAAGCTCCTTTTTAAACAAACGTAACCAAATAAACGGAACCCAGTTTGTCAGTCACTACTGAAAGCTCTTCAGAGTGGCACCCAGGTCACACCACCCCAGTGGGGAAGGATGAGGGTAGCTCATCCTTCAGCTCCTCACCCCGGTGCAGTCCTGACAAGTGGTGAGAAGCCCATGCTGGCACCAGAGACCAGCTTCCATTCTTGACACACGAGCCACAGCCTGGCAAAAACAGCTCCAGCAGGAGCCACTGAGAGAGGCAGAGTTTTTCTATCCTCTCAGTGACTCCCAGGGAATACCTTATGCAACGTGGGAAGCTGCATGCACTTTCTGAGGTCATGCGAGGGCCACTGGTGTCTCAGATGAAAACTTTACTCAATCATTGACAAGACGCTTCCAGACGGTTTTGGATGGGCATGCTGGGAAACCTGAAGCCAGCCCAGAGGCGTGGCAGGAGACAGAGGCAGGACAGTGCGTGACTTTGAAATACTCTTGGTCAAGATCTCTGTGTATTTGGCTGACCCCTAGCTGACAGCAGAGTGGAAGTGCCCACCTCTCAGCAGGGTACTAAGTCTAGAAAGATTAGGGAAGCAAGCAGGCAGGCAGCATTTCTAGGAAGCCCTCCAGAGCCACTATTTGCTAGAGAATAGGCAGAGCAAAGTAAGGATTTCCAAGGGAAACAACTGTGTGACCACGTGAGATCCAGAAGGCATGGAAACAGAGAGGATGGTCAGAGTGGCTACAGCCATGTGTCCTGCTGGTCTTCCTCCTGGAAGCGGGAACTGACCCATTTTATCAACTATAAATGTAAGCTGGTCTCTTGAGAAGAGGAGAACGTGAAAGAGCTTGAGAAATGCCTCTCTATACTCCTACCTCCAGACAGGATAGAAGAAACCAAAAAGAAAAATACGAAGGAAAAAATATTCTAAAGTGATCAGAGTTAGGTAGCAGGGCAAAAGAAAGTGCCACACAGGAGAAAGAGAAAGAGGAAAAAGTTCTAAGTCACTGAAGCTGTTTAACAAAGCTGAGGTTCTTTTAGCAGAGATGATTCAAGATTCTCAGAATAGGAAACAAGATCACTGCTCCACAGAACAATAATGGGAATTCACAGTTACTAGAAGGTTCCAGGAAGCTAGCTGCTCCCCCAGGAGCAGGATGTTTGTGGTTCCCTGAGGGCCTATGGACAGAGTCTCCTGGAGACCTGGCAGAGCAGGTCAGATGAGCTGTCTTTCTGGGTCATCATGCCAAACTATGCATTTTTGTAACACCCATCAGGACTCACTACAACAACCTTCCTGTTCCACTGGGTCATGAAAGAATAGAGAATCTAGAATATGTCTCCAGAGTGCTGGTTGTTAACTGCTTTTAGGTGAGAAATTCCTGAGAATCTGATGAAAGCTATGTACCCTTTCCCCACATTCACAACATTTTACATATAGTTTCTCTGTCTGTAAAATTTTACGTACAAGGTTCTTCTTTGAAGAACCACTCTCTAGAGACTTTGACATTCTGAGAAGGAAACTTAACAACTTGAGGGTGGATTTTGAAAATGTATGGGAATGTAAATTGATACAGCCACTATGGAGAACAGTATGGAGGTTCCTGAGAAAACTAAAAATAGAACTATCATACGACCCAGCAATCCCACTACTGGGCATATACCCTGAGAAAACCATAATTCAAAAAGTCATGTACCACAATGTTCACTGCAGCTCTATTTACAATAGCCAGGACCTGGAAGCAACCTAAGTGTCCATCAACAGATGAATGGATAAAGAAGATGTGGCCCATATACAGAATGGAATATTACTCAGCCATAAAAAGAAACGAAACTGAGTTATATGTAGTGAGGTGGATGGACCTAGAGTCTGTCATACAGAGTGAAGTAAGTCAGAAAGAGAGAAACAAATACCGTATGCTAACACATATATATGGAATCCAAAAAGAAAAAGAAAAAATGGTGCTGAAGAACCTAGGGGTAGGATAGGAATAAAGACACAAATGTAGAGAATGGACTTAAGGACATGGGGAGTGGGAAGGGTGGGCTAGGACGAAGTGAGAGAGTGGCATGGACATATATACACTACCAAATGTAAAATAAATAGCTGGTGGGAAGCAGCCGCAGAGCACAGGGAGATCAGCTCGGTGCTTTGTGACCACCTAGGGAGGGTGGGAGATGCAAGAGGGAGGAGATATGGGGATATATGTATAGTATAGCTGATTCGCTTTGTTATAAAGCAGAGACTAACACACCATTGTAAAGTAATTATACTCCAATAAAGATTAAAAAATAAATAAAATAAAAAATGTAAATAACATGGTGGTATCTTAACCTCTCTGATAAGAGTGAAGGGGAACAGCATTAGAAAGGAAGGGAGGCTATGGAAAGCAATCGGCTAGCTATATGGATGGAGTTAAAGGACAGCATCAGGTTTTCTGGGATGTGGCTGAAGGTACTGGACAAATGGGTGGGCTCTGACAAAGGAGAGTCTATCCTTTTTTTTTTTTTTTTTTTTTTACAGTCTTTACTTTTTAAATTTTTTGCTGTACGTGGGCCTCTCATTGTTGTGGCCTCTCCCGTTGCGGAGGACAGGCTCCAGACGCACAGGCTCAGCAGCCATGGCTCACGGGCCCAGCCGCTCTGTGGCATGTGGGATCTTTCCGGACTGGGGCACAAACCCGTGCCCCCTGCATCGGCAGGCGGACTCTCAACCACTGTGCCACCAGGGAAGCCCAAAGGAGAGTCTATCTTATGGAGGCTGGAAACAATGTGATTATCAGGGGACTAATACCCACATTGAGATTTTAAACTGTAAAACTGCATATATAAGGACTTACGTTTATCATGGATTGAAAAATGCCTGGAAGAGAGATCTAGTAACTCATAGGAAAGGAGAACAATGAAAAGGGTTAAGAAGAAGACATGACATTAGACTCTAACGAATGGAACTTGAATTTTGGACAAAGATCTACATGATGATAATACAGTCTCATAGGCATCACCAAGACTTGATGACGTGGTATTCAGTGTTAGAACACTGCAATGGGATGCTGTCTTAGTCTGCTAGGGCTGCCATAAAAAAAATCCACATGTTGGGTGGCTTAAACAACAGCTATTTATTTCTTATGGTTCCCCAGGCTGGGAAGTTTAAGATCAAGGTGCCAGCCAATTGGCTTCTGGTGTGGGCTCTCCTGCTGGCTTGTGGACCCCTTATATTGGGCACATAGAAAGTTCCTATCTAGCCTTTCCTCAGTGTGAGTGTGCATGGGGAGAGGGAGTGAGCTCATTGGTGTCTCTTCTTATAAGGACACTAATCCTATTGGATCAGGTCCCCACACTTATGACCCCATTTTACCTTAATTATTTCTGTAAATGCCCTCTCTACATATCCAGTCACATTGGATGTTAGGGCTTCAACATATGAACTTTGGCAGGGATGCAAACATTCAGTCCATAACAGAGGGTGAAGTGTGGCCAACACACACAGAGCATTGGAGGAGTGACTGTACAGCTAGTAATGTTCATCAGCCTGGGTCCATGAATTTGGGAGGGAAAGA
>NW_006792456.1:2159376-2190667 GCF_000442215.2 Lipotes vexillifer
AGATGGAAAAAAAGAAGGAGAGAAGTGATACTATCAAAGTGGTTTATATGGGTTAGTGATTTTCAAATGCTTTTAAATTATGAAACTTTTTCTTCAATCAAATCTTACACAGTAGAACTCAAGAATAAAAAGAGAAACAATCCAATGTAAAATAGTGGACAAAAGATTTGTACAAACACTTCACAAATGACCAATAAGCAAACGAAAAAGTGCTTACCATGATTAGTCATCAGGAAAACGTAAGTTACAAACATAATAAGATCACACTATCTACTCCTCAGGATAGCTAAATTTTACAAGTCTGACAACACTGAATTATCAACTGGAAATCTCTTACATTTTTGATGAAAACGTAAAATGATACAATCATTTTGGAAAAAGATCTGGCAGTTTCTTAAAAAGTTAAACACACATTTTTCCCGATAACCCAGAAATTCCACTCCTACATATTTATTTAAAAGAAAGAAAATATATGTCCATAGAAGATTTGTCCAAAAATGTTCATAGCAGCTTCATTATAACCAAACCTGGGAAAAGCCTGTATCTACCAACAGCTGTGTGGATAAACAAACTTTGCTATATCCACACAATGGAATTCCACTCAGCGAAAAAAAGAAAGGATTATTGTTACACACAACATGAAGAAGTCTCAGAAACATTATGAGTGAAAGAAGCCAGAAACAAAATGGTTCCTAATTGATCATCCCATTTATATGAAGTTCTGAAACAGGGAAAACTAATCCATGGTAAAAAAACATAGGAATAGTTTTTTTCATCTGAGGGTGGAGTGGGGGTGGGGATTGACACAGAAGTTAGCATGAGGAAACCTCCTGGGGTGATGATAATATTCTACATCTTGAGAGGTGTTTGGATTATACAGGTATAGTATATGTTTGTCAAGGCTCATCAAAAGGAACCTTAAAATTGGTGCATCTCAACTATCCATAACTTTTCCTTAAAAAATACTAAAAAAATATTGAATCCTAGGTAATGCTATGTAAGTTGAAACAGTTAGGGGTAAGTATCCTGATGTCAACAATTTACTATGAGTCACAGAATCTAAGTAGTGGGTTTCTGGGAGTTCACTGTATCATTCTTTCATCTTACCCGTATGCTTGAAAATTTTCATAACAAAATCTTGGAAAAAATCTTACACAGAGCTCAATGTATAAAATACAAAAACACAGAGTGACTCTGGTTGGAGCAGGAGTGGGGCCCCAGAGCCCCTACCTTGTTTTCTGGGGTTGTCCCTGAGGAGCCTTCCTGGAGCTCTGGGAGGTGGAAGAACACAGCCTGAAATTACTGCGATAGATAGACAGCCCTCCTGCTCAGGCTGGGGATGTGGATGATGAACTCCCAAGACCAATACTAAATTCAGCTCAGGAGCAAGATGCAGTAGTACCGTGGGGATTTCAGGTATCTAAACACCTGCCCAAACCTTAGTCCACTAAAACCAGGATATCACTAACTTCTTGACTTGTCCTGCTAGCAGTCTCGATTCAAAAAATGTAGAAATAGTGAGGAAAATTGCTACACAAAACTGAGTTCTTATCAAATAGGAAGGGCTGATAGGTGACAGTAAAGTGGTGAGTCACTGGGAGAAGGCCACCAGATGGCTTTGGGATTAGGGATGGACAATGAAGGGAACACTGGACATACTCAGAAGTGTATACTGGAAAAGGCCACCCAAAATGATAATCTGATGAGATTCTAACAAATGAGGAAGGAAAGAGGAAGGCATCTAAAGAAACCAAAGTGGCTGAAGACGTAGCTGGAGCAAAAAACCAGGGACGAACACAAAAGTCTTCTACACACAACTTTAGTACCATTTCAAGAAAGCAAAAGTCAAAAACTAAGACAACTGAAAAGGATTTTAAAGATGTAAACCCATGCACATATGGTCACCTTATCATTGATAAAGGAGGCAACAATATACAATGGAGAAAAGACAGCCTCTTCAATAAGTGGTGCTGGGAAAACTGGACAGCTACGTGTGAAAGAATGAAATTAGAACACTTCCTAACACCATACACAAAAATACACTCAGAATGGATTAGAGACCTAAATGTAAGGCCAGACACTATCAAACTCTTAGAGGAAAACATAGGCAGAACACTCTATGACATAAATCACAGCAAGATCCTTTTTGACCCACCTCCTAGAGAAATGGAAATAAAAACAAAAATAAACAAATGGGACCTAATGAAACTTCAAAGCTTTTGCACAGCAAAGGAAACCATAAACAAGATGAAAAGACAACCCTCAGAATGTGAGAAAATATTTGCAAATGAAGCAACTGACAAAGGATTAATCTCCAAAATATATAAGCAGCTCATGCAGCTCAATATCAAAAAAACAATCAACCCAATCCAAAAATGGGCAGATCTAAATAGACATTTCTCCAAAGAAGATATACAGATTGCCAACAAACACATGAAAGAATGCTCAACATCACTAATTATTAGAGAAGCACAAATCAAAACTGAAATGAGGTATCACCTCACACCAGTCAGAATGGCCATCATCAAAAAATCTACAAACAATAAATGCTGGAGAGGGTGTGGAGAAAGGGAACCCTCTTGCACTGTTGGTGGGAATGTAAACTGATACAGCTACTATGGAGAACGGTATGGAGGTTCCTTAAAAAACTACAAAGAGAACTACCATATGACCCAGCAATCCCACTACTGGGCATATACTCTGAGAAAACCATAATTCAAAAAGAGTCATGTACCACAATGTTCATTGCAGCACTATTTACAATAGCCAGGACATGGAAGCAACCTAGGTGTCCATCGACAGATGAATGGATAACGAATATGTGGCACATATATACAATGGAATATTACTCAGCCATAAAAAGAAACGAAATTGAGTTATTTGTAGTGAGGTGGATGGACCTAGAGTCTGTCATACAGAGTGAAGTAGGTCAGAAAGAGAAAAACAAATACCATATGCTAACACATATATATGGAATCTAAAAAAAAAAGAAAAAAAGTGGTTCTGATGAATTTAGGGGCGGGACAGGAATAAAGACGCAGACGTAGAGAATGGACTTGAGGACATGGGGAGGGGGAAGGGTAAGCTGGGACGAAGTGAGAGAGTAGCGTTGACATATATACACTATCAAATGTAAAACAGATAGCTAGGGGGAAGCAGCTGCATAGCACAGAGAGATCAGCTCGGTGCTTTGTGACCACCTAGAGGGGTGGGATAGGGAGGGTGGGGGTGGAGATGCAAGAGGGAGGGGATATGGGGACATATGTATATGTATAGCTGATTCACTTTGTTATACAGCAGAAACTAACACAACATTGTAAAGCAATTATACTCCAATAAAGATGTTAAAAATTTTTTTAAAAAATATAAAGTGAACTATTGGAAATACAAAACAGAAAAAAGGACGTATTTAGGGCTAGAAGAAAAAGAGAGAAAAGATAGGAACACTTCTTACATCAGATGGTTTAATATGAACAGAAAGCAGATTTAATGATGTCCTCTATTAAAGGGAACGCTCTTCAAACCAGAAAGGGCCAAAGAGAGCTCCTGTCCTTGAGTACAGACACGTTTAAATGTGACCATAGAAATAAGGTCAGTAACAGCTGAGAGTTTAGAAACCAGGAGAGGCGGCATCCAAAAAAATAGGTTCCTGTATCCAAAAGGGAAAACAAGTAGACTCTGGCAAATACTGATTCATGAGTTGATGCAATCCCTGGAAAATTCTAGGGTGAATTATTACACACAAGGTTGATAAGCTCTTGGAAAAGGAAGTAATGATGACCAGGCAGCAACGGGGGTTCACTGTGAACTAACTGCTTATCTTTTATTGGTTGGTTTATTAGGAGAGATTAGGGATACCAGCAACACAATCTGGCTTTCAGCAAGACATCTAAGTTTTAATGATGTCTTGTTGGATTAGAGACAGAAATGTGATCTCCATGAGGACATGGTCAGACAGATTTAAATGTCTGTTACTGATACGTGTGCATTAATGAATAGAATGCCAAAATGAATGGGGGCTCTTGGTGGTGGTGGTGTTTAGTTGTTCTGTCTTTTTCTTTCCATGATTTGGAACTCACACTTGTGAAATCAGAGGATGCTGGAAGGGAAAGTAAATACTTTGTTTTTGTTTGTTTGTTTGTTTTTTTGCGGTACGTGGGTCTCTCACTGCCGTGGCCTCTCCCGTTGCGGAGCACAGGCTCCGGACACGCAGGCTCAGCGGCCATGGCTCACGGGCCCAGCGGCTCTGCGGCATGTGGGATCTTCCCGGACTGGGGCATGAACCCGTGTCCCCTGCATCGGCAGGCGGACTCTCAACCACTGTACCACCAGGGAAGCCCCAAAAGTAAATACTTTGAAAAGGTATTTCAAAGATGTTGACAGGCTGGAACTAGGGAAAATAAATAAGATATATCTTATTTGGTACAAATACAAAGTTCTGTACTTACTCAGGTTTTAGAAAATCAACTGGATAAGTCCAAGATAGGGGATAACCTTAACATGTGGGGGAATAACATTTACGATTCAGTTGTGTGGTATGGCAGCCAAAAGAGTTGATGCCATCTTAAGTTTGTTTTAATGCAAAAATAAAATCAAAACAAGAAGATGAATCCTACTGTACGCTGAGCTGGTCAGATTGCATCTGAATCACCGAATTTGGTTTTATTTTTTTTAATTTTTATTTTATATTGGAGTATAGTTGATTAACAATGTTGTGCTACTTTCAGGTGTACAGCCACTATGGAGAACAGTATGGAGGTTCCTTAAGAAATTAAAAATAGAGCTACCATATGATCCAGCAATCCTACTCCTGGGCATATATCCAGAGAAAAACATGGTTTGAAAGGATACATGCACCCCAATATTCATTGCAGTGCTGTTTACAATAGCCAGGACATGGAAGCAACCTAAATGTCCACTGACAGATGAATGGGTAAAGAAGATGTGGTACATGTATACAGCCATTAAGAAGAATGAAATACTGCCATTTGCAGCAACCTGGATGGACCTGAATTTGGTTTTAAATGAGATGGTTTAAAATGGAATTGAAATGGGTAAGGGAGATGAAGAGTCACAAACTTCCAGTTACAAAATAAATGAGTCAGGGGGATGAAACGTACAGAGTGGGGGATATAGTCAATAATAATGTAATGTCTGAACAAACACAGTGTTTTAGGTCAATTATACTTCAAAACAAACAAACAAACAAATAAACAAACTCATGGAAAAAGAGATCACATTTGTAGTTACCAGAGGTGAGGGGTGTGTGTGGGGGGATTTGATGAAGGCAGTCAACAGGTACAAACTTCCAGTTATAAGATAAATAAGTACTAGGGATATAATGCTACAACATGATGACTATAGCTAACTCTGCTGTATGATATAATGAAAGTTGTTAAGAAAGTAAATCCTAAGAGTTCTCATCACAAGGAAAAAAATTATTTTTTCTTTTTCTGTTGTTTTGTATCTGTATTAGATGATAGATGTTCACTAAACTCTTCGTGATAATCATTTCATGAGGTGTATACGACAAATCATTATGCTGTACACCTTAAACTTACACAGTGCTATATGTCAGTTATATCTCAATAAAACTGAAAGAAGAAGAAACAAAAAAATTTGTCAATGGACTTGATAAAATGGATTATGCTTAGAGGGAGGACGGAACTAGACACCATGTCACTCGGGAAGTGGCTGAAGGAATTAGAGATGTTTAGGCTGGAGAAAAGGCTGTCAGAAGACTGGACTCATTCAACAATGATTCAGAAGGCAGAACTTTGGCTAAAGGAAAAAATTCAGCTCAATATAGAGCAAAGCATTTTAACAATAGAGCTATTTACAAATGAATTGGGCTGCTTTGTGTGGTAGTAAGTTCTTCATCTCTAGAAGTATGCTAGTAAAGACACCAGTCCAAGATGTAGAGAAAAATCTTACTTTGCAGTTTGTGAGATGCTGGATTTGATGTCCACTGATGGCCTTTCAAGGAGGAATTCTACTCCATGAGACTCTGACTCAAACTAGTAAACATAATGTCACAAAGCTTTCTATACAGCGTAAATAACCATGATACTGTAGATTACACTATTGATTGCTTATTCCTTCAATATTTAAAAATCCACTTAGATACAATAGATAGATTTGGGGCTATTAATGAGACTGAGCAAGTAATATATAATAAACATGCAATATTACCTTGACAGGATATGAAAAAAGCTTAACAAAACCAAAATCATCTCCTGTGGCTAAGAGGGAATGGTCTTTGGTGAGACTGGCAGCATTCACATCAGTCACATCACTGTGCACTGGCCAGATGCCCTCACAGGTGGGCCCCAGAACACAGGTCCAAGCGTCCCACTCTATCTTCTCAATCTTGAAAAGAAGGAAGGAAAATTAATATATTTTCGTAAAACCTAGAGATCTTTTTGTTTTATTTAAAAGAAACAAATGGAGGCTGAAGAGTTCTAAATTATGACTTTGCCAACACCAGGCATTTGTTGTATGCTGCAGTGCCTAAGTTCTCAGCTGCATTTTTAAAGTGGTATATGCATTGTCTCAACAACACTGTAGTCAAACCTCCATATATGTTCCCCTAGATAAAGTGAACATGTTGGAATTATGGACACCTGACAATACTAAAGGTTTTTAGTTCTTACCTAGACATTTATCATTGTATATGCCATAAGCTAGATCAGGGTTTCTCAGCATCAGCCCTATTGACATTTTAGGAGGGATAATTCTTCATTGTCAGGGGTTGTCCTTTTTAGCAGCATCCTTGTCCTCTACCTACTGGATGCCAGTAGCACCACCTCCCCAGGTTGTCCCCAGACATTGTCAAATACCCCTGGGAGAGGGGGCAAATTGATCCCGATTGAGAACCACTGAGCTAGATTGATCGATGGGGCTGATCATTTAGCAAATTATTTTAAAAAGTCACAGGACATAACTTTTTAAAGGACTGCTTCCTTGGAGGAAAGAGTAATAAGATTCTGCAGTAATAAGATTCTTAATATTCTTTATGCTCTAGAGAGACCATCTTAAAAACTGGAAGAGCTGTTCATGTTGTATTGCCACGAATATACATTTTATCCTTTAACACTGTTTTGTCTGAAATTCCTGAACAGAAGATTTGCAATTCATGTAGGTTAAATTCTGATAAAATTGAGGATTTTCTTTCCTTTTTAAAAACAGAAAACAGTAACAATAACACTTTGTTATTAGACTTTCCTGGGGGATTTGATCTCATTTACTTTCATTCAAGATCTGCTAGTATACCTTAACATTACAGTTTCTTTACATAAGCACTTTAAAGCACTGTTTAAAAGGGTATAAAAAATCATTAGAGAATTGTAGCTAAAATTAAAGGCCAGATTGCTCTCTTTGGATCTGGAAACTGCTTTCTGGTGCACGTTGCTAATGCACCTCGCCTCCATTTCTGTTGTTTTCTGCTTGGTACCACTGCCTAGAAGGGAAATGACAAGATAAAGACGCAGCCAGGATTTTAGGCACAAAGTGGGGAGGTGCTATACATATTTTGGCCACTCAAATTTCTCCTCATTTAATATTCTGTGTTTCTTCTGGACACATGCAGAATTGGAACCAAAAAGCTGCGGTTCATCCAGTGACTTGGGGTGCCTGAGGCAGGGTCACAGACTTAGGTGATGTGAAGTGGTTCCCCAACAATTACCTCAGTTTTCTGAGGTGCAAGTGGAGTCTCCCCAACTCCTTATGACATCTCCAACTGACCGTCACAGGAAAAGAAGCAGGGAACCTCCCCTCTAGTTCTAGAAACGGGCTTTCTGGCCACTAACTCCCTTACAGATACGAGATTCCATTTCTGACACCTTCCTTGTCCATCTCCAATGCCACCTCTCTGGGTGGCACCTTTCCTGGCCTCATTATATAGGGAGGAATGGGCAGTGAGCTGGCATTGCTCACCCTACAGTCACCCCGACAGAACACCCTTGGCCAGATCTGGACACTGTGCTCTCCAGGGGAAGCATGTCTAACTTGTGGGAAGCTACAGAAATCACATTTAAAATGGAACATTAGGAGTGATCCCTATAACTATACTCAATATCCTGTGATAAACCATAATGGAGAAGAATACGAAAAAAATGTATATATATGTATAACTGAGTCGCTTTGCTGTACAGCAGAAATGAACACAACACTGGGATCAATTATACTTCAACAACAACAACAACAACAACAACAAAAGAATGATCCCTGTAACTGACAAAACCCAAAAGGGGTAAATAAACTTGTTAAAAACCCTGGACTTTAGATGGCAGAAGAGTCCTCCAGGGGTGTCTTCCACAGCACCTCGCCCCAGGCAGGTATGTCATTATCATCATCATTTTGCAGAGGAGGTGACTGGAGCCCACAGAGAGGTTAGTCACTTAAATCCCAGCCTGCTTGGCAAGCAGAGGGAAAGTCGAGCTCCAGAGACTTGGGCTGCTAGTATAGAGCCGGCTTATCTGCACCATGCTGCATCAGATGAATATAAATGGACATTTTAATATTTGGCATAGGGTAAATATTTGCTGGGTAGACTTTGTGTTAGTTTCACCATGACTGTTTCTTACATACACAAAAAGTCTTCTTTGAAAAGGAGATTTTCAAAATCCTTCACACTTAATTGAAGAGCCTGACAATACTGGTGAGTAAAATGATGAGCTACCTCTTTGGAGCTCTTAGTAGTGCCAATACCAGGGTGGTCAGGCTGAGGAGACATTAGCTGGAGGGACTCCCCAACCAACAGCACCAGAGATCAGCCTCTGGAACAATAACTGTACACTGCAGAGGGACAAATTAACTCTTCAGAGCCAGAGCCTGGCACTTCAGGAAGACTTAACATAAATTTCCCTTTGGTAGGTTTTTTTTTTTTAACATAATAATTGCTCATCTGTCCCAAGTTGGCCTCATCCTCTCTTCACCATTTGGTCCGATTGCATCTTATTTTATCAGAAGAATACTTATTTGGGGCACTATAACAGGTGAAGTGATGTAAAATGATGCTGCTTTGTCTAGGCTGTGGAGTCACACACAGACCCCTCTAGGCTAGGATCACAGCTCCAAGGTCCTTTTACTTTCTTGGAGCCTTAATTTCCCTGTTTGTAAAATGAGACTGATAAGTATCAGGTGAGGCTGCTGTGAGGCTTGGATTATAGGTATATGAAGTGCCCGGCACATTCCACAGATGTTCAGTGAAGGAATGACATAACTTAAAATATCCCTTACTCAAGGCTATTAAAGTTTCCCCATATAAATAAGTTAAAGTGAAGACTGATCAGAGATAAATAAACTGGAGGTGGAGAGTGAGATCAATCGATCCATTAACAGTTTCCATTAATACAATGCCATCACCCATAACAACTTGGGTTTCTTATGTACTGCACATATATTTCCTTTAGAAACAATAAAAATATTATGAATGGACATGAGTCCAGATGTCTCTGGGAGTACATGAGAATACCGGGATTGTTTATATTACTGGCTAACTGAAGCTAGAGAGAGGAAGACGCCTGTCCCTCAGTGGCGTACCCTTGACCCTTTTTCCTCTAAGGAAGCAATATTTCCTTTTCTTTCATCGAAGGTTACATAGCGAAAAAATGAGAGAGATTGTCTCCTGGGACTAAAAGGATGTCCTTAGTGCTAATCAGGCAATGACTTTTTGGCCATCGGGGTTCACTACATGGAAGCACTGTGCAGACTGAAAGACAAAAGCAGTGAGCCTTTAGGAAGAGCTTTTAGGAAGGCGTTAGTTCATAGATTCAAAAATTTTATCTAGGCTTTAACTTCAGCAATTTAAAAATGGTGTATGTGGCTAAGAGCACGAGGAAAATATAGAAAAAGGAAACAGTTTGCTACATTAGGTGGTCAGGTTGTGGAATGTTTTGTTTCGAAAAATAATTTCTCTTGTAGAAGGTATTTTTACTATTACAAACAGTAACCATAGAGAAAGCACGTTTCAAAACTTTACGTTGATAAAAAGCTTTGCATAAAATGACAGGACATGTGGAATGGGAAAAGTAATATGTAGCATCCAAATTGTTAGCTCAGTCATTGTCTTCTGGCAGAGAAAAATTAAGCAGAATGCCAACTATGCATTGCTACGTTTGTGGTATAGTAAATCCATATGTCCTCAGAAAGTAGGAAACCAGGCTAAGCAGTCAGATTTAAGAAATGGTCAAGCTTAAAGATACACAAACTATAACTCATATTAGTGAATAATAATTGATAGGTTTTGTTAAAATGCACATACTAAATTTTCATGAAATACTTTTTAAAAAGCTTTGCGTCTGACTGTTACCTCTGAAGGTCTTATTATATGCCGTTTGCCTCTTGGAGCTTCAAAAAAGAGTTGTTCTTTGGCACCTGAATTAACTTGCAGTAATTTCCCTGTTATGATAGAATAAAGTGGGAAGACAATTAAACTCTGCATTTATCTTTTTGTTATAAAGTGATGAACATGATTACAACTATTTTGATTCATTTTAATCAAAGTCTCATAAACTGAGTAAATATATGTTGAATGATCCAGAAGCGCATGTAAAGACAATTACATGGCAAGGTACAAACTCCAAAGCTATGATTTTTAAAAATACGAACCTCATAAAATCTGACCTTGAACATCCTTCAAAACTAGAAGAATCAAGCTTGCTGTGTTTTCCTCTGTTGCACTGAAAGTAGCTATTTTTCCAAAGCCTGACAAAATTTTTTTTTTTTTGCTCTTTTCCCCTGTTGCCTCCTAGCACAGAAATGTAGTAAAAGCAAACTGCTTTGGCAAGAATTATGGCACTGGAAGCAAGAACCTCGTAAGCATTTGTGCTTACTAGGATATAAATTCTAAATTTGCCCTTTAACATTTAGAAACAGGAAGACAAGGACACATAAAACAAACTGTAAATGCTCATTCCATTCCCCCCTTCCTTTTTTACTTGAAAATTTATAAAGAAATCCAAGACTTTCCCCAAAACAAAATGTTGAGCAAAAATAGTCTTTCGGTCTGATGTAAATTTTTAATCTTGGACTCATTTTGATTAATGTTGAAAAAGATTGGATTTCTTAATTCTCCTCCTATCATGTCAATGATCCTTTATGGCTTGAAAATTTAAATGACTCAAAAGATCTACTTTCTAGTATTTTTTCAGCGTGTTTTAAACGATGGAAAATCTCAAACATATATGGAAGTAATAGTATAAAGAAGCCCTATGGGGCCAATGTCCAGCCTTGATGGTTATTAGCACATGGCTGGCCCTGGTTATTAGCACATGGCTGGTCATTAGCACATGGCTTGCCCTGTGGCAGGAACCTCCTCATTCCCTCAACCCAGATTACTTTGAAGAAAACGTCAGATATCCTAACATTTCATCTGCAAATAATTCAGTGTACATATGCACACTAACATTTCCTACTCTCTTTCTTCCATAACTATTTATATCTAGTAGCCTTGAAATGTCCTTCGTGGAAAAAATAATAGCAAAATAAGAACTCCGTGTTACATCATGTTCTTTAAAGTTTAAGTGGGTACCACCTAGGTCTGAAATCTAGTTTGGCTAAACTTCAGGAGTTGCATGTCTGTTTCTAAGTGACTAATTAAAAACAAGGTTCTCTCATTTCCTAAATGAAACCTGGATCATTTCCAGTTTGCTAAGTTATAAAATAGTGATTAGGGGGTTTGCCTTGGCTGTGAGGAGCAAGTTAATCTGAAAACGTTTTCTCTGAAATGGGCCCGTCTTCCGGACTTTATGGCTCAACATACACAAATCAGAAAAGAAAAAAGGGAGTTAAATCAGCTTTGGCTATTTAGCATTATATGAAAATGAGTAATCAATATTTTCCCAATGGACTAGATATATCTGCAAAGTATACTTTTAGAATTCTCAAGAGTGACTGCAAATAACAAAGGATGTGGGAAAAGGATTAAAAGACTCAATGAAAACATTCTTTGAATATAGATAATTTTAGATATTTTTGGCCATGAGATCGATACTAAGAGAACTCAAAGGATTGTAGCTCTCAGATAATCCTAACAACTCACTTTACACCATAGTTTCAAAGATCATACTTTACTTTAAAAACAACCCAAAAACTATAAAAATAGCTCAGTGAAGTATTTTCTGACTGCAGGAATGTTTACAAAACCACTTCTGCAAGCACCAGAAATGCTTTGCAGCTCCACAGACACCTGTGGGTACCTACCAAGCCCACGCCCTTCCCTGAGAACTGCCCTCCACCATGGGCTGGGCCCCTGCCGTCTAGTCTGCACTCTGGAGGTGGACGTTGACCCAGGAGCGACCAGGCTGGAGACTGGGCTAGACAGTCAAATTCTCTCCTGGGAAATTGGAATCTTAGGCTGAATCAGTGGGTGCCTTGCTGGGAGGAGATGTAGCCTTTGGGATTGGGGGTGGCATTTGGGGGCAACAGAAAGTGGGTCTTGTGCAAATGAATTAGGGAAAGCCGGCCTGTGCAGAGAGCGCGGCCACAAGCAGGCACCAGACCCAGGAGAGCAGTAGACACTGAGATGGGCTGCCTCAGAGCAGGAGAGGAGAAGGGGAACTCCCTGGCTGGGTTCTAGGCATTTTCTGATTCATTTCTAAAGCCAGTTTCTTGGGAGATGTTGCTTCCTGCTCTTGGATTCTATGAAATATCCCTATCTTTCCAATAAAGTCATTCCTTATTCTTATTTTTAAATTTAAGCTGGCTTGAGTGGGTTTCTGAAATCAAGGATATGAAGAAATTTTTAAAAAATCAATTATTCTTGTGTTAGGAAGGTAGAATTATGGGTGTGTTTCCCCCCCAAATTTTCTTTACTACTGTTATTAAACTGTATTTTTCTTTTTCTTTTTTGAAGCACAGAGGAACGATTTAGGTCACCGCTCCTTTTTTTCCACTGCCTGCTGCTCTGTAATATATAACCACGGAAATATTCTGAAGACAGGAGCAGAAGCAAAGAGCAAAAAGTATAATTTGCCCCTGAATAAAAGTAACCCTATTCTTTTAGAATCCTCACATTTTTATTAACTAGAAATGTCTATTCACACAGAATAAGAGAATTGAAAGAGATAGCTGTCCCCATCACTAAGCAGGTACAGTAAATCACACATATTGCAGGTGCCTAGAGCTTTATAATCCAGAGTGATTCATACATGTCACCCCAGTTGCTATAGAATTTACAAGTTAGAACAATTCCAAAATTGGTACTAAATAAACCAAACACATCAGGGCATTTGCAGTGAAAATGGGAATGAGATGTCCTATCATGGCTCAAACTGTTGGTTGGTAAAAGATCTTACAGTCCTGATATTTCTGGAAATGAACTAACAGCAGCGAGAAAATACCCTTCCATGTTTCCTCTCTTTCCATTTATATTTTTTCTTTCTCAGGCATTCTGTGCAGGAGCTTTTATTCAGGGGTAGCTGCTGTTCCTGCAGAAGCCCGATGAGCTTTTCAGTTTTCCTGGGACCTAGGGTTGCCATGGACACGGAAGGCTGCGGAGGCTGGCGGCTGTGCCATTCCCCACCCCTGACGAGCCAGCTGGCTCCGGCAAGTGTGTTCACTATTTTTGACAAGATCAAAGGAATGAAACAGATCCCTGCATCTAAGTTCTGCTCTCTTCCCTCTGTAGACCCTCGAGGCCCTGCTGTGAAAAGCTAGGCTGATCTTGAGGCAGCCTGGCACATGCTGGAGGGTAGGCATTTTAGGAACTGGGAGATCAGGAGCAGAAGAATGTCAATATGACACACGTCTCACGGCAACAAAATTGGAGTTAAACCAGGGAAGATTCACGGGTACACTTGCTCTTATTCTCCAGATGGCATAACTCCTCACTAAAAATCAAAAATATTCTGTTCTCCTTTCAGGCCACAGAAACCATTTGGTCTGATCCTCTTAACTAACTGAAGGGGCCACTTAGGATGAGAGGCAAAGTGGCTTTTTAAAGACCCTGGCCTCCTTACTCTGTCTTTCCCATCACCCTATGTGCTAATTGGACCACAGACTCTGGCTTTGGGCAGAATTATGGAAATAGTGAGGTTTGCCTCTCTCCCTGCAAAGTGATGGCTCCACAATGAGGACCTTAAAACTGACCTCCGCCCAGGCCACTCTATGGTGGCAGCCCACCGATCCCCGCCAAGGGCTTATTCTTCCCATCCGGAGTTTATTCCTCTTTATATCCCTACATCTGACAGAGGGCCTACAACACATTTGAAGAATTAAAAAAAATAACCTTCCCCAAATGTAAATACACTGCAATGTCCCGTCTCATCGCCATTTAGGATAGCTACTATCAAAACCAAAACAAAACAGAAAATAACAAGTGTTGGTGAGGATGCAGAGAAGTTGAAACCCTTGTGCACTGTTGGTGGGAATGTAAAATGGTGCAGCTGTTGTGGAAGACAGTATGGTGGTTCCTCAAAAAATTAAAAGTGGAATTATCATTTTTTCCAGAAATTTCACTTCTGGGCATATACTCAAAAGAACTGTACACCCTGTTCATAGCAGCATTATTCACAATAGCCAAAAGTTGTAGGCAACCCAAGTAACCACTGATGGATGAATGGATAAACAAAATGTGGAAATAGGCAGTCTACCTGAAAAAGAATTCAGAATAATGATAGTAAAGATGATCCAAAATCTTGGAAACAGAACAGACAAAATGCAAGACACATTTAAAAAGGAACTAGAAGAACTAAAGATGAAACAAACAACAATGAACAACACAAAAAATGAAATTAAAAATACTCTAGATGGGGTCAATAGCAGAATAACTGAGGCAGAAGAATGCATAAGTGACCTAGAAGATAAAATAGTGCAAATAACTACTGCAGAGCAGAAAAAAGAAAAAAGAATGAAAAGAACTGAGGACAGTCTCAGAGACCTCTGGGACAACATTAAACGCACCAACATTCGAATTATAGGGGTTCCAGAAAAAGAAGAGAAAAAGAAAGGGACTGAGAAAATATTTGAAGAGATTATAGTTGAAAACTTCCCTAATATGGGAAAGGAAATAGTTAATCAAGCCCAGGAAGCACAGAGAGTCCCATACAGGATAAATCCAAGGAGAAATACGCCAAGACACATATTAATCAAACTGTCAAAAATTAAATACAAAGAAAACATATTAAAAGCAGCAAGGGAAAAACAACAAATAACACACAAGGGAATCCCATTAAGGTAAACAGCTGATCTTTCAGCAGAAACTCTGCAAGCCAGAAGGGACTGGCAGGACATATTTAAAGTGATGAAGGAGAAAAACCTGCAACCAAGATTACACTACCCAGCAAGGATCTCATTCAGATTTGATGGAGAAATTAAAACCTTTATAGATAAGCAAAAGCTGAGAGATATCAGCACCACCAAACCAGCGTTACAACAAATGCTAAAGGAACTTCTCTAGGCAAGAAACACAAGAGAAGGAAGAGACCTACAATAACGAACCCAAACAATTAAGAAAACGGGAATAGGAACATACATATCGATAATTACCTTAAATGTAAATGGACTAAATGCTCCCACCAAAAGACACAGATTGGCCGAATGGATACCAAAACAAGACCCATATATATGCTGTCTACAAGAGACCCACTTCAGACCTAGAGACACATATAGACTGAAAGTAAGGGGATGGAAAAAGATATTTTGTGCAAATGGAAACCAAAAGAAAGCTGGAGTAGCAATTCTCATATCAGACAAAATAGACTTTAAAATAAAGACTATTAGAAGAGAAAAAGAAGGACACTACATAATGATCAAGGGATCGATCCAAGAAGAAGATATAACAATTGTAAATATTTATGCACCCAACATAGGAGCACCTCAATACATAAGGCAAATACTAACAGCCATAAAAAGGGGAAGTCAACAGTAACACATTCATAGTAGGGGACTTTAACACCCCACTTTCACCAATGGATAGATCATCCAAAATGAAAATAAATAAGGAAACACAAGCTTTAAATGATACATTAAACAAGATGGACTTAATTGATATTTATAGGACATTCCATCCAAAAACAACAGAATACACATTTTTCTCAAGTGCTCATGGAACAGTCTCCAGGATAGATCATATCTTGGGTCACAAATCAAGCCTTGGTAAATTTAAGAAAACTGAAGTTGTATCAAGTATCTTTTCCAACCACAACGCTATGAGACTAGATATCAATTATAGGAAAAGACCTGTAAAAAATACAAACACATGGAGGCTAAACAATACATTACTTAATAATGAAGTGATCACTGAAGAAATCCAAGAGGAAATAAAAAAATACGTAGAAAAAAATGACAATGGAGACACGACGACCCAAAACCTATGGGATGCAGCAAAAGCAGTTCTAAGAGGGAAGTTGATAGCAATACAAGCCTACCTTAAGAAACAGGAAACACCGTGAATAAACAACCTAACCTTGCACCTAGAGCAATTAGAGAAAGAAGAACAAAAAAACCCCAAAGTTAGCAGAAGGAAAGAAATCATAAAAATCAGATCAGAAATAAATGAAAAAGAAATGAAGGAAACGATAGCAAAGATCAATAAAACTAAAAGCTGGTTCTTTGAGAAGATAAACAAAATAGATAAACCATTAGCCAGACTCATCAAGAAAAAAAGGGAGAAGACTCAAATCAATAGAATCAGAAATGAAAAAGGAGAAGTAACAACTGACATGGCAGAAATACAAAAGATCATGAGGGATTACTACAAGCAACTCTATGCCAATAAAATGGACAACCTGGAAGAAATGGACAAATTCTTAGAAATGCACAACCTGCCAAGACTGAATCAGGAAGAAATAGAAAATATGAACAGACCAATCACAAGTACTGAAATTGAAACTGTGATTAAAAATCTTCCAACAAACAAAAGCCCAGGACCAGATGCCTTCACAGGTGAAATCTATCAAACATTTAGAGAAGAGCTAACACCTATCCTTCTCAAACTCTTCCAAAATATAGCAGAGGGAGGAACACTCCCAAACTCATTCTACGAAGCCACCATCACCTTGATGTCAAAACCAGACAAGGATGTCACAAAGAAAGAAAACTACAGGCCAATATCACTGATGATAATAGATGCAAAAATCCTCAACAAAATACCAGCAAACAGAATCCAACAGCACATTAAAAGGATCACACACCATGATCAAGTGGGGTTTATCCCAGGAATGCAAGGATTCTTCAATATACGCAAATCAGTTAATGTGATACACCATATTAACAACCTGAAGGAGAAAAACCATATGATCATCCCAATAGATGCAGAGAAAGCTTTCGACAAAATTCAACACCCATTTATGATAAAAACCCTGCAGAAAGTAGGCGTAGAGGGAACTTTCCTCAACATAATAAAGGCCGTATATGACAAGCCCACAGCCAACATCATCCTCAATGGCGAAAAACTGAAAGCATTTCCACTAAGGTCAGGAACAAGACAAGGTTGCCCACTCTCACCACTCTTATTCAACATAGTTTTGGAAGTTTTAGCCACAGCAATCAGAGAAGAAAAGGAAATAAAAGGAATCCAAATCGGAAAAGAAGAAGTAAAGCTGTCACTGTTTGCAGATGACATGATACTATACATAGAGAATCCTAAAGATGCTACCAGAAAACTACTAGAGCTAATCAATGAATTTGGTAAAGTAGCAGGATACAAAATTAATGCACAGAAATCTCTGGCATTCCTATATACTAACGATGAAAAATCTGAAAGTGAAATCAAGAAAACACTCCCATTTACCATTGCAACAAAAAGAATAAAATATCTAGGAATAAACCTACCTAAGGAGACAAAAGACCTGTATGCAGAAAATTATAAGACACTGATGAAAGAAATTAAAGATGATACAAACAGATGGAGAGATATACCATGTTCTTGGATTGGAAGAATCAACATTGTGAAAATGACTCTACTTCCCAAAGCAATCTATAGATTCAATGCAATCCCTATCAAACTACCACTGGCATTTTTCACAGAACTAGAACAAAAAATTTCACAATTTGTATGGAAACACAAAAGACCCCGAATAGCCAAAGCAATCTTGAGAACAAAAAATGGAGCTGGAGGAATCAGGCTGCCTGACTTCAGACTATACTACAAAGCTACAGTAATCAAGACAGTATGGTACTGGCACAAAAACAGAAAGATAGATCAATGGAATAGGATAGAAAGCCCAGAGATAAACCCATGCACATATGGTCACCTTATCTTTGATAAAGGTGGCAGGAATATACAGTGGAGAAAGGACAGCCCCTTCAATAAGTGGTGCTGGGAAAACTGGACAGGTACATGTAAAAGTATGAGATTAGATCACTCCCTAACACCATACACAAAAATAAGCTCAAAATGGATTAAAGACCTAAATGTAAGGCCAGAAACTATCAAACTCTTAGAGGAAAACATAGGCAGAACACTCTATGACATAAATCACAGCAAGATCCTTCTTGACCCATCTCCTAGAGTAATGGAGATAAAAACAAAAATAAACAAATGGGACCTAATGAAACTTCAAAGCTTTTGCACAGCAAAGGAAACCATAAACAAGACCAAAAGACAGCCCTCAGAATGGGAGAAAATATTTGCAAATGAATCAACTGACAAAGGATTAATCTCTAAAATTTACAGGCAGCTCATGCAGCTCAATAACAAAAAAATAAACAACCCAATCCAAAAATGGGCAGAAGACCTAAATAGACATTTCTCCAAAGAAGATATACAGACTGCCAACAAACACATGAAAGAATGCTCAACATCATTAATCATTAGAGAAATGCAAATCAAAACTACAATGAGATATCATCTCACACCAGTCAGAATGGCCATCATCAAAAAATCTAGAAACAATAAATGCTGGAGAGGGGGTGGAGAAAAGGGAACACTCTTGCACTGCTGGTGGGAAAGTGAATTGGTACAGCCACTGTGGAGAACAGTATGGAGGTTCCTTAAAAAACTACAAATAGAACTACCATATGACCCAGCAATCCCACTACTGGGCATATACCCTGAGAAAACCATAATTCAAAAAGAGTCATGTACCACAATGTTCGTTGCAGCTCTATTTACAATAGCCCGGGGATGGAAGCAACCTAAGTGTCCGTCATCGGATGAATGGATAAAGAAGATGTGGCACATATATACAATGGAATATTACTCAGCCATAAAAATAAACGAAATTGAGCTATTTGTAATGAGGTGGATAGACCCAGAGTCTGTCATACAGAGTGAAGTAAGTCAGAAAGAGAAAGACAAATACCGTATGCTAACACATATATATGGAATTTAAGAAAAAAAAATGTCATGAAGGACCTAGGAGTAAGATAGGAATAAAGACACAGACCTACTAGAGAATGGACTTGAGGATATGGGGAGGGGGAAGGGTAAGCTGTGACAAAGCGAGAGAGAGGCATGGACATATATACACTACCAAACGTAAGGTAGATAGCTAGTGGGAAGCAGCCGCATAGCACAGGGAGATCAGCTCGGTGCTTTGTGACCGCCTGGAGGGGTGGGATAGGGAGGGTGGGAGGGAGGGAGACGCAAGAGGGAAGAGATATGGGAACATATGTATATGTATAACTGATTCACTTTGTTATAAAGCAGAAACAAAAAAATGTGGTATATACATACAATGGAATAGTATTCAGCCTTAAAAAGGAAAGTAATTCTGACACATGTTACAACATGGATGAACCTTCAGGACATTATGGTAAATGAAAGAAGCCAGTTTCAAAAAGACAGATACTGTATGATTCTACTTATATAAAGTACCTGGAATAGTCAAATTCATAGAGACATGAAGTGGAATGGTGCTTGTCAGGGTCTGGGGGAGGGAGAAGGGGGAATTACTATTTAATGGGTATAGGGTTCCAATTTTATAAGATGAAAAGAGTTCTAGAGATGGATGGGGATGGTGGTTGCACAATAATGTGGATGTATTTAATGCCACTCAACTCTATACTCAAAATGGTTAAGATAGTAAATTTTATGCTAGGTGTACTTTACCACAATTAAAAATAATTTTAAAGAAATCTTCCCAATCAAAACATATTCTTCCTATGCTCCAATTTCTCTTGGTCCTTCACTCCATAAAATGTAAATAATAATTGGTTTTAACCCCCTAATGGTCATCATAGTGGTGGGATTCACATATTGTGTCAGGTGTTGTGTGTGTGTGTGTTGGGTTCTAAATAAAACTCACTACACTCTATTCTACATATGCATAAAGATGACCCTCACTGTTCTAAAGCTTTCTCACAAAGGGGCATATCTAGGGATGTTAGCCAGAGAACAAATAGGGTGAAATCCTTGCTTTTTTTTTTTTTTTTTTTAAATCCTTGCTTTTTAAAAAAACGATAAAGCATAGAATATCAAAGAAGGTGGGTGAGAAGCAGCTGCTTCCATTCACCCCCTGGACCTCACTGGTTCCTAGATGTCTCCCAGGCCAGTGTCCTGCTTGATCATACATGCCAGCCTAAGCCCTCAGCACTGTATCTGGATGGTCCTGACGTGAAAGTGAGAGGAACTTATCTGATTTTCCTTTGCCCTTCTTGGGACTTGCACCTCTCACAATAAATGACATGCATGCCTTCTTCCCATCTATTGCACTGTGTAAAATGCTTGCGGGTTGTAACACTTAAGTCCAAATTCTGGTGCAGCAAGTACAGCTACAAGTAAATCCTTCCCTGGCAGAAGGATCAGTCTACGGCCACTACTTCAAGAAATACGAGAAATAAAACAGTCTGGCATCTGAAATAATCCTTTTTTGGTCAAGGCCCTCATCATCTCTTTCTCCTGGTTTATTTTAGTTGCTTTCTAACTCCAGCCTCACTCACCCTCCCCAGGATGGTAGGGAATGCCTCACGCTAATCCCTCAGAGTTACCTAATGCCTACAGGATAAAGTTCTGTGTTTAACTTCCTAGCTTGAGGTAACAGTTCCTTTATTTGCTGTCTTGGCCTTTCTGCATTCCCTGCCCTTCCCGCCCTCAAGTCACTCAGCATTACTGTCTCTTAATCTCCCGTTCTTCCTCCCACCTCCACACAGTGGCACACCCTGATCCTTCAGAGCCTGGGACGCTCGTCTCAGATGTCGCCATCTAGTGAACTTCTACTCGGCTTTCAAGATCCATCTCAAAGGTCACTCCTTCTATGAAGGCTCCATGGATTCCCCCGGGAGCTCTTTCCTCAGAGACACCATTTACTACCACAATAGACTAAAACTTCTCTGAAAGCTGGGACCCTGCCTGTTCCAAAGCAAATCTGCCCCAGACTCCAACATCAGCCAAGTCCCCGGGATGGGTTTTAAAAGTGACCCACCCTAGAGCATGGATGCTGCACCCTGGGTACTTAATGCTGGCTTGGCCCACTCTGAGACCCTGCTCACCACTTCCCCTGTGACTCACCATTTCTTACTCCCTTGCTTTACCCAGTCTGTGCTCTTATATTGTTCAGGTACAAGCATGTCTCCCGCACTAAGTTATAAACTTTGCAGAGAGTAGGAACCACGTCTCACTCTCTTCTGGATCCTCCACACTTTCTGGCTTAAGACTGCACATGGCAAGAGCTAGGTTTGTTACATAAATAGACAGACAAATCCCCATGGCATCTGTGGGCATGACTTGGAGGAGGTAGGGGGTAGATTGGGAGTTTTGAGAGAAACCAGAGAAACTCTAGGTGAGCTGAATGTATCTTCCTACCTCCAATGGAGGATGAAAATTACTTGAAACCTCTTGGGCAGTTCTCTGGGAGATGGAGAACTGGTAGGAAAAGGGAATGCAGTAAGGAGGAGATGCAAGGCAAGGACACAGCATGCCATACTCAGAGGTGAAGTGGTGGCTTGCTATGGGAATAGAAGGCAGCATATATCTTCAGCAGTCTTAAAACTCAATGGCTTGAGTTAATAATAATTACAGGGACTTCCCTGGTGGCGCATTGGTTAAGAATCTGCCTGCCAATGCAGGAGACACTGGTTTGAGCCCCAGTCCTGGAGGATCCCATGTGCCGCGGAGCAACTAAGCCTGTGTGCCACAACTACTGAGCCTGCGCTCTAGAGCCCGCGAGCCACAACTACTGAGCCCACGTGCTACAACTATGGAAGCCTGTGTACCTAGAGCCCGTGCTCTGCAACAAAGAGGAGCCACCACAATGAGAAGCCCATGCACCGCAATGAAGAGTAGCTCCCGCTCGCCGCAACTAGAGAAAGCCCACGTGCAGCAACGAAGACCCAACGCAGCCAAAAATAATTAAAATTATAATAATTTAATAAAAATTTTATTATAATAATTAAAATTTAAAATAATTATAATAATAATTATAGTAGTGGTAGTAATAATAGTAGTAGTAGTGGTAGTAATAATAAATAATAATAATAATATGGAAAAATACTCAAAATGTTAACAGCAGCTGCCTCTGGGTTCTAAAATTACAACCAGTTCTGTTGTGAGTTTCCCCCTCTGTTTTTCTTTAAAACTCAACTGCCATTTGCTCTGGAAACAGTATATGAAAGGACATGATTTTTAAAAACTGAAATTATATTTTAAAAGCCACAACATACTTTACCTCTAGAGTCCCAGTCAATGTGTGTAATGTAACTAGAAGCACCTTTACAGATGCCAACCCTTTTGCTTGTAAGGACGTTGTAAATATCCACAAAGTTATCATGGGATGCCACAGCAAGGTATTTTCCTGTATCTATAAAGAAAAAATGAGTGGTTAACACCAAAACATTTTATGTGGGAATTTACTTGCAGGAACTTAGCATTTTTAAATGGGTTAAAGGTCAAGCAAATATTTAAAAAGCGTCCACTCTTGTAACTTTTTGTCCCAACACGTTTTAAAAAGTTTTTGCTGTCATCTTCACCTTTTGAAAATTTAATGTCAGAGATCATTTCTTTTCTGTGATGGAAGGAGACCATGTCTTCAACAGTGTCGGCATTTACAACCAGGAAACTCCCATCATTCAAGCCAACTGCTAAGGCTTTCCCATCAGGGGAGAAAGCACAGCATCTTCCACCTACAAAAGAATCCACAAAGAGCACTGTTATGATCTGAGACTTTGCTACCAAACAAAGCAAATGAAGAGATGGGGAAATGTGAGTGTGTTCATGGACATGTGACTGTGTCTTTAACACTCTTGGTGAGAAGAACTAAAACTTCATAATTTAAAATATCTCTTCCCTCCAAACCCAAGGACAATGATTATAATATTAAAAATAAGTTTCCAATTTCTTTGAGGTTTATCCATTCATTTTTTCATATCTGAATACCTGGGGTTTTCAAAAGACAAGTAGAGTGAAGGGGGAAAAGGAATAAAGGATTAATATAACCAGTATTTCTGCTCCCAAGACGTGATACTTAAGAATGGGAGTTCTGTAGTAAAATTTCTGGAAACTAATTTTTTTCATATCATGCTTTACACACGGAACTTACTTTAGAGCACCTTGTTGTTCTACTTTTAGTCACTCTAATTCTCTGATCTGTGGATTATAATCCATAATTCTAGAGGTGGAAGATTCTGTTCCTGTCTCTTCTGTCATGAGAAGAATGGAATATGGACATTCTCTCCAAAGGTGTCTGCAAAACTGGGCTGAGGGTGCTACATGATCAATGCTTTCTACTGCTTTGTAGGGTCACAGGGAGACATTTCCACACGAAGAGTATGGACTCGGTGGGGGGGTATACTTAATAAGAATCTTATTTAAGGATAGGCCCCTCCCTGGCCCTGTTCTTACTGTCAAGACTTCGGTGAGCACAGCCCTAGGATGGGACAGTCATGCTGCCTTGTGCTAAGGCATTCCAAACTGAGCTTCCACACCTACCCCTCAGCCACTGTTCAGAGCAGGCTGAAAAGCCACACTCACACCAATAACTTTAAATTGGCTCATCTGAAGTCTAAAATACCTTCCTTCCTTTCTTCATCCATTCACTTTGCAGTTCTTTACCTACTATGAATCAGGCACGGTGCTTGTGCTGAAAGAACAGAAAGACCAGCCCTTGAGGAGGGACAGCACGATTAGGTTAAGCATAAAAATTTATTGTACATGGGCTTCCCTGGTGGCGCAGTGGTTGAGAGTCCGCCTGCCGATGCAGGGGACGCGGGTTCGTGCCCCGGTCCGGGAAGATTCCCACATGCCACGGAGCAGCTGGGCCCGTGAGCCATGGCCGCTGAGCCTGCGCGTCCGGAGCCTATGCTCCGCAACGGGAGAGGCTACAACAGTGAGAGGCCCGCGTACCGCAAAAAAAAAAAATTATTGTAGGAATGATGACACTTGATAGTAAAAGGGAGAGCTATTAATAATTACACCAGGACACCAGCTGTAAACTGGGCTGAATGGCCATCCTAACTCAGATGTGTTAGTTGTTCTTTTGAACTGATTTTTAACCTAGTAAATAAAGTCCATTGGCTGATATTCAAGTCACTCACAGAGAGGACGTGGTCTGTTATTTCCCCAATACAAATTAGTGGCCAAATTATTCAGTCCTGTAGTGGGTAAGAGCATGGGCTTTGGAGTCAGACTTGGGTTTGAATCCTGGCTCCACTACTTGCTGAGACCCAGAAGTCCAGTGTGAAGAGAGGCAATATGGTGGAGGGAGGCATCATCATGCAGTGGCCACAGGTGTGCTCTCTAAAGCCACGCTGCCTGAGTATGAATTCAGTTCCATCACTTACTAGCTGTGCAACTTTGGGCAAATGACTTAAGTTCTCTGTGCCTCAGCTTCATAATTTGTAAGTGGAAATAAAAAAGGCCTTACTCATTGGGTTCCCATGAAGACCAAAGGCAAAGTGCTAGCACGGTTACTGGCTCAGCAATATTAGCCACTGTCATTATTGTCACTACTGTCTTGACACCTTTTTTCATTTTATCCCCCTAGAATACTCTCCTCATGTCTATTTATAAAAGTACCTAGCACAAATACTCTGGGGCCAGGCCCCAATCTCACCCTTTCCTGTCTTAACTTTCACAAATCCTTTGAGCCTCAGCTCTTAGGTTTCCTCCCTGATGGAGTTGTCTCTGGCTGTGGGCCTTACCCTGAGCCTCCACGATACCTTGCTTGTGCCAGAGATCTTCTGTTTTTCCTCACCCACTCTCCGCCCTGCTCTGTGCTGGGAGCTGGGCTTCCTGGACTCGATCAGTGGGCCCCTCACCCGCTGGCTTCTGATTCATTTGGTCAAGGGGCAGCAGGAGACTGGAGGGAGGGTAACAGGGAAGGAAGGATAAAGCACAGGGAGGCTGGGGCATGTGCTCCCTTGGCTGCCTCCCTGAGGGGTCACTGCATGCTGGCTGAACCTCCGGGCTGACGATCACAGCCCCTGCCAGGCTGTCGTCTCACACAGCTCTCACTTTCAAGGTTCCAGTAACTGCCCCTCCTCTTGTCCCTTCAGGTCCAGGGCTGGCAATGGTACCGGGCTGTTACTAGCTGCATCGTGCTGCACCAGCCCTGGTCATTTCCTATACCCTGCCCACCCCTTTACAAATAGTCCCGTTCTGAGACGCTCCTCAAGTTACCCAATTTGAATGGACCAGCCGTTGCTGGGAATCTGTTCAAATCTTGTCCGTCTCTGACACTAGAGACAGGACTGTTCACCCTGGGATCCCCAGCGCCTGATATACAGAAGCTGCTCAATAAATGTTTGCTGAATTTGCACTTCTTGGTATACCTCTTAGCTCTAGTGCATACGGGTGTTCAATACATATTTATTCGTTTCTTGATATTAACTATTATTTTTAAACTGACTTTCATTTTTCAGTAATAAAATCAGTTCTGGAGACTGTTAGGCATAAAAATCAGCAGCATTCTATACAAGCTGATGAGTTTCAACTGGCTCCCACGGTTCTAGATGAGAAGAGGAAGGACATATTGCCCCCAGGTGGCAAATGTCTGTGCAGTGCAAGGAAATAAAGAATAGAGCTGGGCACTGATAGATCAGGCCAGCCTTATGGAACGATTCTCCAGGTGATTAGCTATATGTGTAGCAACAAACACTAAATCCCCATCACTCAGCATATCTGGGGGCATGTAACAGGTGTGCTCGGTAAATATTAGCTGGATGAACAGACGAATGAATCCAATACTTTCGGGTGTAAATACTTTTACAGATGTGTACGGGGACGTCACGTACCTTTTTTGAGTTTCCGTACTGCCAGCATACGGTGCTGGGAGGATAGTTCCCAGATCCGCAGTGTTTTATCGTCGCTCACTGTTGCGCAGACAGGCAGGCGAGGGTGAGTCGCCAGCCCCCATACTTCTCCTTCCATGTGCCCCTGTAGGGGAGGAAACGGGGCAACAAAAACCAGTTCATGCTTCTCGGCTAGCCCTTCCCGCGAGTATCCCAAACAGGTTCAAATATGAACAAACACAGTTTGAGTTTCCTGGAGCCAAAGTGATTGTACTGGATAAATTTTTCGCTTGAACTTGAATCTAAAGCTGGGCCTGCGTGATGCTAAAGCATTCATTTGGAAAGCAAAGTAGGGACTCACATTGCTCCTAAGTTTTGTTTATATGATGCCGAACATCTTTCCATTTAGAAACATCCGAGTAAATAAGGAACTGCTCTCATTTTATCCTGTTTGACATTGAATAAACACAGTATATATGTATCTTTTCATAAAACAGCTTGGTCACAATGACACAAACCACTTTCTTCCATAAAACCATATTCTAAAAAATGGAGGTACCACTTATCTCTGTCAGAGGAATTGGACAGCAATATTCTTGTTAATTAATTCTATTTCAGTTCGTTGAATGCACAGATTTGGCAGAGCAGATTAGAGAGAGCTAAATTTTCATTTTAAGCGTCCTGGGTATAGCTCAGGGTCAGCATTTATTCACAAATTGTTCTATCCGTGGAGCACAGAAAACCGAAAGGGGCTTGATAGGCATTGGACAAATTCCACATGCTGATGTCTTACCACAAACATACTTAACTGGCTTAGAATAATAACTGAGATGAAACAGTGTTTAACGAATGAACAATTAGGGAGAAAATGAATCTGATGTTTCTAACCTATCACTCAGTAAAGCAGTGTAACGAATGATTAGATACGGAACAATAAAACAGACCAGATTGTTTACTGAATTTCTGCTTTTAGTGGCTAATTATAAAAAGGCTTTGCTTAGTAAAGCAAAAAGAAAGACCACACACAGGCATCTGAAAGGTGTTTGTAGTTGGAACGCTTTGGGGAACAGGTGGCTCTCCAAAGAGAAACTGGAAGATTCCGGTTTAACTGGGAAGCTGTTTGAGCAAAACAGTAATTTGGCAGAAAATACCAAGTTCCCAATGCAGCTGACATTCAAATATCTGAGAAGGGCGTAGATATTGGTTTTGAATTTATTAGATTTGGAGCACCCGATATCCCCAGTTTTCTAGTTTCCTTCCCTTTAGAAGCCTCCCACCCCCAAGGCCATGGTCAGAGGATGGGTCAGATGTGAGCCCTCCCTTGTTCTCCACCAGACTGGATCTGCTTGGGGCTCTTTTACAGACTGAGTCCTTTTGCAGAGGACAGGGTTGTGGGGCTCTGAGACCCTTTCAAACCACTGCATCATATATTGATTTAAAATGGTATTTCTTTAATCTAATATGATTATGTACTTTAATTCCTGGATCCTATAGGAACGGACAGTGAGTGAGGCAGGCTGGAAGTCTCTTGAGTGGCACAAGGAAATGAGCTTGGGACTTTACTTTCCTCCTGACCACCCTAAAGCTAATAATAACCAGCTGCATAATTGACAGTTGATTATATTCAAAGTGTATACAATGGGGATTTTCAGAACTCACCTCCTGTCTCTTCTCTCCTCCCCACAACCTATTCTCTTAAAAAAAAAAAAAAAAGCAATCTATTCCAAGTAATGTTGAATTGCCGTGCTACAGAAACTAGAAAAATGGTTCTGAAATCTCCCCACAGCAGGATAGTTGATGGTCTTAACGACGCTGCCTCTACTATTCCTTAACTTTCCCTCGGTGTCCACCTCTCAGGACAGGACTGTCAGCCCCTAGAGTAAGCCCTATTCCACCACACAGAGCGCAGGGCTGGTCTTGGCAGGAGCCCAACAAACACTGATTGAACTGAACTACTGAGTTCTACCTAGGAGGAGATGGCAAATGGTTGATAGACTGGAAGAGGAAAGAGAGATGCTGAGATAAAGGAAAAGAATGGCACACGTGTAAGGAGAGAAGATGGTCCTCCCAGCTCCATCGCCTGCCTGCCTGCCCAGTGCTTAGGGGGTCATGCCTTCTGCACTGTTTTCATGCAGTCTCCATGCTGTGGCATGTGGAGAACAGTCTGGTGGAGTGACAAAGAAAAGGCTCTGGTACCTGACAAAGCTTGGTGTGACTCCCAGCCCTGCAGTTCTTAGCATGTGGCTGTGGGCAGTTTACTGGGTTTTGAGCCCCTCATCTATAAAACAATTACAACTAAGCAAAGCTGTCGTGGAGATGAGAGAGGAATTTTGTACAACAGTATTGCCTGACACATAGTAGGTGCTCAATAAATGGCACTTGTGGTTATTTGCATTATTAGAACAACAGAAACAAATATAGTAAAGAACAGAGTTGTAGAGAATGAAAAAGTGAAAAGCCTTTATTGTCAAATTTAAAACATATTTAAACAAAATTAGCTCAGCTATTATTTACTTTTTAAAATTTGAAAATGTAGAGTTTAAATCTTACGGTGCTATTTAAATCATACTGTAGTATAAATCTTACAACATACTTAGTAATATAGCATGTGGCAAACAATTTAAAGTCTCAAAAATTTGAGGATTAAAAAGAAAGAAACACTGAACTTTCAATAAAATTAAATAAAAAGTCATGGTCAAGGAAAATGAAGGCAAGTGCAGCTGCAGAATAAAGAAATCGCCCCTCAAGGACGCATCTCAGCACCGTTCTCAATCTGGGCTGCCTGTAGCAATCAGCTACAGAGCTTCTGAGGTTTGCTTCTAACACAGAACTTTTTTTAAAAAATACAGATTCTTATTCAGGATATCCAGGGTAGGGCCTGAGCACATGCACTTTGAAAACCTGATCCGTGATGTGTGTGCAGACCTGCTCTCAGGTGTAGCAAATCAGAGGGCCCCTTTCAGTGGGATTTTGGGGACTAGACCTAATACAGCAAGGCTGCAGGCATGCATCAGGTCAGGGAAGGAGGCCTAGCTCCTCAGACCCACAGAAGTCCTAAAGCTTAGATAACCAGTGCATATTCTTTCCATTCCACCTTCTGAACCCACACCCTCATCCCTGCCCGTGCCTCTTCCATCTGTAACTATGGCCTATCCATCACCAAACTGGATAGGACTACCTCCTCACCTCCACAGACTCCCACACCCTCAGGTGACATGTGATCACTTCTTCGATCTTAGAGGATTCTGTTGTTTATTTTAATCTGATTTTACCTGAATAACATTTTGAGGGGAGAGGAAGTGTGAAGAGTATGTTACATGTTTATGTGAATCAAGGCTGAGACTAGAATGATGCACAAAATCTAAGGAGACACATATGTTTGGTGTGTGCAGAGCAAATAATTTTTATTAGTTTGACAGATTTTGACAGATCAAGAGGAAATATACCCAAGAAGCCCCACTCACACCTGGACCTGACTTAGATTATGGACTTTGAACAGATACTATGACGGGATAAGGCTCTTGGGGACTTGGGAGGGGGGATGTATTTTGCATGTGGTAGGGACATGATAATTGGTGGCCAAAGGGCAGACTGTGCTGGACAGGTGACCCTCATGATGCTCCTGGTTTTCACACTCTTGTGTAACCACCCCCCTTTGAGTGTGGTATAGCCTGTGGCTTGTTACCAACCGATAAGATATGGCAAAGGGGATGGATGTTCATGATTACACATATGTGATGATACGATTATGTTATTTAAAGTTACTTAAAGGCACAGTAGTACCCGTTTTCCCTCTTTCCCTTGCTCTCTCTGAGGAAGCAAGCAGCCATGTTGGGGAACCCCATATGACGAGGAACTATAGGCAGCTTCTGAGAGCTGAGGGTGGCCTCTGGCCAATAGCCAGCAAGAAACGGAAGCCCTCAGTCCTGCATCCCCAACGAACTGAACTCTGCCAACAACTCAAGTGACCTTGGAGCAGATCCTTCCACAGTTAAGCCTCAGATGAGACCACAGCCCTGGCCCTTATTGCAGCCTTACAAAACCTTTAACAGAGGACCCAGTTAAACTGTGTTCAGACTCCTGACCTGCAGAAACCATAAGATAAGGAATAAATTTTTCTTTTAAGCTGCTAAGTTTGTGACAATTTGTTATACAGCAATAGACGATTAATACAGCATTTGCCTGACCCTGAAAGTGAGTGTCTCCTTAAATTTTGCGCCCTAAGTGCCCCCCGTTGCCTCACCCTGGTTCCAGCTCTGGTGTGAATCGTGGTTTAGGATGTGTGCAAACACAGTACCTGAATGAGCAGTGTCATTGGGCCATTCTTATCAATTTCCAGGATCTCTCCATTTTTCGTTCCCACTAGGATATGTCCATGTCCCAAAGTGATGGCACGAATTGAAGGGTTATCTTCCAAAAGCAAGCCTGAGGAGGAAAAATTGCATTTAATACTGCAAATGTTATATTTAGTATAATAAAAAATAAAATGATTGTAATGATTATATAAATTCTCTTTTTATAGTTCCAAAGTACTAGGTACTAGGCAATTATCCTTGATATTTCTACCAGGAGCCAAGGGCTCTGAATGTGGAAGAAAAAAGACAGTTGATTTGGTAATAGTTTTCCAAGAACTTAGTACTAGCTTTTCCATCTCTATGAACAGAAAGATTTCTACTGCATACTCGGAGTGGCACCTTTTGAGCTGGTTGACAATGCTGCTCTTTTAATGGCATAAGTCTTCAAGCATCTTTCAAACATATCATCCCAGAGTTCCACAATTCCATCCTTTCCACCTGTTACAAAACCCTGTGAAGGCACACATCAGAAGAATTATATCCATATCCAAATGACAAGGTACCCACCCAGCCTCAAAAGGATTTCCCCTTGGGTAAAGAAGCTTTGTTTGTGTTTTCTTCCTAAGTATAGGAGGCTGAAAAATCTGAATGATAACATAATATTAATATAATATTTTCTGGAAGCTTCTCTCCCCTATTTCTCTAGCAGGATTAAACACTTTCTCATTGTGTGTCCATTTCACTTTCTTCAGACCATTGGTTGGAATTTGGCACCCTGAATCATGGACGGTCATTTCTGTGCCCAGTCCCCTGACTGGAATGTGGATTCTTACAGAAAAGGACCAACCTCAAAGCCTGGCAGAGTTTCTGGTACCTCATATATTCCT
>NW_006792456.1:2190677-2214112 GCF_000442215.2 Lipotes vexillifer
TGAACCGGAATTAACATCACAATTAAAAATGACTGCTAAATATTTTTAAATATTTACGTCCAGGAAAAACATCATTATTTATTATTAAGAGTAACTTATGTATTTCACATAACAAAACTGTCCTGCTATTTTGTTCAATACACAATAATTTCCACAATAATTAAAATCCAGATGAATTTTTACAAAACCTGGAAAGTAAGAAGTTTAACATATTGGGTATTTTTTGCTAGATGATGATTTTTACTCTTGTTCTAAGCTAATGATTTCTTGGCTTTATTAGTTTTCCTTTTTGGCAACTTATATATACAAACTGTTCTTTAAAAAGCTGTTGTTTTTTTTTTTTTAAAGAAAAATACTGAGTAATTCATTCTGTCTTTTCAGGAACTTCTAATGTACTTCATTTCAATGAAGTTCACAAGGAAATAATATTTTATTACATTAAATATCCTTATTTATCCTTATTATAGATTGTGAACCTGGGGACATTCACTCTCCAAATTAAATTTAAATGCAGTATAGTATAATGTGATATCCCTGACATTTCCCATGATTTTTCAGCTTAAGTTACCAAGCAATAAAAGAGTTTAAAAAAGTTATATCACATCAACTTCTGAGTCTACAAAAAACTCTGCATTCTGCTTTAATCTTTTCTAAAACTTGAAGTTTAATCAAAAACAAATTTGCTAGTGAAAAACATCTTAACCACTAAAACAGCCATTGTAGTTGCATATCTAACAAGAACCTACTTCCATAGCAGGATCAGCATATTTACCTGGGAACAGGTAAATGCAAAATGAGGCTTAGCTTAATAAGGTGTATTAGGTGGCTTAGACTATTTGGAGGTCAGAGAGCACACATAAACTGGTACCATCAGCAAACTAGCAGTGAACAAAAAATTGAAATTTTCTGGCAAATTGATTGAAGAAAGTGTTTTAAGGGCACTGAAGGTAAGTGTGATCTATTTATTTTTTTTGCCGTGCCTCGAGGCATGCAGGATCTTAGTTTCCCAACCAGGGATCGAACCCGTGCCCCCTGCAGTGGAAGCGGGGAGTCCTAACCGCTGGACTACTGGGGAATTCCCAAGTGTGATCTTTATTTAAAACAACACTGCAAGGCAGGGGACAGATCAGGACAAAGATGAGCTTGAGTAGAAATACAGCTGGTGTGATGGTTAGTTTTATGTGTCAACTGACTGGCCACAGGGTGCCCAGATTAAATATGATTCCTGTGTGTGTCTGTGAGGGTGTTTCTCGATAAGATCAGTATTTGAATTGCTAGAGTCAGAAAACTGCCTTCCCCAATGTAGATGGACATCATCAAATTCATTGAGAGCTTGAACAGAACAAAAGGTAGAGGAAGGACAAAATCACCCTCCTTTTTCCTGTCTCGCTGATTGAGCTGGGACATCTTATCTTTTCCCACCCTCGGACTGGGATTTACACCATTGGCTCCCCTGGTTCTCAGGCCTTTGGGCTTGAACTGAATTACACCATCGGTTTTTCTGGGTCTCCAGCTTGCAGATGGCTTAAGTGGGACTTCTCAGCCTCCATAACTCCATGAGACAACTCCTTATAATAAATCTCCTTTTTGTACATGTATACTTATGTGTATATCTCTGTCTATATCTACATCCTACTGGTTCGGTTTCTCTGGAGGACTAACACAGCCAGTGAAAAGACTTCACTCTGACACGCTTGTTAAAACTGAGCCTGTCTACACAGGAACAAGCTGGTTATCAACGTAACTTCAGGTCATACTGATGGGAGGGACAATAATCCAAACACCAGGCACTTCCAGGTCTCTGCTCATTGTGCCACCGAGGTGGAAGACTGTGTTGAAATATTTCTCAGGACTCTCTTGCTACCGCGTGTCTGCATTTATCCCAACACTTCTTAAGGAGTTCTTAGGAGTGACAGCCAGGAAGAAAAAGTGTGAAAACAGAAGAGAGAAGTTGCACGTAAAGAAATAATTATAAACAAAAGAGAAATTTAAAGACCATTTGTGCTCCTCTCCATTCATGACAACTACTTCCTAATCCAGAGGGTACCGTTTTTACACACAGGTATCCTCCTGGTGTGGACCTTCCTAAGCCTAACTTAAACTTTTAGAAAGCTAGTGAGGAAAATAGACTATACCTTATCCAACGCATACATAGCAAACACGGGCCCGTCATGAGCTTTCACTGTCCTTAGTAGGAGAATCTCCTTCCAAATAAAAATATCTCCAGTAGCTGCTCCTGAGTACACCAGATCTTCCATTCGCCCATAAGAAACGCACATCATTGTTTCTAACTTTCCAACACTTCCAAAAATTCCTCTTTTAGAGGTGAAGCCCCCACCTGGAATGGACCAAGAGTATTTATTACTTTTTGAAAAATTGACACCTTCTATGGACATTTAGAATGACTATCTTCAGTGAAAAACCCAGTGTGTCTACATTATGTGTCTACATAAAGCTGTATTAAAATGGCAGAAAACATCATAACAAAAACATTATAAAAGGTTTTCTCCTTCACGCATTAATTCAGCGCCTGTTGAATCCCTACTTTGTGGCGGGCACAGTGGTTGACACTGGGGTATAAAGGTGAAAAGGAAGAGTTCCTGCCTTCAGGAACTGAAGGTCTGGTTGGGGAGAGAACGTGATATACATCTCTAACCAAGGTTCAGCGCAAGTTCCGTGCCAGCCAGAGAAAGGGGTGACTGAGTGCCCTGGGGAGCCAGGCAAGTCTTCCTGAAGGCTGACCAAAGCAAGTGAAAACAGCAGTGGCTGTAATGTAAAATGTAAACATGTTTTATGTATGTTTTGCCTCGATTTTTATCACAGTGACTTTGGGGTGAGAAAAACGAATCACTGTGTAGGAGAAGTACATCAGATTTGTTTCTTAAATGTTCACATTTCCCTGTACTTTCTTATTAGCTCTGAGAAACCCAGACTCATTCCAGACAACTGTAGGCAGGCTGGCTCTCCAGACATGGTGGGTGCCATGACCCTTTCTTCAAAATCAGAAGGCACTGGAACAGTAGCTTATTTATGTTTTGCCCAGTAAAATATTGGGCTTCGTACCAAAGTTGATACTAAGAATTCAGAAACAGTCCCAATGAAAGGTCTGACCTATTAGTGAGAAAAACAAGATATCTTTCCATGTTTTGTTCTGCTTATTTACTCATCCTTATTATCAGCATTATAAACCACAAGTGTTTATTTTGACCACTTACTGTGTGTACTGTGTGTCATATTTAATTCATGTGCTAAATGCAGTTATAAATAAAAGAACCCTCAAAATATTGAAAATTGTATTCACCCAACTAAAGTGATTATTTCCTGCTCAGTAGTCCAACATAATCACTGCTTTCAGAACTGATGACTGAATATAAAAATAATTATTTTCACAGCAGAACAGTTCCCAAAGCTTTCTAGATATTGATGAATATGCATGGCATCATATACAGTGTTCTAAGCTTCACAGCTCAAACATTACTTGGGAGCAAACATCTTTTAGGCATACTTTAATTTTAGATTGCAGAGACAGGCTAGGTAGTGGTGTTGGTTGTTTTTTTTTCCCCAGCTGGAGTAAAACTTTCAACCACATAAAGGATAAACCCTAACAATAGTACCTGCTTGTTGCCAGAATTTGATGTGCTTGATCCCAACCGTGACCAGTCTGTCAACATGGTGTGGGTTACACTTTACCACAAATATCTTATCTTTATGTCCTCTGTAAGAGACAAAAGGGGGAAAATTCCAGTTTTGATGACAGCACTGCTAGAGGTTTTATTAAAAGCATGCATTTAGTCTAACTTTCATCACACACATCTAATAGGACAAGTAAATTAGAAGACGATTTAAAATACACACGGGGTCTACACTAAAATAATGAGTTTTGGCTTTTCTTCGCATGTTTGAGCCCTTTCTTCTTACCCTACCATTGTTATCAAAAGCTACTTAATTATGATTTAAACAAATTAATGAAATATTTTAAATGGATCAGAATGTCTCCATAAGATAAAATTAATGCCACAACTATAGAATTGTAAATCTTGGGATACAGAGGTCTTGTATAAGAGGAGGGAGAAGATACTGTAAAAGTATTAGTGAGAAGCTTCAAATGTAATGTTCTTGCTGGGGAAGGCATAACTTGGGGTTAAACAGAGTTTTAGCTAGAAATGTATTCACAAGAAGGCGAAGCCCCTGGCTCACATCCATGGAGAGAGAAAGGCTGTGGTCTATCGATTTAAGGCACTCAAGGAGGCTGTGCATTTAGAAACATAAGTTTATAACCCAAGAGGCAGAAGGACAAATATAAAAGTGAGGACTGACTGTAGGCTGGAGCTGTAGACCAGCATTCCACAGTGCCAGGGAAATTTCTGGTTTAGAGTATAAAGTAATCACATTAGAATCTAAGGATTTACTGGTCTTAATGGACTATTTGATGGTTTTCTCTTGTATACTAGGACCTAACTTTCATTATGTAAAAGAAAAGCAATTAACATAAAGAACATGACTGACTAGTCTCCCTTATGAATACAGATACAAAAATCTTAAATAAAATACTAGCAAAGAGAATCCAACAACATATTTAAAAAACAGTACATTATGACCAAATGCAGGGTGGTTAATTATTAAGGAATCAAATAATACATCATATTAATACATGAGAAAAATTATGTTATTTTCACAGATGCCAAAAAGGCATTTCACAAAAAAAATCTAACAGTCACTTGTGATTAAAAAAGTACTCAACTAACACTCAATAAAGTAGGAATTAATGGATGTTTTAGAGCTATCTCTTAGACTTTTATATTTCCCTGAAGTTCTTGACTCTCACTGAGAAACCCAGATTCATTCAAGACCAATTATACACAGACTGGCTCTTCAGATGTTGTGTGCCATTATCCTTTTTTTGAAAACAGAATGTGCTGGAACAGTACCTTATTCATGGTGTGTCTGTGTGTGTGTCTGTGAACTCGAAAGTCAGATTCTCACTTAATGTTATTCCCAATAAAGTCAGGAACAAGACTATCACCACTACCATTTAACGTTGTACTGAACATATTACCTAATGCAATTAGACGAGGTCTAAAAAAATTAAAGGCACAGCAGCTGGAATGGAAGAGGTAAAACTATTTCTTTTTGCAAATGATAATAATTATATGTCTAAAAAACTCAAAAGAAAATAACGTAAAAATAACTACAAATAAGATAATTTAGGAAAGTTGCAGTATATAAAATTAAATACAGAATCAATAACCTTAATATATACAATATCCAGTTGAAAAATATACTGGAAGAAAGGACTCTATAAACAATAAAAATATCAAGGCATAAATTTAACAAGAACTGTGCACTATATGCAAATGAGTACAACAACCAAAAAACACCCCATATTTGTAAGATAGAAAAGTAGACTTAAAAAAATGGAAACACATTCCATGTTCTTGGGTTTGAAAACTCAATAATAAAGATGTTAATTCTCCTAGCTTTGCTTATAAATTCAACTTGATTCCAATAAAAAAGAGCATTTAGTGTCTGTTCTTTAATCTGGAGTTAGACACCTTGATTTTAAAGTTCTTATGGAAGAATAAAACAGCAGTAATGGCCAGGAAAAGTCTGAAAAAGAAAAGCAAAGTGGGAAGAGTAGCTCTCCTAGATATTAAAACAATTTATAAAGCCTTCATGATTAAAACAGTGTGGTACACAAAGTGACTGACAAACCAATGGCAAAATAGAAAATCTAGAAAGAGACCCAATATTTAAATGTAGCAGGTAATACAGACAGGTCTCAAATCAATGGGGGAAAAATTAATACTAAAAATAAATGGTGTATGTTACCAAATGCTGGCAAGGATGTGGAGCAACAGGAATTCTCATTCATTGCTGGTGGGAATGCAAGATAGTACAGCGACTTTGGAAGCCATTATGGCAGTTTCTAACAAAACTAAACATGTTCTTACCATAAGATCCAGCAATCATGTTCCCTGATATTTATCCAAAGGAGTTGAAAACTTACGTCCACACAAAAACCTGCACATAGATGCTTACAGCAGCTTTAATCATAATTGCCAAAACTTGGAAGCAACCAAGATGTTCTTCAGTAGGTGAATGGATTAAAAAAACTGGTACATCCAGACAACGGAGTATTATTCAGTGAAAAAAAGAAATGAGCTATAAAGCCATGAAGAGACATGGACGAACTTTAAATGGATATTACTAAGTGAAGGAAGACAATCTGAAAAGGCTACATGCTGTATAATTCCAACTAAATGACATTCTGGAAAAGGCAGAACTATGGAGACAGTAAAAAGATTAGTGGTTTCCAGGACAGAGGGGAGGGAGGGACAAACAGCCAGAACACAAGGGTTTTTAGGGCAGTGAATAGTGAAACCATTCTACATGATACTATAATGGTGGATACATGTCATTATACACTTGTCAAAACTCACAGAATGTGCAACACCAAGAGTGAACCTTAATGTAAACTGTGGACTTTGGGTGATAATGATGTGTCAATGTAGCTTCATCTATTATAACAAATATACCACTCTGGTGCCAGGTGGGGATTTGAAGGTGGTTGGGAGAGTGGGTATACAGGAACTCTGTATTTTTTGCTCAATTCTGCTGTGAACTTAAACCTGTTCTAAAAAATAGTCTATATAAAAGGGAAAAGGAAAATGGTGTTTGGAACACCTTGATAGCCATATGGAGAAAGGATAAAATTGAATCTGTTCCTCATAATAGATACTGGGACAAATTCCAAATGGTTTAGAGATCTAAATGTAAAGATGAAGCCATAGCAGATTAGAAGAAATCACAAGTGATTTCCTTTTAACCAGAGGACAGGGAACACTTTCCTTAATTGGTCTCAAAATCTTGAAGTGGTAAAGACTGATAAATTTGACCACATAAAAATAAAAGCCTTTGCATGATGAAAAACATCATATCAAACTCAAAAGACAAATGACAAACTAGGGGAAATATCTGCAAGTTATAGACAACAAATATTATTAGTCCCTAATATTTAAAGGGCTACTTCCTGTGTGAATTGTATTTCAGAGAAACCAAGTGGTTCATGAGAGAAAACTCTTATTTATAGGAGAATTCTAGCTAATATGAAGAATAATAGAATTAGAAAATTATCATTTTCAATCCCTAATTAAATAATCAATTCAGCCCACAGTTGTAAATGGATGCTACAACCATTAGACAGTACATTGATGGGAAGCTTTCAATGGAAGGATGAGGCTGATAGTACCAGAACCCACAATGGAGCTGAGTATTACTAAGAGTAGGAGAACCAGACGTTTGGGGCAGTGTAACACCATGGGGTGGACCGGAATTCCTGAGAAAGAGGAATTCCATCCCTGACATTGTTTAGAATTGCTGGCTCAGGACAGTAATAAAAAGCAGATTGGCTTTTAGTTGGTTTTCTTATTCTTTAAAAAATTCCTACAGATAACAGAAGCCCTATTGCTTGCACCTGTCAAGTACTGCTCCCACTGCCCCTACCATCTGGTATGCCACTGATTATGTTCCTTCTGATAGAGTGAAACATGAAGTACATACTAGGTACTCTTGACTAAAAAACTGAACTTAGGAGAAAATATCTGCAAATCATGTATCTGATAAGGGGCTTATATTCAGAATAAATTTTTAGAAACCCTTATAACTCAATAATAAAAAGACAACCCTGTTAAAAATGAGCAAAATACTGATATCTAAATAGACATTTCTACAAAGAAGTTATACAAATGGCCAGTAAACACATGAAAAGATGCTCAGTATCGTTAGCCACTGGGGAAATGAAAACCAAAACCTTAATAAGATATCACTTCATATCTACTAGGATGGCTATAATGAAGTGACAGACAATAACAGGTGTTGGCAAGTATGTGGAGAAATTGGAATGTTCATTCCTTGCTGGTGGGAATGAAAAATAGTGCACCCGGGCTTCCCTGGTGGTGCAGTGGTTAAGAATCCGCCTGCCAATGCAGGGGACATGGGTTCGAGCCCTGGTCCGGGAAGATCCCACATGCCGTGGGGCAACTGGGCCCGTGAGCCACAACTACTGAGCCTGCGCATCTGAAGCCTGTGCTCCACAACAAGAGAGGCCGCGACAGTGAGAGGCCCGTGCACCGTGATGAAGAGTGGCTCCCGCTCGCCGCAACTAGAGAAAGCCCTCGCACAGAAACGAAGACCCAACTCAGCCAAAAATAAATAAATAAAAATTAAAGGAAAAAAATAGTGCACCCAGTTTGAAATGTATTTTGGCAGTGCCTCAAAATGTTAAATACTAAGTTACTATATGACCCAGCAATTCTACTCCTAGGTATATACCTAAGAGACATTAAACATGTTTACTTAAAACCTTGCACACAAATGTTCACAGCAGCATTATTCATAATAGTCAAAAGGAGGAAACAACCCAACTATCCATCAACTGATGAACAGATAAATGAAGCATGGTAGGATCCACACAATAAAAAGGAATGAAATACTGATCCTTCTTATGACACAGATGAAACTTCAAATATTGGGCTGGCCAAAAAGTGCCTTCGGTTTTTAAGTAAAAATAAAAGACACATTCTTCATTTTCACCAAGAACTTTATTGAACAATCCTTTTGTTCCACTACCTTCTGCCATTTTTCAGGCAACGTCATAATTCCATCTTCCCAAAACTTTTTATCATTTTGAGCAAAGAAATGTTCCAAGTGTCTTTTACAGTTTTCCAGGGATTTGAAATTTTTTCCATTAAGAGAAGTTTGTAAAGATCTAAGTAAATAGAAATCCGAGGGGGCAACGTCTGGTGAATATGGCGAACAAATTGGAACTTCCCAGCCAAACTGTAACAGTTTTTGCCTGGTCATCAAAGAAACATGCGTTTTTCTGTTGACTAATTCTGGATGCTTTTCGTCGAGTGCTGCTTTCCGTTGGTCTAATTGGGAGCAGTACTTGTTGGAATTAATTGTTTGCTTTTCCAGAAGGAGCTCCCTTCCAATCCCACCATATACACAATATCACCTTCTTTGGATGGAGACTGGCCTTTGGTGTGGTTGGTGGTGGTTCATTTTGCTTGCCCCATGATCTCTTCCATTCCACATTATTGTACAGTATCCACTTTTCATCACCTGTCACAATTTGTTTTAAAAAACAGAACGTGTTCATTACGTTTAGGTAGAGACTCACATGCGGAAATATGGTCTAGAAGGCTTTTTTCGCTTAGCTTATGTGGAACCCAAACATCAAAGCGATTCACAAAACCAAGCTGGTGCAAATGATTTTCAACACTTGATTTGGATATTTTGAGTATGTCAGCTATCTCCCGCGTGGTATAACGTTGATTGTTCTCAACTAATGTCTCAATTTGATCGCTATCGACTTCAACTGGTCTACCCGACCGTGGAGCAACGTCCAGTGAGAAATCTCCAGCATGAAACTTCGCAAACCACTTTTGACACATTTGATCAGTCACAGCACCTTCTCCATATACTGCACAAATCTTTTTTGGCATTTCGGTCCCGTTTTTACCTTTCTTGAAATAATAAAGCATAATGTGCCAAAAATGTTGTTTTCTTTCATCTTCAATATTAAAATGGCTACACAAAAATTCACCAATTTTGATAAGTCTTTTAAAATGCACGCTGATATGACAGCTGTCACATACAATCTAACAAAATTGCTTCGAATGAAGTTAAAGACAACTAAGTGCTACTAGAGCCATCTTACGGAAAAATCCGAACGAACATTTTGGCCCACCCAATATTATGCTACATGAAAGAAGCCAGTCACAAAGGACCTCATGTGATTCCATTTATACGAAATGTCCAGAATACAAAGATCCAGAGAGACTGAAAGTAGATTAGTGCTAATGAGTATGGGATTTCTTTTTGGGGTGGTGAAAGTGTTCTGAAATTAGATAGTGTTAATGATTGCACAACTCTATAAATATGCTAAAAAAAATTAAATTATGCACTTTATTCATTTATTTTTATTATATAAGTTTCAAGTGTACAGCATTATAAGTTGACATCTGTATACACTACAAAGTGACTGAACTGTACACTTTAAAATGCGTGAATTGTATGGTATATGATTTATCAATAATACTAGTATTAAGGGAAAAAAGCTGAATGTGAATCTAATCAAGCCTATTGATCTAACTACCATTTATAGGAAATACAGGGAAATGCTTGATATGCTTTCATGAAGACCCAGTCAAGTTTAGAATGTGACACATTCTATAGGTCAAATGACCCGGTTTCTCAAATGCATCCATGGCAAGAATAAGGTGGGAGGGGGACTGCTATAAAATAAAAGAGGCTTAAGGGAGATGACAGTCAAATGTAATACATGGGCCCTGTTTGGATGCAGATTTGAACAAACCAACTCTCATTTTTGAAACAGTCAGATATGTTTGATTTTAAATAGAGTAATAAATTAAAGAAAGAAATTACTGTTGCTTTAGTTAGTTGTGATAATGGAATGGTGGTTTTTAAAAATAAGTCTTTTCAGTTAGAAATGCCTAATGAAGTACATACTGGTCAAGTGACACAATGTCTTGAGTTTTCTTTAAAATTTTATAGCAAAAAAGAAAGTAAAAGTAAAAAATGAGGGGAGGGGGAAGAGCTTTGTATCATTTGTAGGATGTTGCAGCTGGGTGATGGGTATAAGGGAGTTCTTTATGCTATTTCCTCCGTTTGTGTGTAACTTTTAAAATTTCCATAATAAAAAGTTAAAAGAAAAGTAAAGAAAGAACAGAGCCTCTCCATATGTATTATGTAGGCCTTACAGTGAAAGGCAGGGAAAGGAGGAGAAACTGATTTTTGAACTTTCTCTCTTTGTTTCTTTGAAAGTCAAAAGTGAAGCTTGGACACCAGGTCCACTGAAAGTATCAGGAACAATTAGGACAGTGAGAAAAAGGTTTAGATAAAAGAGAAGAGAAAATGTGCTTAACATAAAGAGGAGAAGTGAACCAGATAACCATAAGAAAGATTAAACATCCAAAGATTTCTTGATTGGAGGAAAATCCCCACAGCTCCTAAATCATTAATATAAACTTTAGAGAGAAGACGCTAGAGAAAAGTGAAATGAAAATTGAGAACAGATATCACAAATTACATCCCCTACATAGAAAAGAGCATTGTTTTGTTTGCTAGTGTCTATACAAGGTCAAACAATTAGATGGTTGGAAAAGTCTTTTTTGAGAGCACACTTTAGTTTTCACCTCATTTCTTGGTGTCATAAAAACACCAATGTTGTTTCTCTTGTAGCTAAAATTCTAAACTGACTAGTGATGCCACGTAAATGTTTATAGTTAATGTCAACACCTAAATAAAGAACATTCTTTGAATACCTCTGTTATTTTTCCCTTTAGACGCTTGTTAAATTTGTAGAGAAGTTGCCTACAACTGTGTGTGTAAGAAAAACAAAATGAAAAGAGTTTCAGGTCCTACCCTGATGGAATAAAAATGTAGGAGAGTCCACACTGCTGCCCTAATACAGGACGATTCCTATGACCTGAGTCAGAGGTAATTCACCACGTAGGGCTACATTTTAAACCCTATCAGCAAGTACAGGGGAAAAGGGAAGGAATGCTCCTCTTCTAGAAGCCAAGGGCAGCTGCACACCACGTGAGTTGGTTTCCCAATCTTCTATTCAAAACCCTCTCATTTGCATAGAGGCCCAGTCTCAGTGTATGTGATTTGGTTTTCTCCTTTTTTGTGAAGGTAGCCCACAAGTGGAAGACTGAATGAATGCTTGATTTATACCCCAGTTCTAAAAAAGATTTAAAATGGCTTACAATACAGAATAACATAGAATAAGCCAGGTAACATTGAGAAGAAGAAAGGAAAATGATACACTGGTGAGTGAAAAAAAAAAAAAAAAGCAAGTTACAGAGCAGTATGCATAATACCCCACATATGAATAAAAATGGATAAAAATATTAGCAGAATATATACCAGAGAACATATGCTAAAATGTTAGCCATGGCTATGTCTGGGTAGTGGAATTATGAATCATTTTCATTTTCTTTGTGGTGATTTTCTGTGCTTTCTAACTTTTTAATAATCATGTATTATTTTGAAAACAGAGGAAAAATTTAAAAAGGAAAGTGAGAAAGATCTCAATTTGGTATGCAGGAGACCTGATCACATTCACTAAATGTATCTAAGGGTAGGGACCTAAAATAGAACAAGCAGTGGAGCTAACACATACGCTGAAGGTCTATGTACCTGCTCCATGCGGGCCCATATTTTGTCCCTAAGCTTTTCAGTAGTACAACTATTTCTCATTAACATTGAAGTAATGTTATGCACCTTGATAACTGTACCTTTTGCTTAATATCCCCATTGTTCAAACTTCTGAGATGAAGCTTGTCAATAATAATTAGCCATTGCCCCCCAGTCATGTTACTGGAGTGATGGAAATCTAAATAAAGGGACATAGAGGTGCCTGACTGATTACCTCACTGTTCTGCCCTGATTGACGCTGATATCAGGCTATTTCACTACTGCCCTTAAGAGATTACTCTTGGTTATTACATAGGTTACTTGTATATTAGACTAAAATCTGAACAATCTTTAAAAGGAAAAAGAGACTAAAAAATTCATTTGTAATGGAGGGAACTGAAGTCATTCATGAAAATTAGCAAAGATCAAAAAAAACTGTGCAAAGAGATTGGATCAAGTCTCATCAAGATCTTGTAATAAGATCTTTATGGGCCAATTCCAAACTTCTCTAATTTCTCTGAGCTGATAAAAACATAGGTTCACTTCAACATGTTCCCAACTGAAGGGCGGCTTTTGAGTGCAGGGGGTCCACGTTAGTCTTGGGCAGCAGCGGTACTGCCGGTGATGCCATCACAGCCATTGACTGTGCCCCTCCCTCCATGGGGAAATCTCACATCCTGGGTGATGGGTGTTACTGCAGAACATTACCTGCAAGAACCCACGACCTGCGGGAAGCAGGTTTGTTGTTAAGCCTTGCTAGTGGTGATGCAGGCCATGACTGAGACACAGAAGTGCAGAGTGAGGGGTGTCACTGAATCAGCCATCTTCTGAGAGTAAATTAGACCCTTGGAGGAGCTACACTGACTCCCAGAAGACAGTAAGGTCCCACTGGTAAAGTATTACTCCTTTTTCTTTGTCACTTCTTTCATGCCCCTGTTTTTAAAGTTTCTATCTACTTAAGCACCTTAATCTCAGGCCATAAATAGAATTTTGTTTGGTTACTTATTTACATAAATATTTATGATTGATAATATTGTGTAAATATTATTTATGATTTAAAAATCTAGTATTCATCCAAAGAACTTTAACAATCTCTGATACTCTTTGGATAGAGCAATGGTGAATGTTACAATTGCAGAATTGGTCTCTGAAGACAACTCTGCAGGTGTCCTGTTAGGGGAATGTGACATATGGCTTGGGAACAATTCTAAAAATAAAATGTATTATTAACATAATGGTGTTAAGTCACTTTGTGTTAATTAAATAGAAGTAACACTACCAAACATATCAAATATATACTTCTAAAATATTAATAAATATTTCTTTCTTCCATTTCTATTACTGTTTCTGATATATAACAGGTGAGCTACCCACATTTACAGAGGGTTTTCTAGCAGGAAAATTGTGTTTCTGTTGCTTTTGAAATGCAGACGTGTGCTTTGCCAGAGATTATCTGTAATGCAGATGATATGTTATCAGAAATACTAAAGTAAAATTCAATACATTAATCTAGGAGGAAAGCAGACTTGTGATTAGAAGCTGAATCTGAGTATTAGCGGGGAGTGATATATCCGTGAGGAATACTAGAGAGAGCAAAAGAAAAACCGCTTGGGTAGGCGGATTTATGAGCTGTCATTTGCTGCCAAGAATTCCATCTCAGTAGCAGTCATCAGAAAAGCTCCTCTTTCTCTGCTAAGACGGTCAGCTGGAGCCCTCAAGGCTCCATTTGCTCCTCCTCTGAGTCTACAGCAATCTATAGGTCTTCATTCATTAAATCAAATTGCCAAAAAACACTTTTTTCCTATATAATTTAAAATATCAATTTAAAAAGTGAATACTGGGCTTCAAAGTCATTAACTTAAAAATGATTTTATGGTGCCAGATAAAAAGGAAGTTGGTTTACGCAGGGAAGAACCAGTAGAGAGATAAACTGATAACATGCCTTGGGCAACAAATTGTATTGCTGGGCCTTGGCGGCCAACTATTTTGACCTCTGACTATGGCCGGGCAAACAGCTAAGACCAATGTAAGCAGGAGTGGAAAGCAGTGTTCAGACTTAGGGCTGATTCAGCAGGGAGGGAGGCTGGGGCAAGGGAGGACAGGTGGCCTATAAATAGCAGGTGGTCTTGGAAGGTCTATTTATAAGATGGGGAGATTAGGGCAACAATTTGCCTGCTTTGAAAGCGAGTGGCAGGTGCACACGCCGGACCTCCTTTCCTGCATTCTGCAGCCTCATGACAACTGGAACTTCTGACTCCAGTGATATTGACAGTCCTTCACCAGATACTAAGATAGTGGAAAAACAAGGGGCAAGGCACAGGTCTGAGGAAAGCTGCTTTCCTACTGCTGGGAAGAAGCTTTGTTATAGATAATGCATATATTACTAAAAGCAAAGTGACGAATAACTCTCTGGAAAGGATTTCAGAATTTTCCAATTGCCTGAAAGAAACATTAATTCCTCTATGTCAGGTTTGTCACCATGAAATATTACAATATGTTTTTACTTAGGTGTTAAGCTTTCTATGTGAACTTCATCTGAGTTTGAAGATGAAATCTTACCAGAAAATGCAAACTATTAACTTTTACTGCAGTGTGATCATTGGCAGGATGCCGTTAAGACCTCGGCAGCTTCTTACCTGGTGGTGGCTATCTTTTCTCCCTTTTTCCAGTCCCAAAATACAATACTGTGAAAATCGTCTAAACCAACCGACACCAGACATTTTCCATCGGCTGTATGAAAACAACACAAATGTCAAATGACTCATTTCTCAATGAAAAACCACAACATTTTATATACTGTAAAGAGGAACAAGAAATTGATCTTAAGAATATTATTTAGGCTCAAATACGTTAGGAGAATAATACACTAAGGGGACCTCACTAAATGAAATGCATAACTACTAATAGTGGAGGTTCTCAATGTATAATAACTTGTTGCTGAATTAAATTGCTGATCCAACATTGCAATCTGAGACACAGGGCTGGGAGGAGCTTCTCAGGTAAGTCACCAAAACCTTGTTTATTTTGTGTCAGACAAATTCATGACATTTACTAGAAGAGCCATTTAACTTTGTGACTCAGTCTATTGCGCTCTAAAAAAAAAAAAAACTGGTTCTGTTCAACCCTCCAAAATAAGAGCATTACAGAAACTAACTTGGAAAATTCTTTCAAAAGATGATTTTATGATTAAAAACAAATCTTAATGTCTTAGTTTCCCTATTTCAAATGTAATATGCTTGTTGTAGGACATTTAGAAGATAGGGACAAAGGAAATTGAAAAATCATCCAAATTTCTAGGCCTACATTTGATATATATCCTATCAGTTTCTCTACCTAAACGTGCTTTGAAAAGACAAAACCAGGATCATAGTGAACATACTATTACTTCTTTTTTTTACTTGTTATATGATGAACATTTTCCCTTAGTATTAAATATTATTTATAATACTATCAATAATTACTATAATTCGGACAGGGTGTTTTCCAAAATAAAAAATATATATATGATATGTAAATGAATTTGAAATCAAAATAGTCAATTTGCTTTCTCATTTCAAGACAGAAGAAGAGGTACAGTCAGTAAGTCTTTCCTTTGCTGCCTCCTCACAAAGTTTCACAGGAGAAGCATCTCAGGTCAGCAGTTTCTCCCTAGCCTGGAGTGGGCTAGGAGACGGGTGGCCAAGCTCACCAAAGCTCAGTTTAGCAGGGTGTATTCTCTGGCGACACACAGCCAATGGTCTTAGGGTAAAGAAACATGAGTGTGTGATAAACCGTTTCTCCACAGCCCACTCAGGGTTTCAACTGGTATTTTCAAAGACAGCCCTGGGGTAGATGCCAAATTAGGATTGCCAGGGAAAATAAAGGAGCCTAGTCAAATTGGAATTTCAGATAAGCAATGAATAATTTCCTAGTACAATTATGTCCCTTGCAATGTTATATTGCAAGCATTTATATTGCATGGGACATACTTGTACTAAGAAATTATTTGTTGCTTATCTGAAATTCAAATTTAATTGGGCCTCCTGTATTTTTATTTGCTATATCTGGTGACCGTCCCCAAATGCTGGTTAACTAATGCCCAACCCTTGGGTGCCCTTACTTGTTCCAGAGACCCTCTCCCGACCAACTGGGAACCATAGTCTGCTCCTTTTCTGGAGGAAAAAGGAGAGTAAGAGCCTGGCTTAACAAACCAAATCCTCCCCAATCCTCTACTACCACCAAGTATGAGGCAAGGATTTGAAAGTTACACTAACCCTTTCAAGCTCCTAGACTACAGTAGGTGAAGACATTAACACTTTGCCAAAGGCCTAAATCACCGCCAGGTGAGTACTATAAACAAATGTGTCTTCTCAATCACAATACGTCTTTATGCTTAAAAGTTACCAGGCTTTAAACTGTGTCCCGTGTCTTTTCATGCATTTGGGAGAAGGGACTGGTGATGACTTCCGATTCATTACCAGCAACATTACTTTTCCTGTACCTCTTGGTGTGGCCTGGTTATATTTCCATATTAGCATGTCTCTGTATTTGGCGATTTTATTTTTATTAGAGAGTTCTCTCTCCCTTTTTAGATCCTAAACTCTTATTTAAGACTTACAGTACTTGTATCACATTTCCAACATGATCCTCGTACTGAGATGGTTTTCAATGAATTCTGATGATACTGGGAGATAAAAATGGAATATGCCTACGGATGGTGCAGAGGGAATGGGAATATTCTGTTATATAAAAATTTTAATCAAAAACACTGCACAGATATTCAGTGTCTCTTTTTTTTTTGCGTAGCTATATTAGTATGTCTTTCTTAGAATGCAAACATCCACACATTTTAAATGATAGGTTTTTTGGGTTTTTTTTTTTTACATTTTATGTCTTTTGAAGAAGTCCTCAGGGTGATTTTTTTTTTGCTTCTTTTTATTGGAATTTCTGCAAGGCCCCAGCAGCTTGTCTTCCCAGTTATACCACCTTTCTACCCCAGTTTGTGACTATGAGTAACAATGAAGCAGCAGAACAAATCTAGAGGTGCCTCAACAACCGTACCTCTTCTTCAGGATGGTGACTTTTTCTTGAATTCTGCAGGTGTGGGCAATTTCTACATACCACACAGTTTGGAAATATAAGTGGCTATCTTTAATTCTTTCTGTTTTTGTTTCCCCTCACAGAGGCTTGATCTTAGCTTTGAAAATCCATTGTTCCTTGACCATTTAGTCGGAGTTTTTGATTTTCAACCATATTTTTAGGGTTTAGGTAATGCTCTTTCAAATCTTTCCAGTCACAGTATGTATTAATTATGGATATTTTGTGACATAGTCCAGAAATACTTCTAAGGAGCTTAATGTCAACAGTAAAGGGCAAATTAGAAAGAGAAATATCTTACTCAGATAATTACAAGTTGGTCCTGTATTCAGGGCTCATAAAAAATGCATAGGTTTTTGGAACTGACACAATGAAATCACACTAGTCTTAGATGTGCCCTTGTGGAAATCGGTATTATTCAATGAAGGTTTTTAAAAATATGAGGATGATATTTAGGCTAGAAAATATTTATATCTGAATCTTTCTCTTTCTAATTGGTTTTCTGTTCATGTGGAAGCACTTTCCTGACTGCAAGTACAGAAGCAAAGACGGGTCTGTTTTCCCCACACAGTGAAAATAAATCCACAACGAGTTGCTCAATTAAGTGACACAATATAAATTCATTCTTTCTAGTTGACATAATTTAGAGGTATGGGTTATGTTGTTAGAAATGTTTTTGATTTAAAATGTCATCTTTTTTGTTTGCTTTGGAAGAGTGGCAAGAATAGATTAATCTAAAGTCCTAGGTATAACTGCTTATCTGCTGTCTAGTTTTCACATCATTTGCCGGCTTTGTATTTCCATGACAATCTCTTTCTCTAATTTCTTTCTATTATCGGTAGGTTTCCAAAACACCCCCCAAGATGAGCTGACGTGTATGAGACAGGTGGGTGTGGAGATACGCCGAGGCACTCTGATGGGGCCACCAGCTAGGTAATAACCAATGTAGGTGGTCCTGTTTACATGGTTAAACTGGGAAACCTAAATCATTTTCTCTTTCAGCATTCTGACGTGAACTCCTCACTTTACTGCAAGCATCCAAAAAGAAGGGATAGATACTCCTGCTCACGAAAGTGTTTGACTCAGGGCTGTTCTAGGACAGGGGTCTCTTTTCACGAGGGTGCTGTTGCACGTGGCAGCCTCTATGCACCACCATGCCCATACCACATTTACACTGGAGAGCGGGGGTGGAGGCAGCTGGAGGCACTGGCCATCGGGTAGAAGGAGTGAGGAAGTAGGGGGGCACAATGAGTGGTCCAGGTACGACTCTCATGCTAAAAGTTCACACCAGCCCTGGTGGAGGGCAGGGGCAGGAAAGGGCAGGAGGACCGAGAGGGAGAGCACAGCCGGCACAGCTTCCACCAGTTGACGGCCCCAGGCCTGGTGGCTTTCTCACGGGACTTGAGAGCCAGGAGACCTGGGTCCTCGCTCTGGATCTGCCACTGTCTGACTTTTACCGCAGCCATACAACCAGACTCTCTGTATCTACATTCTTGGCCTATAAAGTGGTGCAGGCATCTGTTTAAGACTAAAGCTATATCATTATAACACAAGGTACTACTATCAATATAAATTAAACCAAAGAGGCTTCAGGTCACACCTTCAGTAGGGCCATAGAGGCCACAAAGATCAATCGACCACAGTTCATCTGCATGTAACCATACACGGTGATGGATCAAACACAGTACATACTTCCTTACTTCCTGAATAATCCTTAATGTTAGCGCCTTCTCAAACTATCACCTAGCTTCCTTTCTGCCATTTATAAATTAACATCGTATTTCAACTCTGAGACAAAAATATAATTTTCCACAATCAAAAATACCACATTCAGGGCTTCCCTGGTGGTGCAGTGGTTGAGAGTCTGCCTGCCGATGCAGGGGACACAGGTTCGTGACCCAGTCCGGGAAGAACCCACATGCCGCGGAGCGGCTGGGCCCATGAGCCTGCGCGCTGAGCCTGCGCGTCTGGAGCCTGTGCTCCGCAACGGGAGAGGCCACAGCAGTGAGAGGCCCACGTACCGCAAAAAACAAAAAACAAAAACAAAAAAACCCACATTTGCTGCATAAATGGGCGCTTCCTTAGTGACTATTATCTGGGGAATAGAGAATGTATTGTTAGAACTGAAATATCCTTTTTATGAAGAAAATATTTTATATCTGGGCAGTTCTTTATTTGCCCAAAATGGGAATTAGAAGCAGTGACAGAATCAGCTTCTCGGCCTCTTCCAGAGTGCCTGGTTTCTCTATACCGGGCTATGACGTAAGGGGCTGCCTTACGAGGGGAAGATTTCTAAGTGCAGCTAATTTCTCGATCTTCCTTTTATAAAACTACTAAGCCCAGAAGAGACGGAAGCTCTCAGAAATGCAGAGATCAAGTTACTGGGTACCAGCTTATTGCTACTAACTTGCCTCATAATCAATGTTTTTTTTTGTTTTTTTTTTTTTTTTTCTTGCGTTATGCGGGCCTCTCACTGTTGTGGCCTCTCCCATTTGCGGAGCACAGGCTCCGGACGCGCAGGCTCAGCGGCCACGGCTCACGGGCCCAGCCGCTCAGCGGCATGTGGGATCCCCCCGAAACGGGGCACGAACCCGCGTCTCCTGCAACGGCAGGCGGACTCTCAAGCACTGCGCCACCAGGGAAGCCCATAATCAATGTTTTTGATCAACATTCCTCTAATCTCTTCTCTAAAGGTATTCAGCATGAGTTGGTTCTTCTGATTTTCCTAAATTTAAAAACCAAAAATTTAATCAATTCACTAGAAAAAATAATCTGATGATTACTGAATTCTATTTCTAGTATTCTAAATTTCCTGCCACTGTTTATACATTAATACACATACACACATTTCAGTTGAAATCAGTGAGTAGATACTTTGAGTTCTACTTTTTTTCTTAACTTGATACATAGAAATGTGTATGAAATACACATGGTCCACATACTTGTCATTTTGAATTATAGCTTTTGTTAAACAGTGCCAAATTGTCTACTAGAATTATTGAGTCAATTTGCAAAGTTGCTGACAATATGAATATGAGAGTCTCCATAATCTAGTACACATTTAGGTTTTATTATTTTATTTAATGGGTATCTTACCACTCTTCTAGAACATACTGATTAATATAATTTTTATATTAAGTATACACATGTGTATCCGCTAGCAAGTTAATTTAGGAAAAGAACACAGTTCAGCCATCAGGTAGAACTATTAAAATAAAAAAGAAAAGCAGAAATCCATTCACATCTTTGGAATAGAATCTTATTTGAACTCAAATTATAGTTTCATTTTAGATTTTACTGCTTTATCAAGGATACATGGTACACTTATGAAAGTTGTATGTACATCAAACTCCTGGAAGTTTAGGACTTTGTATTCACTGTTTATCAGGTGCATTATCTGGGCTTTCAGCTGGCAGGTGGTAGCCAAGTAATTCTCTCTTCCTTGCTCCTCATGCCTTATGTACCTCACATGCCCACCAGTGTAGAGTATGAACAACTTAGCTTTGATTTTTACTAATTCAATAACCAAAGTATTGAATAACTTCTAATAGTGATGTAACAACTCAGATTTGTATAGTAGTTTACAGCATATGAGAATAAGCGTGTGACACACTCACACAAATCTGCACCATGTGATTGGTCAGAGAATAAAGATAACTTTCATCCAAAGATGGTTTACAATGTGAAGTCCTAGTAGCAGTAGTGAAAGGCAAGACAGAGAGCATTAAGCAAAACTTCATTCATTCATTCACGTTTTTGGAGTAGCTTCTGTGTCTCTACAGCATGTGCAGTGGGGAACAGAGAGATGGGCTAGATGAGTAGTTTACTGTCTGAGAAGGGCATAGGAGCTGCTAAGACACATAACTACTGTACCACATAGACTCTAACAGGTACCACAAGAGCAATGACAACAAATGGGCTAAGGGATACAGAAGAAGGGACAGGACATTTCTCCCTGGAAGGATGGAGGAGAAAACTTTGAGCTTGGTCTTAAAGGATGGTTGGACTTGAACAGACACATGGGAACAGCATGAACAAAGGAACACAGGCAAAAAGAAGGACAGGAGTGCATTTAGGTTCTACAGTTAGGTAGATGGAAAGGAGCACGAGTAGGTTAGTGGGTGAAAACACTGCAAAGGAAGGTTGAGGCCAGATCATAGAAGGCCATGAATGTCCAACAACAGGCTCAGCCCTGAGTCAGTCAGCCAGCCAAGGGGAGTCCATGTGGTAGCAATGTAATTGCACTTCCAGAAGACTCCAGAAATGGGCAGGATGGATTGGACAAAGTGGGGATGGAATCAGAGACCAGCATAACCACCATGCACAGACTAGAGGAAGTTCGGGCCTGAACAAGGAAAGTAGAGATGGAGGTACATGAGAGAGAGACTGGGGCTGTGAAATGGAATTTAACTACCAATATTATACATTGCACATATTAAACATTTGAACGGAATTTAGAAAAAGGAAATTACAGAATCAGTTTTCTGTAGAAAGTTTAGAAATTTTTCTACAGATCTAATATCTACATTGGGGTTATTAAAAATTTCTAGGTTAAAAACACCTTTTGCGATAGGCCCTCATTCTTCAATTCTAGCATAAAGAAATGGTTTTATTCTAAAGAAAATTATATTTATAAGTTAGTATTTTTTTTTACAGCACAGTGTTAAAATTTTAAATTAAGGAGATGAAAACTTCAGTTCTATTTTTTCAATACGAAATTTTATTTCCAAAACGCCAGTGTTGTAAAGTGGACCTCTGCAGAGAATTTGCACCCCTCGCTCTAGTTCTTTACATTTTAAATCACAGGTGCTGTGTTCCCACTTATTTGGAGAGATGAAACTGATGTTCTGAGTCACTGCCAGACATTTGCAACTAAGTCTTTCAATGGTAACAGCTGCTCTGGATTTCAAATCTCTCAAGCAAATGCAGAACACAGTGTGAGCTCTGGGTAATGAGTTGGGAGAGGGAAGATGAGGAAAGGAGGTGTGATCATATTCACACATCTGATTTTCAGTCTAAGACTGGGTAGCTGACAGACGAAGGGCTTACCTCCTTTCAAGCAGGACTAAACTAAATAAAAGGATTTTTTTTTTTTAAACAAACCCCAAGTAAATATGGAAGCATCTGTCAATGACTCCAGTGGCAAACTGGTGCTTACCTGAAAAATCGAGCGCACACACTCCTCTCTGATGTTGTCCTTTCAACAGTGACAAACATTTTAGAGTCTGCGTGTCCCACACATGAATAGCAGCATCTCTCCCAACCTTAAATTACAGGATGAGTGTTATTAACTAATTATAAATTATAATAAGAATGATTTTGTTCCTTAGAGTCAAGTGCTGCTCAGAAATCAAAACCCACACATTTGGAGAGTAGGAAGACCCTGGGAAATCATCTGGTCCAACTCCACTGTTTTCCAGATGAGGAAACTGAGGCACAGGGTCTAAGGGTCTTGATCTGGCATCAAGGTGGGTGCCAGCAGAATCTAACCTGGTACATGGCTCCCAGTTAAGGGATATTTAAAACTGTAGCTCAAACGTCCACTGTGCTTTGTTTCTGTCAGTTAGTTCTACCCTTCCCTTCTGCCTTCTCAACTCCACACGTGATTCCACTCAGCTGTATGTTTTCACGGCACTATCCTCAGAGTTCTTTTACCCACCTCAAGAAGGCCTGACCCTACTTCTCCCCCTGCGAAATCAAAGTTTCATGGCTTAACTCTCTGTCATTAAGGTGGCTCCTCCTCAAGGGGACACAAGCTTCTATCATACCAATTCCCAACAACAGAGAAAACTGTAATACTAAAGTGGTTTTCCTCACTTATAATGCATAGGGGGAAAAAACCCTTTTGGGTATGATGACTCTAAAAGGGAAAATGGGACATAAAGCCATGCACATAACTGAGCAGAGTCTGGCCAACTCCTACACTGGCCTGTGGAGGCCAAGTTACCCCTGCAGTGGCTATTGGCATACTGGTCTGCCTCCCAATTACAGTATAGAGTGTGGTAGCTCCTCAGGGGTTTATGTAAAGAACCAATCTCTGTTTTTTCTTTCAAAGGAAGACTATTAAACACCCATGAATCAAGCATCTTCTGTTTCTAAGAAAGACAATAAAGGGGGAGGGGGCAGGAAAGAGT
>NW_006792456.1:2214247-2224336 GCF_000442215.2 Lipotes vexillifer
GAAAGAGTGAAAAGGCAAAGTAGTGATCAATTACTTGTAAAACTTAATGTCAGAACAGATGGTCTAACTGGCAGTTGGAGGAGCAGCAAACAGTTTTTCAATTAATGGCTCTTCCGTTTTGGAGGACTGTAATCCTTTTGCAAATATAAGAGCTACAATCTCTTCTTCCCCCAGATGCACATTTCTGGGGGTTGACTCCCGTCAGGCCCTCAGTTTCATCCATGGATCTCATGAACATCAGGCTATAAACCCTGTTCAAACACTTCTACCTCCTGCATGTCAAGTCTCAGAAATAGTTTGTTGTCTCATGTTAATCTTTGACCTTCATACCAGTAGTTTTTCTTGGAATTTGCCACCTAGATGTTGAGGATCAGGTGAAGTATTACCTACAGTTAAAAGCCCATATGATAAAACTGAACAAAAAATGTAATCTATACATTGGTAGAAAAGAGCACAACACTGAAAATACTGTTGACAATATTACTGCTTTACCAGCAAGACAATAAATCTGAGTTTAACAGATTCTCTGTTTACTGAGTTTACTTCTATCCCCCTCCTTTTCCACACAAAATGATTGACTACAGGGCTCTATTTTGAGCAGCTTTTCAATTATAGACTCAATCCGAAGTTTGGCATTCCAAAATGGTTCATATAAAGTTTAGTTTTTTGAAGGTTAAAATATAATAAACTAGCCAAGGTTCATATGACTTTAAGTTTTACAAAAATAACCATACACTGGATGTTACAGTAGTATTAAAAGATGGTTCATTCAATAAACATTTATTGAGTACCTAGGATATACTAAGTTCTGGGTAAACAGTAATGAGGAAAATATATTAAGACTTCATGGAATTTACAATACTCTAGTTTTACCTAATCCTATTCATAGATCTCATCATGTTAGAATAAGAATCCCTCAAAGCCTTCCCAAAAGTGCTGGAATGTATTGGTTGACTCTCCCACCATCATGAAATGATCCATCATTCACTGCACTTTCAGCTTCCTGCCTTATGTTTATTTCTACCAAGTATTTCTTGAATTTCTCGTATGTAAACTGAATTCAAAATTAAATCCTCTCTCTCTTTGGCTAAACTCCCATCTTACAGGAGAGATATATACCTGCCCAGTGGCCACATAGTCCTTCACTGGATGGATGGTCAGGCTGAGAATGTCATCATCGTGTCCCAGGTACAGCCTCTGGGAGTGTTGTTGCCTATTGTACACGACAGCAACTGCAGCAATGTGATAGACCACTTCTCCAGCTTGTGTGTAGAACAGATTGTTTCTACAATCGTAGCCTCTATAGCTGAAGAACAGGTCCAAGAAATGCACAGTAGTTGAACGCACAGTGAATGAACAGAGCAGAAGTTGTGAGAAGATAAATTTAACATGTTAATATGGACATGGACAAGCAGAACCCAGGTGTCTCCACAGTTGCCTAGGACAGTGATCTTCAATGGGGGTATGAGGACCTCTGAGGGCATGTAATGACTTTCTAAGGGGCAAATTGACACTGATAATTTTAACAGAATCTATTTCCAGATCCTCAGGTACTATATGTGCTTTCTCTTAAAACTGACTAGTCTGAGAACACACCTGTGATGAGGTACTGGTTTTTCCTCTCCCACCTCCCCTTTCCTAATCGCCTTCCTCCCAATTTAGGAAGTCATTCCTCTCATCCATCGGGAATTTTACTATGGTATATTACCCTGGAATGTCAAACCTTCCAGGGACACCAAAACAAATACAAGTGCGGATGGATGTTGAAAGTGAATAACTCTAACAACTGGGTAAGAAATCCTTTTGCAAGTCAAGTGACTTCCAATTCTTTGCTTTTAACAAATTTGAACAGTGATTTAACTGAATTGTTAGCTGATGGATCATTAAACTACATTTTTGTGTGATATATCAAAATCACGACACATATTTTTGGCCTATAACAAAGAGGAGTTTAAAGAATTGATCACCATTGCTGTGATAAAACTGCCTCTATTCTCATCTAAAGTAGCTAGATATGAATAAGCTTTCTTAGTGCTTACATTAAAAAGTGAAAAATTGGAATAGATTAATGCTAAACTGTCACCCTCTAGCAATAAGAAATATATATGCACATATATCTGAACTCATTGAAAAAATTCTATCTTATTAAAAGAATTTTTCCAATAACATTATTTATGTTTAATAACTATCAGAATTTATACTATATTTATGTTGATTTGGCCAGCTATTTATTACTAATAGTTATAACAATAATCCAGAAAAAAATTGTTAATGCTTAGAGTAGCACTGTCCAACAGAACTATTATGTGAGTCACATAGGTAACTGAAAAATTTTCTAATTGTCACATTAAAAAAAAAAGGAACAGATGACACTTATCTTAAGAACATTTAACATATTATGTCCAAAATATTATCATGTCCACATGTAATCAATATAAAACATTTTAATGAGGTAAACTTCTTTTTCACGCTAAACCTTCAAACTCTGGTGTGCATTTTCCACATACAGCACATTTAGACCAGCCACATTTCAAGTGATCATTGGCTACAAGTAGATAGCGTACCAGACAGCACAGAGTTAGAGACTTATGGTCACGGGGAATTAAATTTAAATTGAACATATAGATATGTTTCTTTCCTTGTTGAAGTTATGACAAGGGTAATCAATAAAAGACATAAGTATAAAAAAATTATATTAGGGTAAAATTCTGTGGGAGAAGTAGAATAGAAATAGGAGTTCATGCATTTGTTATATTGATGATAATGGGAATCAAATATCTATGGCATTTGGGTTCCACTGGAGCCATCTAAATAAATAATGTGAGTATTTATAAAACACAAGATATATTCTTCACACCATTTAAGCTTAGGTTGAAAAATTTTAGATGTCAACTTAAAGTGTGGAAGGTTGTACATGATTTTCAAAATTCAAAATTATTTGGGGTACACGTGAACAAAAGCATTTGAAGGAAATAGTGTCCTGGGAAAGCCAGCTGAATAGAGCAGGAGTTATGGGATAAAGGAAGCAGAGATGGAGAGAATAAAATGAAATAACAATGAGTGGCAGTAACACATGCAACACGAAAGTACATGAAGTGTGAAAAATCTCTATACACACACTGAGACGGCCATAGAACACTGAGAAAACTGGACAGAGTCGTGGTTAAAATATTAACCACAGGTAAAGTGCAAACTGGAGAGAAGAGCCAGCCTGAACTGGGGTAGCACTGACAAGAAGGATGACGAGGTGATAAGGCTGGTGACAGGCCACCCACCCATGTATGAACTGGAGTTTCAAGCTGTCCTCAGGAGCCTTTTCTCGTTTGAGGAAGGACGCTGCATGGTTTTTCTCTTTACTTTGTTGCTTTAGCTGAGGTAGATCTTCTTTGTAAACCTTCAAGCGTAACAGAAACATTTAGTTAGAGACTCTTCAGGTTTCAAATATATTAATGTCTTGACATTCTCAGGAAATCTTTAATTGCAGGAACTCAAGTTTTTGAAAACATAAGAAGCTAAAAATGGTCACAAGAGACAAAGAAGGGCATTATATAATGATAAAAGGGTCAACTCATCACGAAGATATAACAATGGTTAAGTATTTATGCACCCGACATCAGAGCATCTAAATATACAAAGCATATATTAACAACTAAAAGAAGAAATAAATATCAATACAATAATAGTTGGGAACTGTAAAACCCCACTCCCAACAATGGATTGATCATCCAGACAGAGAATCAATAATGAAACAGCAGATTTGAACAATACTACAGACCAAATATCTTAACAAATACAGAACGTTTCATCTATCAGCAGCAGAACAGACATTCTTCTCAAGCACACAAGGAACATTTTCTAGGACAGATCATGTTAGACCACAAAACAAGGCTCAATAAATTTAAGAAGATTGAAATTATATCAAGTATATCTTCTGACCACTATAGTGTGAAACTAGAAATTAGTAACAGGAAGAAAGCTGGGAAAGTCACAAATATGCAGAAATCAACACACTCCTCAACAACTAATGGATCAAAGAAGAAATCAAAAAGGAAATTTAAAAAAATCTTGACACAAATGAAAATGGAAATGCAACATACCGGAACTTACAGGATACAGCAAAAGCATTTCTCAGGGGAAATTCTGTAGCTAATAAACATGTACATTAAGGAAAAAGAAAGATCTCAGATAAAGAACTTAATATTATACCTCAAGGAACTAGAAAAAAAAGTTTGGACTTAGTTTGGACACTAAGTCCAAACTTAGCAGAAGAAAGGAAGTAATAGAGATTAGCACAGAAATACATGAAATAGAGAATAGGAAAACAATAGAAAAGATTAACAAAACTAAGAGTTGGTTCTTTGAAAAGACAAACAAAATTGAGAACATAAGACGTGAGATTGAATTTTACTTTTTTCTAATGAACAAAACTAACTTGAAATATCTTTTAAGTCATTGGGATTTAAAAGAATTTAAAAAAAAATTTTGCTATTATGTTTCTAAATCAATTTATATCCAGAAAATATATTACTTTTCTGATAAATAAGAAAGGAAATTATTAAATAAAATTATCAATAAAATATAATTTAAATATTTTGTTATAATTTCTTCTAAGGCAAGAAATCTCTTGATGATTCAGAAATGTGTAAAATGTGGGCCACATGAATCATGGTGATCACTCTTTGGAATTATCCTTCTTTCATGACCTCATGAATCTTTCAGATCAGACTCTGGGATACAGAGCAAAGCTCTTGGTCTAACCTAGGACCTAAAATGTGCTGCTGGCCGAGAGAACATTCTCGATAATTTAAATGTAGATAAAGTCATGTAGCTAAAATTTTGTCTATCATGTATTTATGCCCTACTATCAAGAGATATAAATTTAACACATTTAAATGAAATACGATTCATAATTTCTCATCTTCATATAGGAAAGTTTTCACTTAATCAAACTACATTACAAAAAAATAAAAATATTATAATGAAATTCATATTTAGGATTTGACCAAAAATCGTTTAAAAAAAACGGAAGTCAGAAGATATCTCACTACTGCCTTGTCTATTACAGATGCAGTGAACTAAGCTTTTAAAGTCTAATGATAATTATTCATCTGAATTCATGATGCTTTCATCAGCTCATCAACTACTTTAGAGAACTGAATTCTAGTCTTGGCATTTCTACTGCTTATTTGAACAAGTCTCATAACCTCTGTGGGCCTCACAGTCCCATCTGTAGAACAGACTCCCTGCTCAGGAACAACTCAGGAATCAAATATAGACAACATGAATTAAATAATCTAGGTGAAAGCTTTAGAAAGTAAGATGTCAGGGAGAATATATAAATCCTAGGCATGAATTTCAATTGAGTCATTCCTTTTCATTCTTTTACTAGCACTATTTTTATTAAATAGAAACATCTCAATTAAAAAAATTGCATTTCTTTTTCCCTAAATTGTGTGTTTATTTTGCCTAAATTCCATTTCCCCTTGATATTAGGGTATAATATTTGCATGATATTAATAATTTCCTTTCAAATCTTTATCTTTAGCAGTTTTATAGCATAATATATTGTACCAATACACAGTCAAACCGATTTAGTCTTGAAGTTAACCTAAACCATCAGTTGGACTACTTTTGTACCAATCTAATTTTTCAAATACTGAATCAGTGAGTGACAATTATGGGTTGGAAAAAAAAGTCATCATCTGAAAAGCTGTACATTCAGAGCTTACGTAGAGGCAAAGCCAAGAAGCACATACAATGTGCGCTTTGGAGAGAAGCCCAGATCCACTACAGGCAATGTGGATGTGCGCAAAGTACTCAGCCTCTCAGGGGTTACTGGCGGGTTGAATTCTGTGTATGTAAAGCACAGGATGCGGCCCCACAGAGACACTTGATACATGGCAGCTGCCATAGGCCTATGTGGTAAGTTTCCATGGGGCAACACTGACGGTTGCTGTGTCTGAAATCTGAAATCTTATTCACTCCATGTTCACATATGGAATCTGCTTCACATACCTCTGTTAAATGACAAGGAAGAAAATAGAACCCCTAGGGTTATCACCGTTAAGAAGGTGATACCTGTCCAGATTCCAATGAAGGATTACGCCCTTTAATACACACAATTTAGTGCTAAAATTAAGTGTCTATTTTCAAAATATTTGGTTGTAAGTGTCCAACTTTTCTACTAAAGATGATTTCTGACTGGAAGGATAATGTGCATTGTATTTGGGCTTTTACTTTAATTAAATGGATAACAGTCTCCATAAGTTAAGAGAGAAATCAGGACAACAGCTCATTTGTAAACTACCATGCCTCCAGGGATACCTATTCTATAAAGAAAACACATGCTTTAATGATCTGCTAAGAAAATGAAAAATCTTGTAACTTACTTGCACATTTTTCTGTAAAACATATTTTAAAGTTTTAGCTGCTAGGAAGGCAGAAAACCCAAACTGTCATGGGTTCCATTTTGAAAATTTGCTACTACCTCTACTTAACAATTTTTTACTGATATGATCCAGTAAATGCCTTATTTCAAATCTGTATTTAAAGATAAGAAGTAGGCAATTTTCCTTATTCTTTTCTTGATTTTCTTCTGCCTAAGCACTAAACCAATTTTAGTGCAATGTCTAAATTCAATGAGATCGAGATTTGGGGTTATAAGGCATTTGTCATGAGGCTCCCTGTTTACTGACCTGGCGATCATAATTGATTTGAGTTTCCTGCTCAATATCAGAATCCAACTCCGGCACGTCAGATAAATCCGAATCAGATTCTTCACTATAGGAATCGGAGCCACCTTCTGCAGAAACACCCCGCGAGAAACAAGCAGAAATTCTGAGACTCTAAATGGCTAAAACTTTTATTTAAAATTTTTTTCTCTCCTATTGAGGTCAATAAAAATAACTACACCATAGTTTTCATTTGTTGTAGATTCTTAAAACATCTTTCTTTTTTTTTTTCATCTTTTCGTTAAGTTCACCATACCTCTAACCCCCTTTTCAGGAGTATTACCAGACTAGGATAACTCCCCCCACTATTTCCACACTTCTATTAGATAACAGATCTTTGGGTTTTAAATCTTGCTTTGAAAGGGAAAAAAGTGGGGGGGCTAGGTTTTCCCAAGGAGAAGGCTGGGACAGAAGGAAATCCAGCCACTCAGTTCAGTAAAGATCCTCATTAGCCTGTTAACATGCCCACCCATGCTGGTAATTGCCATGGTCAAAATTGCTGCAGAACCCCTCCCAATAAGAACATCTCCTCACATATTACATGATCATTCCTGCCAACATCACAGTAAATTAAAGGACTATACACATCCATTGAACTGGAACACAGTGGCCCTGATTGTGGACCGTTCTCTGAATGCCGTTCAGGAGGCAACTTCTATTCCAAATGTTACCTTGTCACCTGACCCAGCAGACCCACCACCTGTTAGAATCGTCCTAAGGAGGCCGAGATGTATCTGTTCGTGTTATTCTCAAAAGTTAATTCTTCATGTAAACCTCAGACCTTCAACCTGCATTTGGTATAAGCAAAATTCTTTGAAGGAAATTATCCAACTGACCCATACTCAATTGGCCCATATCTCAAAAGCTTTTACTGTTCTTTTTTTTTAATGTTAAATTTACTGTAGGAATGCATTTTTCAAAACAGCTTTAACTCTTTACCTTCAGAAGAGATGTTAGACCATTCTTTGAAATTTTTATTGAAAAATAAATAGATGTTGAAAAATTATTACTGGTTTTACCCTGGGGTGCTGTTTCCAGCAGGCCATTGCTGACACCTTCTGGAATAAATCTCCACTGGAAAACCGAGTGGTCAGCCCCTCCTGTGCTTAATACCCACTGAAAGTCATGAGACCAGCGGACGTTTGTGACATGTGCAGAATGACCCACATACTTTCTAAATTTGGCTCCTGAAAAGATATTTTTGAGGAGAAGATTAGCTGTGCAAAAAATAGAATTTGTTGGTTAAAAAATTACATTCTATTCATGTTGAGAAGTAAAAGCTTTACGTATATAAGAAAATATAATTTCAATCTTATATATAATAACAAATAATCAAATGCTCCAAAAGATATCTCAATCATTCCAGTATGGATTAAGCTAAAACTGGGTCTTAAAATTTAAGCCCTGTGTCTAAAGACACATCTGAACCTGTTCCAAATAACACCTACTGCTTCACTGATTCTGAAAATAAATGCTAAAGAATGAATATCTTACACATTCTTATTTAAATACCAGATGCAACAGGCAATCCTTTAACTGGGAAATGGAAAATAGTTCTGCGGCGGGGCGGGGGGAGTAAAATTGTTGTTTGGGGTCACACAGATGTAGAGTTGGGAGAAAGAATTTTTTTTCTCTTAAATTGATTGCTTTACTCAGTAAACACCATCCCCAGGTAGTGAATGCAACAGAAAAGCTATGTGAACTTCCATTTGTGGTTGAATAACTGCAGCAAAGTCTCCAGTGTATGGTGAGTAGATAGAAGCATAAAGGCACTCATGGAAATAAGCATGATCCATCTTCTCATGTGGAGGCCTAGGACCCCAAAGACTATGAGAGATTTGTGGGGCCAACAAGCACACCATCCCTCCTTCAGAAATACAGCCCCTCTAAGTGAAATCTCTTTAACGGGGGAAAAGGCCATCTCTTCAAGTATCACATGTTTAAAATTTAAATACCCACTGGAGAGGTAATGATTTAAATTTATATGTAGGCGAAAATGACTGCCACATGTCCCTTCCCTGAGAGCGTGTTCTGACCAGGTGAGGTTTTATTATAAAAAGACAGGGGGAATGCTGCCACAGAAGGGGAAAGGAAGGACTTGAGTCTCAAAAGCAACCATGCCCATTTCGAAGAGTTTCCTAAATCAGTTTTGGTAATTTAATAAAGTCAAACAGATTCCAACTCCGGTCAGCTGGAAATGCTGGCTGATGATAATTCAATAATTATGAAGTAAATATATATTCTTCCCATATCTCTATAGATCTTGTTGTGCTATTCTTTGCTGCCCTGACCTTTAGACCCTCCTCAGAGATGATTTAACCCATCTCTTTGGAATTGTTTAAAAAATGTCCACAATTCTAAAAAAAAAGTTAAACTCATAAAAGCACATAGTAGATTTGCAGTTATCAGGGACCTGGGGGAAATGGGGACATGCTGGTCAAAGATACACTTTCAGTTACAAGATGAATAAGTTCTGGGGATCTAACGTACACCATGGTGACTGTAGTTAATAATACCATATTGTGTATTTGAAAGTTGCCAAGAGAGGAGATCTTAAATGTTCTCACTACACAGACACACAGACACACACACACACATACACAGGATAACTAACTGAGGTGATGGATATGTTAACTAACTTTAAAGTAGTAATCATTTCACAACATATACACATATATGAAATCACCATGTTGTATACTTTAAACTTACACAAAATTATTTGTCAATTTTGTCTCAGTAAAGCTGGAAAAAATATGTCCACAAATTATTTGATACAAATCAAAACAGAGTATGTCAAAAGTGAAGGTATGTGACATCCAAGAGGAGGTTATAAAAGGCAATGCAGATGCCTCCTTGCTCTTTCTTGGATCTCTAGATATCATGTGATAAGAACACTCAAGCAGCCTATGGAGAGGCTCACATGGCAAGGAACTGAGGCCTCCAGCCAAGAGCCAGGTGAGTGAGCATCTTGGAAGTGGATCTTTGGCCTCAGTCTAGCCTTCAGATGACTGCAGCTTCATGAGAGACCTGGAGCTGGAATCAGCCGGCTAAGCTGCTCCTGAATTCCTGACCCCCCAAAACTGTGAGATAATAAATTATTATTGATTTAAGCTGCTAAATTTGGGAGGGAGGGGAATTTGTTTTACAGCAATAGCTAGCTCATACACCATTGGGAGGCTGGAAGTAGAACCTGCAAAAGCGTTAGTGTCATCAATATTTAGGCCTTATCTCTCTGATCATTCTTCCTCTCTCTCCCTCCTTGCTCTACTCTAGGCTCACTGGCCTTTTTGCATGCCAGGCCCTCTTCTGCCTCTAGGCTTTTGCACTTATGTTGTTCCCTCAGTCTGGAATGCTCTTT
>NW_006792456.1:2224346-2245934 GCF_000442215.2 Lipotes vexillifer
GGCTGGTTCTCTTATCTCCTTCAGGTTTCTAGTCAAATGAAACTATCAGTGAGCCCTGCTTTGACCATCCTACTTAAAACAGCAATATTACACTGCCCGACCTGAGCGCTCTTTACTCCCATTGTCTGCTTTATTTTTCATCATAGCACTTCTCACCATCAGATGTGTTTATATTGTCTTGTTTATTGACTAGGTCTCCTCAGTAGAACAAGAGCTCCAGGGACTTGTGCTTGTTTTATTCATTGACATATCTCCAGCCTCTAGAATAGCACTTAAATATTTACTGAAAAAATGAAGGCCACATCTATCTCTTCCAAGGTTTTCCTTAGGACAATGAGTGACTCTACAAGGCACCCCTTTATTCTCTGGACCCTAAGGAAGGCTCAGCCCTCATCTCCTCTCTATTGATTCTTTCTCCTTGGCTTTAAATACTGTTGATATTCCCTCAGCTGCCAAACATTCATCTCCAACCCTGAAGTCTCCCAAGAGTGCTGACAGCTTGTGTGCTATGCCCACTTGGATGTCTAATAGGCTCCTCAAACTTATCACAGAAAAACCAGGAGTTTCCCCTTCCCCTCCTACTCTGTTACCACTATAAAACACACACACACACACAAAACCTTTTCCTTTCTCATTTTCCCATCTCTATAGATGGTGCTACTATCTACCCCACTGCTCAAACCTAACTTAGGAGTCTTCCTCAATTCCTCTCTTTCCCTCTACTCCCACCCCCAATCCATCAGCAAGACCTTCAGCTCTACCTTGACACTGTTTCCTAATCTCAACCACCTCTCTTCAGGTCTGTTCCTGACACCTTTGTCCAAGTCACATCATCTTTTACCCGGGCTCTTGCAATAATCTCTCTACTTGAAGCCTCCCCTTCCCTATTCCATCCCACACAATATCAAAGTGGTATTTTAAAAACTTAAATTGCTCATGTCACTCTTCCATTTAAAACCCTCAACACTTTTCCACTGCACTTAGAATAAGACCCACATTTCTAGCAGTTGCTTCAAGGCCCTTCATGCCTGGCCCCTACTGCCATTCCAGCCTTGGAGTGCACAGTTCTCCCCTCGTTCATCATGCTCTAGACACACTGACCTTTCTGTTCCTGCATCAAGCTCATCCAAGCTCTACTGAAGGCCAGCACTTTCCCCTCCAAGGTCTAGGGTTTCTGCAACTCAAGTCTTACAGTATCCAGGACACTTGTCATAGGAGGTAGTTGTTCAAGGACTCTGTGTGTGTGTGTGTGTGTGTGTGTGTGTGTGTGTGTGTGTGTGTGTGTGTGTGTGAAGGATTAATGGAATGGCAGCACACAAGTGAAACATGGAGATCCTCAGCCTTGAGCCTCCCCTAGGGGCATGGGTAGATGCCAAGGGTGTTAAGATATGGCAAATGCCAATGAGCAAGGCTTTGGATTTTACCTCATGTCAGTGTCTGGGGGGTGATGGTCAAACAGGATGTACTCTAAATGACATCAGGGAAAATTATCAGTATTGATCCTAATTATTTTAATATTTGAAAACTGTCAAAAGGAAATGAGGAAAACAAGTTGGTTCAGCTATGTAATAATAATATGAATTGTAGTCATTTTCTTTAACTGCAGAACACTTATGCCTAATTATTATGCAAAAGAATACTATGTACACATAATCATAAATGTGTCAATTAACTTGTGAGTTTTATTTAATCACAATGGAAATCTATAATGTTTACTCAGTCTCCACACTTTCTCATAGTCATCAGCCCCTGATAATATTTGGGTGTTTACAGGTTCAGAAGTTGGGGGAATACTTGTCACTGGTACCTTGGTTATAGGGAGACAAGTTCCACCAACTGTTACCATTCTCGTCAGCAACACTCTGTTATAAACTTCTCCACCAGTAGCTTTAGCACAAAAAGGCTCCAAGAGCCTAAATGACTCTGAGGCAAATTGCAAGATGTATAAACAATGTGTCATGAAAAGTAGAACAAGTCCGTTTGCTATGAGGACATGGATACTTATGCAGATTGTTGAGGTGGGTTTTATTGCTCTCACCATACTGTCACTCTGGCTGTCAGTGTCTCCTCGTTCATTCACATGTCTCCTGGCTGCCTTCATCCTCAGGGTTGTTTTACATATAAGGGTATCTCATTTTGACAAACTCACTGCACCTCCCTACCTGCCTCCCCCATCCTAATAAGCTAACCCAAGATCTAGATCTCCATTGCTATTTTCTAGACCCAAGTCTATCCTACAAGGCTCAATGACTCATAGGAAATACCAACTCTCACTGAATTCCCAAGTCCTGATACTTGATTCCAGTAGCATCGCTTCTGACCCTCATGATGTTTCTTCTGATTCCTGAATTTCCAGATACCTTCTGGTTGCCCAACTTAACTTCTGCAAGTACATTACTCAATTTAACAAGACACGCCCTATTACTCAAAAGACCCATTATGGAGAAAGAGAACAGTTTGAACTAGGCATGTTGAGGTAATGTTGTGCCTCAGGCATTTTAATCTGATGGTCATTTTGTCAAGTGGAAGTGATGGTGGTTTTGCTATGCATTTTATGTTCAATTTTTTTTACCATAATTGTCACTGCTTCAAAACTGCCAGTTAGCTGAAAATGACTTTCTCATGACATTTTCAATCCCTTTCCTTGCTTATTCTAAAAATCTTTCAAGTGAAAGGGTTTTCAGGCAACAGCATATCCCTACTGCTGATCAGATTTTCAGGGTGCAGGCAGGGAGTCTCAGAAAAGCCTGTGTATGGGCTTTGCCTAAACTTATGAAGGAAGAAGAGGACAGGGTCATTACGTGATTAATTCAGTCACATTCTACAAAGCCTGACAGTGCCAGAAAAACTGAAGTGACAAGATTTTAACAACAATAAAACAAAAGAATGAAATGCAAGGGCAGAAACGGTTGTTTTGAATCAAACTCTCAAAAATTTCACCAGTTATCAGTCTCCCAAAAGCAAAAATAAAAAACTGGGACCTAATCAAACTTACAAGCTTTTGCACAGCAAAGGAAACCATAAACAAAATGAAAAGAACCTACAGAGTAGGAGAAAATATTTACAAATAATGCAACCAACAGGGCTTAACTTCCAAAATATACAAACAGCTTATACAACTCAACAATAACAAAACGAACAACCCAATCAAAAAATGGGCAGAAGATCTAAATAGACATTTCTCCAAAGAAGACACACAGATGGCCACCAGGCACATGAAAAGATGCTCAACATTGCTAATTATTACAGCAGTGCAAATCAAAATTACAATGAGGTACCACCTCGCACCGATCAGAATGGCCATCATTAAAAAATCTACAAATAACAAATGCTGGAGATGGTGTGGAAAAAAGGAAACCTTGCTGCATTGTTGGTGCAGCTACTATGGAAAACAGTATGGAGGTTCCTCAAAAAACTAAAAACAGAGTTACCATATGATCCTGCAGTCCCACTCCTGGGCATATATCCAGATAAAACTACAATTCAAAAAGATACATGCACCCCAATGTTCATAGCAGCATTATTCACAATAGCCAAGACAGGGAAGCAACCTAAATGTCCATTGACAGATGAATGGATAAAGAAGATGTGGTACATATATACAATGGAATATTACTCAGCCATAAAAAAGAATGAAATAATGCCATCTGCAGCAACATGGATGCAACTAGAGATTATCATACTAAGTGAAGCAAGTCAGAAAGAGACAAATACCATGTGATATCACTCATATGTGGCATCTAAAAAATGACACAAATGAACTTATCTACCAAACAGAAACAGACACACACACACAGAGAACAGATCTGTGGTTACCAAGGGGGAGGGGGTTGGGAGAGGAATGGATTGGGAGTTTGGGATTAGCAGATGCAAGCTATTAATATACAGAACGGATAAACAACAAGGTCCTAATATACAGCACAGGGAACTATATTTGATATCCTGTGATAAACCATAATGGAAAAGAATTTTAAAAAGAGTGTATATATTTGTATAACTAACTCACTTTCTGTATAGCAGAAATCAACACAACATTGTATATCAATTATACGTCAACAAAAAAAATTTCACCAGTTACGTAAGTCTGGTGTGCAAAATTAGTGCTATCAGAAGGGGTCCACAAACTCTATTATCACCACAACAATCACTTTCAGATTTTATTTTAAATATGTCTATAAGGATTTGCTTTGCTTCCTATGTATAAGCACAATTAGGTGTAACACATAAAAGAATTTTAATTACAATATTTTAATGTAACATGTAATTTAAATTATTATATTGACGTAGATATAAATAAAATAGAATGCAACTTGTTTAAAACATGAAACATGAAGTTTATGAATCCCGAAATGTTGAGTAACATCTCTGTTAACAAATGCTGACTTAAATTTGCAAAACCACGTATCAGAATGTCAACAGCAGAAGATAGCAAACTTTCTATTGAAAAGTGTTAGAGTAAATATAAAGATAAAATGAATAGTCTGCCGTAACAGACATCAAGAAAATAAGTCTTAATTATACTGTATGTATATTCTAGATCAAATCTTCATTCAATGAAACATTTCTTTTGGCCTTACCTTTCTTGAGACAAGGAAACTTAAACAATTTAACCAGTCCAAAATCATCTCCAGACACCAGTACTGAGTTGTTGTAATTTGCATCCACTGAGTTGATGTCAGTGACATCAGTGTATTTTGGCCAAATCCCACTCACTTCTGGGCCGTTCACACATGTCCAGGAGGCCCAGGGAATCCCTTTGATTTCTTCTTTACTTGTTAAAGGCTTCCCAGCTGAAAATAATCAATAAATTTTAATATAATTTTACATTTAAATGAAATCATATTCTAATTTACTTTATTCATTTTTCTCACAGAGGTCGAAAACTTTTGTTTTAAAATGTTTATAAACCAAGGAAACTATAAATTCTAATCTCTTTCCCCAAATGGTGATTTTTTTTTTTCTAGCAGGGTTTAAAGGAAGCACATGCTCAAAACTCCGGTAGGAGAAAGAAAATGATCATGGTACTAAATCTAATGTCTTACTAAACTACTGATATTTACTCGACCTTAATTATTTAGATACAGATGATATTATGCTTTGTGTTATTGATGAAATGACTGTTATTAAATTATATATTATCATATTTAGTTACTAACATTTTGCCAGGTTTTTAAAGAGTTTATTCTGAACTCCTACTTTTCATAATTCAAGGAACCACAGAAATGATTTTTTAGAAGTCAGCCTCAATTGATTAGTGGAAAAAATGAATGGATTTTCTATTTAAATTTTAAAGTGCTAGACAATGAAAATCCACCAAATTTTGATGAAATAAATGTAATTAGCTGGGGAAAATAGTCCTGACAATTGTTCTAGGTATGGTCTTATGTGTGGGGCACAATACCCAGTTTTCACCAGCAGCTGGTAAGGAACGTCCCCAGGGAGCACAAAAAAGGAGGAAGCCCATGGATAAAGAAAAGCTTGGAAAAATGCTTAGTCATGCACAATTTAAAAATTCAAAATCAAGACAATTAAGTATATTACCTCATACTTTCCCCCTCAAAAATAACAAATATTTTCAAATAAAGAACCTATGAGAATAGATGCTCTTGTACATTACTGGCACACTGTCAAATTGGCAATTCTAGACTCTAACACAGCATTATATAAAAATCCATTATGAAGACCACAGAATCGGAGAGTTTATAGTCTGAACATAGTCTTGGATCCAGTGTTCCTCCTTTAAAGAATATAGTCCAAGGAAGTAATTCACAAGAGAAAATCCCACCTCTACAAAGATACTTGGATCTGCACTGTGTGTACCAGCAAAGATACACTGGTATCTTTGATATCACTGAGTAGGGTGTTACTTTGTTATTGCAAACAACAAAAATGTGTTCCATATTTTTTCACATATGAAAATATATATGAAATACTGTCAAGCAGAGAAAGTAGACACAAAGAAATATGTACCTAGTAAAGGTATACTGATGAATTGATAGGGCAGAGACTATTAAAAATGTTGAAGATATGTCACACCTTGTTTTATGGTAAAATTGATTTTTCAATAAAAAATTAAAATATAATTATTTGAGGTCAAGATTCATGTTAAATATCAAATTTTTCCTTTTACATTATAAAAAATCATTCATCAAAGATTGTAATACAGAAATCTATCTTTTATTTATTGACATTTTAACATTACAGATTAAATGTTACTAAATGAGTATTATATAAATAAGATGAATAAGATGAATCTCTTATAGAAGTTATAGTGGGGGTTACAAATAAAATTTGTGGGTTTTTTTAATCCCAATGAGCACATTTCACCAAATAATCGTATAAAAAGGGCTTCCAATTATGAAGGACACAAAAGAGATGAAAGCAATCATAGTAGTTGACTGTGATCCTCAAATCTTCAGTGTATTTTTAGTATTTTCCTAGTATTTTTTCCTTTTGCTTATCTTTAGGCATTCTTTATATATTATAGGTGTACAGCTGACCCTCAAACAACTTGAGGGCTAGGGCCACCAACTCTCTACGCCGTCAAAAATCCATGTATAACTTAAGAGTTGACCCTCTGCATCCATGGTTCCACAACCACAGATTCAACCAACCTCCTACCATGTAGTACTGTAGTATTTACAACTAAAAAATCTGCACAGAATTAGACTGGTGCAGTTCAATCTTGTATTGTTCATGTATACCCTTTGTCCATTATAACAATTCCAAGTATTTATGCCCATCATGGTCTCTTTTGTTGTGCAATAATTTTTTATTTTAATGTGTTCCAATTTATGAATCTGTTCCTTGAGAGTTTGTGGTTTGAGTGTCTTGTTTCAGAAAACACTCCTTGCCCTGAGGTCCTAAGAATATTCTCATATATTTTCTGCCATGGTTCAGAATTGCGCTTTGTACATTCATTGCCCTTGTGACTTACATGGCATTTTGTAGAACAGCCGTTCTCCGGCACCGTCATTAGTTTGCAAGTATTTACTATCCAAAGACCAGTCGATGTGTGTAATGAAACTGAGAGACTTGTTACATTCTCCTATTTTCTTATACCTCTGGGCGACAGCATAGATATCTACTGGGCCATCATTGGATCCCACTGCCAGATAAGAACCATCTGGAGAAAATTTCATTTCGTGAATGACTTCTTTTCGATCTTTGATATGAACCACTTCTGTCATATCTCTATAAGAGTAGAAAAGCAAAGCGATAAGCAGCAAATCTAGAGATAGGAACATCAAGTCATGTTTTAAAATCTGTGTGCCACAGAAAAAAATTACTTTGAAAGGGACAGAAAAACTACAGGAATTAGAAAATTAACTTTTATGGAAAGATATAAAATATTATTTAGTTCATGGCCAATGTAGGAGAAATTAAACATTTTAAATAATATTTTGGGCTCCCAAAGTAAAAAACAAAACAATTTTAATGAAATGCATTTTTGCTTTCATGTTCAATTGTATGTATTCTTTTTCTCTAAAACTTTTTATTAAAATTTGGGGTTTGTAAATTATTTTAAAAATATGTCACAGAGGGGCTTCCCTGGTGGCGCAGTGGTTGGGGGCCCGCCTGCCGATGCAGGGGACGCGGGTTCGTGCCCCGGTCCGGGAGGATCCCACATGCTGCGGAGCGGCGGGGTCCGTGAGCCATGGCCGCTGAGCCTGAGCGTCCGGAGCCTGTGCTCCGCAACGGGAGAGGCCACAACAATAAAAAAAAAAAAAAAAAAAAAAAAAAAAATATGTCACAGAGAAAGTAAAACATATCAAGGTTAACATAAAAATAAACTATTTCTAATACTTTAAGAACAAGAAACCAGTGACTGTTAAGCTTGATGCTTATTGTAAAAAGAGTAAGTCCAAAAAGCAGAAGAGGAAAACTACTTTTTTAATGTTGAATTTTTATGTAATTATTTAACTTTCACTATGAAAGGTCAATAATGCCTACATTGAATCACTGGAATAATCCGTATCCTTTCTGATAAGTTTCTGGTAAGAATTTCTACTCTTACTTGAAAGCTCACTGAGGCTTTTCCCCCATAGCTATAAGACAAGATTATGACTAGCAGGTCCCCTGAACTAGTAATGATGCCTTCATCAACTCTAAAATGAACTGAAAGCGTAAATAATGCCAAATATTTGCTTCCACATAATAATTTCTCATACCTGCTGCATCATTTACTAATAGCATTATCGTTTACTATAATGCCATAAAATAGGTGTGGGAGGATTGTTTTTTAGCTTGGGAAATCCATCAAAAAGAAAATTTGGTAATTAGCTATCTTTTCACACATCACTAAGCAAAGAAAGAAAATGTTGCCCACCCATTTGGTAATAAGTTGTGTGGCTGGTGATGAGAATTTAGTGTAATAAACCACACCAAGAGCTATATAGAATTTGCTGTGGGTGAGAGATGCAGTATCTAACCTACAGCTACATTTACTTTCTGTAATCACAAAATGTGTAATCCAAAAGAATAACCAATGTGTTCAAAGAATTACAAGGGTGGGTCAAAATTTTTGTCCAGTAGAAATAATATAGGAGGTTAATAAATATGAAATGTTCCATTTTATTGGTGATTATAGGTAGAAAAATCTTTACTTAAGTTTACCTCTAAAAATTTAGTGCTGTTGGAGGCTGCTTTCTTCTTTCTTCCTCTTTTCTTGGCTTATTACAAGCCCATAATCTCTTATCTAAAACCCCTGGGACCAGACAAGCTTGGGAGTTTATCATTCATTGGATTTTAGAAAGGTTTGCATACAATCTATTACATAACATCCCCAGTAGGAGTTAAGACAGCAACCCCTTTAGAACAAATTAATATTTCTGCAGCAAATCAGATGATACATAACTATCCCTACTAAGAGATTAACAGACTGTAAACAATCGCACATCCAGTTCACTGGGTCAGGCAGTGCTGCCAAACAAGTTACCAAAGACCTTCAGACGCTCAGAGTGTTTGGATTTTGTAACTATAGACAGGCGGTTGTGAATCTACAGTGCTCCTATGGAAAACAGTAAATGTATTTTTCCTAAGGTCCTGGCATACATTCTGACCAGGAGAATTAATTTTAACAAAAGAATATCTCTAATGTCATTTTCAGTATCAGTACATGCCTGACTCGGAGAACAATGAAAGATCCGTCCTTCATGCCCAGGGCCAACTGAGATCCATCGGGGCTGAAAGCAACGCTTCGAACCGCTTCCTCCATGTTACAGCGGGCAATCAAGGCATGGTCTGCCAGGCTCCACAGCCTAAGCACAACTCAAAGTCAAAGACAAAACAAAACAACTTCTCATAGTCATCAGCCAGCCCAAGGCCTGTTCACCACTGCGATAATAACAAGAAAGACTGCAGTAACCTCACACCAGTGTCCTTCCTCTTGGCATGTCTGGGAATCTGCGAAAGTGTCTAGTCTATCTTTATGTGATTCTCACCATTTGAAACACCCAGCAAGAAATATAAAATGAGATAACATTTCCAAAGATTTTGAGATTCATAAAATAAGGAAATTTTAAACACTACACAAAATTATACTTTTCTCTTTGGAGATTAAAAATTGTTCTGGATTTATACCAATGGCTGTTAATAACACTTACAGGATAAGAAGTACTACTAGATGCTGTTATTGCTTTTTTTTAAAAAAAAAATACGAGTTCCATTCTAGTAACTGTGTTATGTAAGCACATACAGATTGAAATACACATTACATTTGTTGGCCTCCTGAGCAAGAAGTATTTTAGATGGAGAAGAACGAATGATAGCCCTGCCCAGGATGGTTCCAAAGTTGGCTGTACACAGTCATATGCTGCCATTCCTCACGAGCAACCTGGGCGCCCCACTGCTGATAGGTCCCCTCTTGGTTGGGGCCGGGGCGGGGGGGATACTTTGCCATGCCCCTGGCTGATGAGCACAGCTACTGCTGGAGAAACAGAGGTCAAGTGCAAGTGCCACTAACAGAATTTTCAGCAGCTCCTTGGAACACCTAATCCAGGCACCTCAAACTGAGAGAACACGAACTAAATATGTGAAGACACAAAATAAGGGTTCCCATGTGAGATGCAACTGTGGCATCTGACCTCTCTCTGTTACTTCTCTGAAGACAGTCTTCTCTTAACGTGCAAACAACAATATCTGCGAGGGGGTCTGAGAATCTAAGTTCTGTGATAAAGAACCACGAATAAGTCAAATGCGGTGCAATTTCTCTAAATGCATTCCGCCTTCAGGAGGGATGGTGGCATGTGCCTTGCAATGCAGGGCTGCGCAGTGAATAGTTTACTGATCCCTTAGGCAGCCTGCACTGTTCAGCCTAAAGCTTATGGTATGCTTTCAATACCTTGTCCATTATTCATAATCTCATGCTGTTTTTAGCCTTGTACTATTTTAAGCAATGTAAGCTTTGCTTGACTAGCATGAAGAAACCATCACTCCTCAGCAAACTGCGCTAATCTTACAAAGCCACTAAGCTAATCTTTATCAAGAAATTATGACTTATACCCTTCCTAAATTTCAATACTCAGTGTAAAAATGCCATTTAAAATTTTAGCCAAATTAATGGTTAAGGAAAGTAATACAAATTCTGGCAGTAAGGGCTCTTTGCAATTCTAAGACTCAACACAGTTGTTAAAATATAAAAGCCAAAAACTTTCTTGAAATCCCTTCTATCTGGATGGGTATGAATCGAGTTTCTTGGGCGTTTGAATAACTTGGCATTGGTTTGGCTCAGAGTAATGGAAGGAAAAGGGAGAGGAGGAGGAAGTGAGTGTAAAGAAGTATAAGCCAAATAAACATCTATGTCACATGAAGAGATAACTGTAATTGTTTTCACTGATTTTTAGATTGATGAGGCTTTAGTGCTCAGTAGAAACTCAAAAATGGTTTTATCTTTGGATTTATGCTTTTCTAATGAGTATACTCATTGCATCTGGATTCAATTCACAAACATACAGAATAAGGGTGGGGGGGGGGAGCAGTGGCCTTTAGTCTAGTATACAGTGCTCCACTTTAGCTATTCAAACCCAGAAGCAGTAATCCATCAACTGATTATCAATCAGTCTCTTCCTCTCACTGTCACAGACTCTCTTTCTGGCCTGCTTGCTGTTGAGCACACTTAAAGCTCAGTAGTACGGAAATACTGGAATCAGTGGAATAGTCTTCATCTCACACTTTCAAATCAGTCTTTCAACAGTCTCAAGAACAGTGGAAGCATAATCATTTTGCTCATGTAACTACTGTCGTGTTCTCAGATAACAGGTGATCCATAGCGAGAACACTTAAGGCCCTAAAAAAATGGGCATATTTTCTTAGGAACCAGCACTTTCCTTTGATCTGAAGACACTGTAAATTCTCACAGGGAATTTTGAGCAAAGAAAGAATTAATGACTCACGTGCTAAAGACGACTTTGAAAATCAGAATTTCAGTTCTCTTGGTGATGTTTAGTCTGTGACTGAACTGATGATGAGTGACTCAGCTGTGAAATTGCCAAGCTGCCTCCAGCAGGACCAAAGGTACAGAAAGAAACATGATCTTATCACAGATGAGTGCACTCAGCTTACATCTTCAGCTGGAAGAGACCTGGAGGCCAATCTAACCAGCAGTAGTGAATTTCTAAGAACATTTTCTTGACTTAAGATGGAGCCAAAGAAAGATAGCAACAACAAAAGGTCAAGAAGCCAACTAGTAGTTAAAGCAAAATGGCTTAACATTCTGTTTGGAAATTGTGAGGTTCTGCACTGTGCGTTATCCTTCTCTGAAAGTAATAAACAAATTTGGGCAAAATGAATCTGTTATCCCAGGGAGGTGAGTGAGGTTACAGCCACCACTGCCGGGGCCTCACCTGACAGAGCGGTCATCGCTGCCTGTCACAGCCAGCGGCTTCTTGGGGTGCAGGGCCAGAGCCCAGAGCTCCCCCTCACAGTGGCCCTGCAGGATCAGCATTGGCTTGTCCCGTTCTCGCACGATCACTTCAAATATCTCGCTGTCCTGGGTCCCTGCTAGAAGGCGGTCTGCTTTCCAGCACACACTCCGGATAGAGAGGCCTGACAAAAATAAACGAATAAAATAAATGCATATCTCCACACCATTCACAAATAAAACACCTGAAGTTAATACCCTGTCATCGGGATAGCACCTAAGGCAACACATCTGAACAGTGCCTGGGGGTGGAGACTCAACTCCACACACCACCCTGTGTTACTGACCACTGCCTTCTGTGTGTTAGTCGTTCCCCCAACCCCTTGTGATTTATTTTGTAAAAGAGTGATTGCTTTCCTGTCTGACTTAGGCTAACTGTGTGTTTCTACAGCAGGGTCTATATTAAATACAACACCTTAAAGTGAATATAAGAACAGGAATTGGTCTTTATGAAAACCTAACCCTCTTTGAAACAATTTCCTTCTGATTTGCTATGGAAAAGTTAATAATCACTTCAATCTTTAGGATGCTAACATTGTAATAAAATTATACGTGGGTGATACTACAGGACGGTTAATTATCACATTAGGCAAGTTTAGTATGTATTTGATCAGAACCTAGACCCATTCTGCTGGATAAATAGATGCACCCGTGTCCCAGAAATATGCAAATGAAACTCTAATTTCAGTCTCAGAATACCATCAAACATCTGAAGATGTTTTTCCTCACTGACTTAACGATTTATGGAGTCTTCTCTAAAAGCACAGTACTCCCTTTTAAATCCAACCTTCCTCCGTATTATCCCATCCTCTTTAGGCAGATCCCCACTTGCTTGCCTGCGTGTTGATCTGGGCTTCTCTCAGTCTGTTCTATTCCTCACTGGCTACATTATTTACTTACATAGTGAATTCTCTCACGTCTGAATTAGAAACACAGAAGCAATCCCACTTTCATAACTACTTTAAACTACTTAAGGATGTGATAAGCTTTGAGATCTGAGTTGTCTCCCCGTCTGGCTTTGTGTCTTTTGTGTAGAAAGTGCCAGAAGTCAGAGCACCTGGACTTCAGTCCTGCTCTACACCCGACTGGCCAGACATACCAGGGAGAGTCCCCTTTTCTTTGGGGACCAGTTTTTCTCCCCTTAAATGCAGATTGTAATTATGGAGACCATGTAATTTATCATCCAAATCAGGACCCCTGTGCAAGTAAATGTAGGCTCTAGAAATAATTAAATTTACATAAGTTTGTAAAATATTTATTAACCAAGAAAGCAGCTTTACTATATTGAAAAACCTATTAAATAATTCTATGAAAAATATTTTCAAATCTAAAATTATGATGACACTTTATCGCAGAATGAAAGGTCTAGGACAGAGGGACGAATAGGCAGACACAGAAGATTTTTAGGGCCATGAAACTCCGTAGGACATATAATGGTAGGTATATGTTATACATGTGTCAAAACTCACAGAATATACAACACCAACAGTGAACCCTAATGTGAACTATAGGCTTTCGGTGATGATATGTCAATGCAGGTTCATCCACTGTAACCAATGTACCATTCTGGTGTGCAATGTTGATAGGGAGGCTGTGTGTGTAAGAGGACAGAGGTATACGAGAAATCTCTGTACCTTCCATTCAATTTTGCTGTAAACCTAAAACTGCTCTAAAAAAAATAAAGTCTATTAAAAAAAATCCAGGACAAATGCTGGGACAATAGAAGGCTTAATTGGGGGTATCTGGACACCATAACTGAAATTCTCATTTATTTTTAATATTTATTTTTGGCTGTGTTGGGTCTTCGCTGCTGTGTGTGGGCTTTTTCTAGTTGCAGTGAGCAGGGGCTACTCTTCATTGCAGTGCACGGGCTTCTCATTGCAGTGGCTTCTCTTGTTGTGGAGCATGGGCTCTAGGCACGCAGGCTTCAGTAGTTGTGGCGCACAGGCTTAGTAATTGTGGCTCACAGGCTCCAGAGCACAGGCTCAGTAGCTGTGGTGCACAGGCTTAGCTGCTCTGTGGCATGTGCGATCTTCCTGGACTAGGACTCGAACCCGTGTCTCCTGCATTGGCAGGCGGATTCTTAACCACTGAGCCACCAGGGAAGTTCCTGAAATCCTCATCTTAACTCACTGTGGTCTTGAAAGCATCCAATGAGATAATGAATTTATTTACAAAAAGTATTTTTTTTAAGGTACAAGGCTATTATTACATGAGATAACTCTCTTTACTTCCTGCTCTGAATTCATTGTTATGTGTCTTGAAATGGAAGGAGACAGCACACAGGCAGATTTATTATTCCTGCTGTGAGTAGTAAGTAGGGATACCTTGGCAACGGCTAAATCCGGGGGGCTCAAAATCCTCCACTGCAAACATCATGACGGGCTTTCAAGATTGAAAAGGGCAGATGTGTGAGGAAAGCAGTCGGGATAAGATGGTAGGCTGACAGGGCAGGAAGCTCAGCTAAGGAGGAAACAATCCTTTTGCTACTGTCCCTTTCTCATCCTTATCTTTTTCCCATGCCTTATTATTAACATGTTCTTATTTTCTCTAGGAAGGGGGTGAATTTGTTGTCTCCCCAGCAGGCTTTGCATCATCTACAATTTTATTACAGGAAAGGTATAATACTTTGTTCTTCAGAAATAGGAAGTAAATAGGGATATTAATTATATTCCAAAATTGGCAAAAAAATTAAAGAATTTACTAGTTTATTATATTCATTGTCCATTTCCTCTCACTAATGTCTGTGAAAACAAGAGTTTTCTCAGTTTTATACACTGCTGTATCCTCAGTACCTAGCACAGTGTCTGGCATGTGGTAGATGCTCAATAAGAATTGATGAATGGCTGAGTAATATTCCACTGTATATATGTGCCACGTCTTCTTTATCCATTCATCTGATGACGGGCACTTAGGTTGTTTCCATCTCCAGGCTATTGTAAATAGAGCTGCAATGAACATTTTGAGCTATTTGTAATGAGGTGGATAGACCTAGAGTCTGTCATACAGAGTGAAGTAAGTGAGAAAGAAAAAGACAAATACCGTATGCTAACACATATATATGGAATTTAAGAAAAAAGAAATGTCATGAAGAACCTAAGGGTAAGACAGGAATAAAGACACAGACCTACTGGAGAATGGACTTGAGGATATGGGGAGGGGGAAGGGCGAGCTGTGACAGGGTGAGAGAGAGGCATGGACATATATACACTAACAAACGTAAGGTAGATAGCTAGTGGGAAGCAGCCGCATGGCACAGGGATATTGGCTCGGTGCTTTGTGACCGCCTGGAGGGGTGGGATAGGGAGGGTGGGAGGGAGGGAGACGCAAGAGGGAAGAGATATGGGAACATATGTATATGTATAACTGATTCACTTTGTTATAAAGCAGAAACTAACACACCATTGTAAAGCAATTATACCCCAATAAAGATGTTAAAAAATAAAATAAAATAAAATAAATTACGTAATTTTTGACTCCAAAAGAAAAAAAAAAGAATTGATGAATGAGTAAAATAAAACATTCAAATCACAAACATTTCTCAAGTCTTGGAGATACCAAGAAATAAAAGATAACATCCCACCCTCAACGAGACCATTCAAAGAAGGATGGATATATTCATTTATTGATACAAAAAATTTTTATTGAGCACCTATTACAGGCCCAAGACTGGAGCTTGAACAGTAAACAAGCCAGGCTCATGCCCTCATGGATTTTGCACTCTAAGGAGGACCCAGACATTTGTAAGCAGAGATATATATATTCATTTCATGAATATACAATAGGGAAAGGACAGTTTCTTCCATAAATGGTGTTGGGAAAACTAGACAGCCACATGCAAAAGAAACATATAAAAATAAACTCAAAATGGATTAAAGACTTGAACATAAGACCTGAAACCATAAAACTCCTAGATGAAAACATAGGTGGTAAGCTCTTTGACATCAGTCTTGGCTATAATTTTTTGGCTCTGACACCAAAAGCAAAAACAACAAAAGCAAAAGTAAACAAATGAGACTACATCAAACTAGAAAGCTTCTGCATAGCAAAGGAAACCATCAACAAAATGGTAAGGCAACCTACCAAATGGGAGAAGATATTTGCAAATCATACATCTGATAAGGGGTTAATATCCAAAATATATAGAGAACTCATACAACTCAATAGCAAAAATCCCCAAACAATCTGATTAAAAAATGGGCAGAGGATCTGAATAGACATTTTCCCAAAGAAGACATACAGATAGTCAACAGATACATGAAATGATGCTCCACATCCCTAATCATCAGAGAATTGCAGATCAAAACCACAATGAGGGAATTCCTTGGCGGTCCAGTGATTAGGACTCCGTGCTTCCACTGCAGGGGGCAGGGGTTTGATCCCTGGTCTGGGGACTAAGACCCTGCAAGCTTCAGGGTGCAGCCAAAAACACAAAAACAAAAACCGTAATGAGATATTATCTCATACTTATTACAGTGGCTATTATTTTTTCAAAAAGACAAGAAATAACAAGTGTTGGCAAGAATGTGGGGCAAAGGGAACCCTTGGGCACTGTGGGAATGTAAACTGGTACAGCCACTACGGGTAACACCATGGAGGTTCCTCAAAAATTAAAAATAGAACTACTGTATGATCCAACACTTCTGCTTCTGAAACAAACAAAAACACTAACTCTAAAAGGTATCTGCACCCCCATGTTCACTGCAACATTACTCACAATAGCCATGACATGCAAACAACCTAAGCGTCCATCAATGGATAAAGAAAATGTGATATATACATATACAATAGAATATCATTCAGCTACAAAAAAAGGAATTATTGCTATTTGGGACAACATGGGTGACTTTTGAGGGCATACCGCTAAGCAAAATAAGTCAGACAGAGAAAGGCAAATATTGTATGATCTCGCTTTTATGTGGAATCTAAAATATAAAAGTAAAAACAAACCCAAAAAACTAACAGATACAGAGAACAGATTGGTGATTGCCAGAGGTAGGGGTGGGCAGCAGGCAAAATGGGTGAAGGTAGTCAAAGGCACAAACTTCCAGTTACAAAATAAATAGGTCCTGGGGGTGTGATGGACAGCATGATGAACATGTACAATGTACATTTAGTAATATTGTAATGTATATTTGAAAGTATCTAATGTATCTTGAAAGTAGATTTTAGAAGTTTTCATTACAAGCTCCACTTTTCATTCGCAAGATTGCTTTGGCTATTTGGGGTCTTTTGTGTTTCCATACAAATTGTGAAATTTTTTGTTCTAGTTCTGTGAAAAATGCCAGTGGTAGTTTGATAGGGATTGCATTGAACTACCATATGACCCAGCAATCCCACTACAGGGCACATACCCTGAGAAAACTATAATTCAAAAAGAGTCATGCACCAAAATGTTCATTACAGCTCTATTTACAATAGCCAGGAGATGGAAGCAACCTAAGTGTCCATCATCAGATGAATGGATAAAGAAGATGTGGCACATATATACAATGTAATATTACTCAGCCATAAAAAGAAATGAAATTGAGTTATTTGTAGTGAGGTGGATGGACATAGAGTCTGTCATACAGAGTGAAGTAAGTCAGAAAGAGAAAAACAAATACCATATGCTAACACATATATACAGAATCTAAGACCAAAAAAAAGGTCATGTAGAACCTAGGGGTAAGACGGGAATAAAGACACAGACCTACTAGAGAATGGACTTGAGGATATGGGGGGGGGAGGGGTAAGCTGTGACGGGGTGGGAGAGTGGCATGGACATATATACACTACTGGGTGTGAGGTGGATAGCTGGTGGGAGGCAGCCGCATGGTGTGGGGAGATCAGCTTGGTGCTTTGTGACCGCCTGGGGGGCGGGGGTGGGATAGGGAGAGTGGGAGGGAGGGAGACGTAGGAGGGAGAAGATATGGGAATGTATGTATATGTGTGGCTGATTCAGTTTGTTATAAAGCAGAAACTAACACACCACTGTGAAGCAATTATACTCCAATAAAGATGTTAAAAATAAATAAAAAAGAATTAAACAACAAAAAAATAAAATAAAATAGGAATGAGTTCCTAAGGATATCTCAGTGGGTAGAGAGCTGTATTCAAGTTTCCTAATAACGTCCCATTTAGGAACGTTATTGGTCACCTCGGGCTGGCCGAGGTGACCATTGCTTTGGGAAGTATTAAGTTGGCTTTGTTTCTTTATCTTCTGCTCTGGGAGTCAGACAAATATAAGGTATTATCTGGACTATGGTTAGAAATCCACCAGGAGTGAAAAGAGAGCCAGGGAAAACCATCCTAATTATTTTAAACTACAGAAATTCTCCTTTCTTCTTAAAAAGTGCATGTTTCAGAGGCTCTTGACAGAATGAACTGAAGGCATTTTGCTGAATTGGTGAGGGGTGCACATTTTGGACACAGGGGCCTTCTCGGCTGCTCGTTCTACGATGAGAAATGTGGGGTTCTGGCCTGTGCTTGGTTCAGACAGCCAGCAGATGGCAGTAGAGAGCAACCACCCACCTCAACATAAAAATCCTAGAGGCTAAAATCAAATTCTCACCAGCCCTTTGCCCGGATTTTATATTCAGACCAGGGAGTGGGAAACAGTATCCTTTCAATCCTCTCTGTGACAGTTCTGAAACCTGGGCATGGGAGATCTAGTCCATGAGTATCATGAGTATCAACACAGACCTAAAGGACATTGCTTATTTTCTACTAGTTCATTGAGTGGTTAGGTACATGGACTGGATTTATATCCTAGCTCTGTGACATGGCAAGTATTTAACCTTTCAAAGCTTCAGTTGCCCTACTGTAAATCGCAGAGAATATTAGCACTCACACATCACAGCCCTGTTACGAGGATTCAATGCAATCGTATATTTAAACACTTGACCCAGTGTCTGGTACTTAGGAAACTAATCAATAAATATCAGTTGTTATTATTTTTAACTAGCAGGTTTTTATTAAGTTCACATCTCAATGGAGAACAACCTGCTGTGCGTGTGGTCAGATTCCGTCCCCAGGCAGGGTCAGCACCACAAGCTATGAAGGTACTGCTTTTGTCTTTCCTTGAGTCTCTTAGCTACATCCTCGTGTTACAACTTATTTGTTGTGTTGTTTGTTACTATTTTTTAAAATAGATCTTTATTGGAGTATAATTGCTTCACAATACTGTGTTAGTTTCTGTTGTACACCAAAGTGAATCAGCCATATGCATACATATATCCCCATATCCCCTCCCTCTTGAGCCTCCCTCCCACCCTCCCTATCCCACCCCTCTAGGTCATTTTGACGTGCCAGCACTGCCGACTCTCAGAAGGAAAGGCTATATCTGACAAAGAGAACTCTTTGGGGAATAAAATGGTTTTTTACCGTCAGCTGTTTGGCCCAAGAAGGGAAGACTGGCAGCTGGGAGGGGGTTGGTATTGATACTTATTGGTGTCCTTAAATCTGGTGCACCGAGGCCTGATATATGGTAAAGGGCCAAGAGCAGTTGCTCCAACACTTACTGTCCATCAGAAACTACACAGAAAGTGTTTTTAAAACAGGGATGCCCAGGGAATTCCCTGGCAGTCCAGTGGTTAGGACTCTGTGCTTTCACTGCTGAGGGGGTGGGTTCGATCCCTGGTGGCGGAACTAAGATCCCCACAAGCCTTGCAGCTTGGGCGAAAAGAAAAGAAAAGAAAACATGGATGCCTGGACCCTACTCAGAAGTTCCTCTCAATTGCTCTGGAGTGGAGCTGGGCTTAGTTATTTTTAGCTCGCCAGGGCTAAGAACCACTTGTTGAGAACCAACCACTATCAAGCTGTTCCCAAACTAGTGTGTGTTCTCAGACTTTAGTCAGACTGCTGAAAATTCAGACTTCCAGGCTGATTCTAATGCAGTGGTTCTTCAACCAAACGTTGGAAAACTCCACTCTAGTAGATTAGAAAGCTGAAGGCCTGATGAGCAGATAGCCAAAAATAAGTGCAACTTTGAGAAATCCTTTTGGAGTCAAACAAGCAAGTTCTGTAAATGGGCAGGAGGTTCTCCCAGACATTCCCAGCCCTGCACCCAGAGCTTTGCACATGTGCCCAGGAAGGCTCACAGTGACTCAGGAGGAGGCCCTCGGACAGCACCAGGCCGTAGGTAGGGACAGGAAATATATAAATGAGGAACTTACAGCACAGACAGTTTACCTTATTTGCCCCAAGTCCCAGAGAGAGCAGGTGATGGAGATAAAATGAGGATTCAGGCAGTGCCAGTCTGGAGCAAACTCTCTTCCCCACAAAGGTATTTCCCTTCTCTGTGGATGCGCACCCAGGACATGGTACCAAAGATCAAACAAGAGAGCATGACGGCCTTCTCCTACCAACCTAATCTTACTAAAGGTGCAGTACTAAGGAGCGCCCCAGGTAAAAGGTAATAAAAGGACAAGAGGGAGAGAGATTTCACTCAGAGGGAAGAGGGAGTGTTGGGAGGGGGTGTGGGAAAGCTGCAGAGCCCCCCCGCAGCAGGGGGTGGCTGAGGTGCCTAGGAAGTCTGGAGGTGGGCCAGGGGCTCTGGCGGCCTAGGGTAATGTGGAAGGCAGAGTTCGGAACCTAAGGGAAACGAGAGGGAGGGAAAGCGGGCGTCTCCCCAGGGATTCGTGAGCACCAATGACCAGGGAACAGGAGTGGCTTTATGATTCACAGAGCCCAGTACAAAATGGAAATGTGAGGTCCCCTTGTTTAAAACTGATTAAGAATTTCAAGATGATGACAGCAAGCACTAAACCAAGTGTAGGGCCCTCCTGCAAGTAGGCAGAGCTCATGCCCAGGGAGCCAGCCGTGCCTGGGGACCCCCAGAGCTGCTGCAGGAAATACGGGATCCTGCATATGCAGAGCGCCTAGCACAAAGCACCACGAGCCTGCAGCACGAAGGGCCCACGGCCTGCTGCTCCTGTTTACAAGGGCTCTCTGCCTGAGAACTTCCAGCAGATACTCTCTACAAAATCCACTCCTCAGGATCCCAAATCCCATAGCCTCAGGAATACTGAAGGATCCACACAGCCTAACGGGACCCCAGAGGACAGAAACACACTGCGAAGCCCGCTGCCTTCACCCCAGGGAGGGAACACCCAGGCTGGTCTTTGTAGGAGGCCGGCTCAGTCAGAGTGTTTACAGGGGAATTACTACCAGAACAAACCAGACAGCCTCTGCTTCTCTGACACCACGTCTCACACCAAGCCTGAACAAACAACAGCCGACCCTCCTCTGGTGGCACACCTCACCATCCGCGTCTCACACCAAGCCTGAACAAACAACAGCCGACGCTCCTCTGGTGGCACACCTCACCATCCGCAGCTCCTGCACGTTCCTCTGCAGGGCTTCCACTTGCTCAGAACACCAGTGACGCAGGAGGCCGTAAAGGACAAAGGTGAGCAGATGGGGAGAGAGGTGATGGATGCGATGGGAGTGGAGGTGAGCAGTGAAGCATTCAAGGGACCAGGAGAACCACAGAAGACACCTGCTTTGTTTCTATCATCAACAAGGCTGCTTTCAGATTTGAGAGTTGGTCCTTTGAACCTTCTATACCAGGGTTTCTCAGTTGCGGCACTGCTAACATTAGGGGCCGGATAATTCTTAGTCGAGGTGTCTAACATTGTCTAACATATGTCATTTTAGGATGTTTAGCAGCATCCCTGGCCTCAGGA
>NW_006792456.1:2245944-2267083 GCF_000442215.2 Lipotes vexillifer
GGAATGCCGGTAGCACCCTCCCAGTTGATAATCAAAAATGTCTCCATACAAAGCCAAATGTCTTCCAGAAGATAAAAATGCCCCTGTTTGAGAACCACTGGACAGAATGATCCTCAATGTACTCTGAGGGAGAAAAATGGTAATAAGAAGAATGGGTAGTGGGGAAGAGTCACCTGCGCTCCCACCTCTAATCCTGCCCCACTCTAGTCCACTCTCTGCTCTGGAGCAGGTGGAGCCCTGACCGTGACACTCACCCCCTTAAGCCTTTCTATGACCTTCTACTGCTGGTCCGTGGGGGCCAAGCTTGAACACAGAAATTATCTGTTCCTCCCTCTGAAGCCTTTCACCTGTCACTGTGCACTCCAGTCACACGATGCACTCTTCATTCGTCCGTTTCCAGGGTGCCTGCGTGTGCCAGGCACTGTTCTAAGTGCTTGCTTGGGAGGTATCAGTGAACAAAGGGGCTCCTGCACTTGTAGAAACAGACAACAGCCATAAGCATCACAAACAGGTAAGTTATACTGTTTGTTACAAGGTGAAAAGAAGATCTGTGAAGAGAGGATCAAGAGTGTGGGATGGTGGAGGCAGAGTGGGTTGCAATTTTAAATAAGGTCATCAGGGCAGCTTGACTTGAGCAAAGGAGAGGGGTAGTAATCATGCAGATTCCTGGGGAGAGTGATGCAGGCAGAGGGAGCAGCCTGGGCAGAGGGCAGAGCAGAGGGCGGGAGGCCTGAGGGGGAAGGGGCTGGTAGACCACCCTAAGGATGTGTACTCTTTTTCTTCAGAAAATGGGAATCACAGCAGGGTTTTGAGGAAATGTGACCTGGCTCATGTAAATTTCCAACAACTCCCTCCAGCTGCTATTCTGAGAATAATGGCTGAAGCAGGGACACAAGTTATAAAGCAACTGCAGTAGCCCATGCGCAAGATGGTGGTTCAGACCAGTGAGGGGGCAGCAGAGATGGTGAGAAGGCTAAGAAGAGGCATCTTGTATCCTCCAGACTTCAGCCTCCTTCTCTTGCTCAACACTGAGGGAATGCTGCTTGACCTAATGCAAGATATCTCCAGATTCAGAGTCTACGGTTCATTAGACATAGCAACGATTCAATAAACATGTGTTGGGAGTTAAAATAAACACACAAAAAACTCCAATAAAATGCGTGAAGCAGACTTTTTAGAAGAGCCTATCTAGTTCCTAGGCATGTTTCTGACACTTAGTAGATGCTTAATAAATGCTTATTGAATGGATAAGTAAATGAATAATGCATCTTATACTGTGTGACTAATTACTGTACTCCTTTAGACATAATCATTTACAACCATTAGCTCAAAGTCTTTTATTACCATAGATGTAATTCATTTTGATTGCCTTGCTTTGAGAATTATTTTTGGCTTTTTTGGCTGCCACTGTAAGTCATTTAAGCTTCATTATTTTACCTAGATCATAAATTTGTTTTAAAAATGATCAGGCTCAAAATGTACTTTTGTTGAGTTTGGTGTGAGACTTGAGTTACAGCTCTAATCCTACAATGGCCCTGAGCTTCATTCTATTCAACATAAGGTGATAGAGTTCCACGTGAGGACATCATGTGGAACTCTATGTCTCTCCCAGCTTGAAAATTCCAGAACTTGATATTCACTGGAAAATGTACTGGAGGTCCACCATCCCATATATCTGAAATTTTTGGTGGTAGGTGCATTTTGGAATTTTAAAAATTTTGGATTTTGAACTCATGTAATAGATCCAGTGGAGTCTGGGGCAGCACCTTGAAATCAAATATTTCTGCAGTGAAGGCTATGAATAGTCACACATATGAAGACAATAAACAGCTTCATAATAAGTGTAAGTCATGTTTTGCTGCCAAATTAGTTATAAAAATATTTTGGAAAAAGAAAAGTTGCACCTTTACCTAACACCATGTCCAAAAGTTACCTCAAAAATGGATCAAAGACCTAAATATAAGAGCCCAAACCATAATACACTTATAAGAAATCTTGAGAGATCTTCAAGAAATTGTATTTGGCAATAATTTCTTGCTATGACACCAAAAACACAGGTAACAACACAGAAAAATAGATATATTGGATTACATCAAAATTAAAAACTTTTATGCATCATAGGACATAATCAACAGAGAAGGCAACCTATGCAATGGGAGAAAATATTTACAAATCATATATCTGATAATGGGGTTAATATCTAAGATATATAAAGAATACTTACAGCTTGGCAACAAAATAACAAATAACCTGATTTAAAAATGGGCAAAGGGAGTCGAAAACAAGATGGCGGAGTAGAAGGAGGTGCTCTCACTCCCTCTTGTGAGAACACCAGAATCACAACTAGCTGCTGGACAATCATCGAAAGGAAGACACTGGAACTCACCAAAAAAGATACCCCACGTCAAAAGACAAAGGAGAAGCCACAATGAGATGGCAGGAGGGGCGCAATCACAGTAAAATCAAATCCCATAACTGGTGGGTGGGTGACTCACAGACTGGAGAACACTTATACCACGGAAGTCCACACACTGGAGTGAAGGTTCTGAGTCCCATGTCAGGCTTCCCAAACTGGGGGTCTGGCAAAGGGAGGAGGAATTCCTAGAGAATCAGACTTTAAAGGCTAGCGGGATTTGACTGCAGGACTTTGACAGGACTGGGGGAAACAGAGACTCCACTCTTGGAGGGCACACACAAAGTAGTGTGTGCATCAGGACCCAGGGGAAGGAGCAGTGACCCCAGGGGAGACTGAACCAGACCCACCTGCTAGTGTTGGAGGGTCTCCTGCAGAGGTGGGGGCGGGGGGGTGGCTGTCGCTCACCATGGGGACAAGGACACTGGCAGCAGAAGTTCTGGGAAGTACTCCTTGGCATGAGCCCTCCCAGAGTCTGTCATTAGCCCCACCAAAGAGCCCAGGTAGGCTCCAGTGTTGGGGTGCCTCAGGCCAAACAACCAACAGGGAGGGAACTCAGGCCCACCCATCAACAGTCAAGTGGATTAAAGTTTTACTGAGCTCTGCACACCAGAGCAACAGTCAGCTCTACCCACCACCAGTCCCTCCCATCAAGCCTCTTAGACAGCCTCATCCACCAAAAGGCAGACAGCAGAATCAAAAAGAACTACAATCCTGCAGCCTGTGGGACAAAAACCACATTCACAGAAAGACAGACAAGATGAAAAGGCAGAGGGCTATATACCAGATGAAGGAACAAGATGAAACCCCAGAAAAACAACTAAATGAAGTGGAGATAGACAACCTTCCAGAAAAAGAATTCAGAATAATGATAGTGAAGATGATCTAGGACCTCAGAAAAAGAATGGAGGCAAAGGTTGAGAAGATGCAAGAAGTGTTTAACAAAGACCTAGAAGAATTAAAGAACAAACAAACAGAGATGAACAATATAATAACTGAAATGAAAACTACACTAGAAGGAATCAATAGCAGAATAACTGAGGCAGAAGAACAGATAAGTGACCTGGAAGACAGAATGGTGGAATTCACTGCTGCGGAACAGAATAAAGAAAAAAGAATGAAGAAATGAAGACAGCCTAAGAGACCTCTGCGACAACATTAAACACAACAACATTCTCATTATAGGGGTCCCAGAAGGAGAAGAGAGAGAGAAAGGACCAGAGAAAATATTTGAAGAGATCATAGTCGAAAACTTCCCTAATATGGGAAAGGAAATAGCCACCCAAGTCCAGGAAGCCCAGCCAGTCCCATACAGGATAAACACAAGGAGAAACATGCCGAGACACATAATAATCAAATTGGCAAAAATTAAAGACAAAGAAAAATTACTGAAAGCAGCAAGGGAAAAACGACAAATAACATACAAGGGAAATCCCATAAGGTTAACAGCTGATTTCTCAGCAGAAACTCTACAAGCCAGAAGGGAGTGGCATGATATACTTAAAGTGATGAAAGGGAAGAACCTACAACCAAGATTACTCTACTCGGCAAGGATCTCATTCAGATTCTATGGAGAAATCAAAAGCTTTACAGGCTTCCCTGGTGATGCAGTGCTTGAGAGTCTGCCTGCCGATGCAGGGGACACGGGTTCCCGCTCCGGTCTGGGAAGATACCACATGCCGCAGAGCAGCTAGGCCCATGAGCCATGGCCGCTGAGCCTGAGCGTCCAGAGCCTGTGCTCCGCAACGGTAGAGGCCACAACAGTGAGAGGCCCATGTACCACAAAAAAAAAAAAGCTTTACAGACAAGCAAAAGCGAAGAGAATTCAGCACCACCAAACGAGCTCTACAACAAATGCTAAAGGAACTTCTCTAAGTGGGAAACACAAGAGAAGAAAAGTATCTACAAAAACAAACCCCAAACAGTTAAGAAAATGGTCATAGGAACATACATATTGATAATTACCTTAAGCATGAATGGATTAAATGCTCCAACCAAAAGACACAGGCTTGCTGAATCAATACAAAAACAAGACCCATCTATATGCTGTCTACAAGAGACCCACTTCAGACCTAGGGACACATACAGACTGAAAGTGAGGGGATAGAAAAAGATATTCCATGCAAATGGAAATCAAAAGAAAGCTGGAGTAGCTATACTCATATCAGATAAAATAGACTTTAAAATAAAGAATGTTACAAGAAACAAGGAAGGACACTACATAATGATCAAGGGATCAATCCAAGAAGAAGATATAATAATTATAAATATATATGCACCCAACATAGGGGAACCTCAATACATAAGGCAACTGCTAACAGTTATAAAAGAGGAAATCAACAGTAACACAATAATAGTGGGAGACTTTAACACCTCACTTACACGAATGGACAGATCATCCAAAAAGAAAATAATTAAGGAAACAGAAGCTTTAAATTACACAACAGACCAGATAGATTTAATTGATATTAATAGGACATTCCATCCAAAAACAGCAGATTACACTCTCTTCTCAAGTGCACATGGAACATTCTCCAGGATAGATCACATCTTGGGTCACAAATCAAGCCTCAGTAAATTTAAGAAAACTGAAATCATACCAAGCATCTTTTCTGACCACAACGGTATGAGATTACAAATGAATTACAGGGAAAAAACGTAAAAAACACAAACACATGGAGGCTAAACAATACATTACTAAATAACCAAGAGATCACTGAAGAGATCAAAGAGGAAACCGAAAAATACCTAGCGACAAATGACAATGAAAATACGACGATCCAAAACCTATGGGATGCAGTAAAAGCAGTTCTAAGAGGGAAGTTTATAGCCATACAAGCCTACCTCAAGAAACAAGAAAAATCTCAAGTAAACAATCTAACCTGACACCTAAACGAACTAGAGAAAAAGAACAAACAAAACCCAAAGTTAGCAGAAGGAAAGAAATCATAAAGATCAGAGCAGAAATAAATGAAACAGAAACAAAGAAAACAATAGCAAAGATCAATAAATCTAAAAGCTGGTTCTTTGAGAAGATAAACAAAACTGATAAACCATTAGCCAGACTCATCCAGAAAAAGAGGGAGAGGACTCAAATCAATAAAATTAGAAATGAAAAAGGAGAAGTTATGACACCACAGAAATAGAAAGCAAAAGGAGAAGTTACAACAGACACCACAGAAATACAAAGCATCCTAAGAGACTATTACAAGCAACTCTATACCAATAAAATGGACAACCTGGAAGAAATGGACAAATTCTTAGAAAGGTATAACTTTCCAAGACTGAACCACGAAGAAACAGAAAATATGAACAGACCAATCACAAGTAATGAAATTGAAACTGTGATTAAAAATCTTCCAACAAACAAAAGTCCAGGACAAGATGGTTTCACAGGTGAATTCCATGAAACATTTAGAGAAGAGCTAACACCCATCTTTCTCAAACTCTTCCAAAAAACTGTAGAAGAAGGAACACTCCCAAATTCATTCTATGAGGCCACCATCACCCTGATACCAAAACCAGACAAAGATACTACAAAAAAAGAAAATTACAGACCAATATCACTGATGAATATAGATGCAAAAATCCTCAACAAAATACTAGCAAACAGAAACCAACAACACATTAAAAGGATCATACAGCACGATCAAGTGGGATTTATCCCAGGGATGCAAGGATTCTTCAATATACACAAATCAATCAATGTGATACACCATATTAACAAATTGAAGAATAAAAACCATATGATCATCTCAATAAATGCAGAGAAAGCTTTTGACAAAATTCAACACCCATTTATGATAAAACCTCTCCAGAAAGTGGGCATAAAGGCAACCTACCTCAACATAATAAAGGCCATATATGACAAATCCACAGCAAACATCATTCTCAATGGTGAAAAACTGAAAGCATTTCCTCTAAGATCAGGAATGAGACAAGGATGTCCACTCTAACCACTATTATTCAACATAGTTTTGGAAGTCCTAGCCACGGCAATCAGAGAAGAAAAAGAAATAAAAGGAATACAAATTGGAAAAGAAGAAGTAAAACTGTCACTGTTTGCAGATGACATGATACTATACATAGAGAATCCTAAAAATGCCACCAGAAAACTACCAGAGCTAATCAATGAATTTGGTAAAGTTGCAGGACACAAAATTAATGCACAGAAATCTCTTGCATTCCTATACACTAATGTTGAAAAATCTGAAAGAGAATTTAAGGAAACACTCCCATTTACCACTGCAATAAAAAGAATAAAATACCTAGGAATAAACCTACCTAAGGAGACAAAAGACTTGTATGCAGAAAACTATAAGACACTGATGAAAGAAATTAAAGATGATACCAACAGATGGAGATATATACCAAGTTCTTGGATTGGAAGAATCAATACTGTGAAAATGACTATACCACCCAAAGCAATCTACGGATTCAATGCAATCCCTATCAAATTACCAATGGCATTTTTTATGGAACTAGAACAAATCATCTTAAATTTTGTATGGAGACACAAAAGGCCCTGAAGAGCCAAAGTAGTCTTGAGGGAAAAAAACAGAGCTGGAGGAATCAGACTCCCTGACTTCAGACTATACTACAAAACTACAGTAATCAAGACAATATGGTATTGGCGCAAAAACAGAAACACTGATCAATGGAACAAGATAGAAAGCCCAGAGATAAACCCATGCACCTATGGTCAACTAATCTATGACAAAGGAGGCAAAGATATACAATGGAGAAAAGACAGTCTCTTCAGTAAGTGGTGCTGGGAAAACTGGACAGCTACATGTAAAAGAATGAAATTAGAACACTCCCTAACACCATACACAAAAATAAACTCAAAATGGATTAGAGACCTAAATGTAAGACCAGACACTATAAAACTCTTAGAGGAAAACATTGGAAGGACACTCTTTGACATAAATCACAGCAGGAACTTTTTTGATCCACCTCCTAGAGTAATGGAAATAAAAGCAAAAATAAACAAATGGTCCCTCGTGAAACTTAAAAGCTTTTGCACAGCAAAGGAAACCATAAACAGGACGAAAAGACAACCCTCAGAATGGGAGAAAATATTTGCAAATGAATCCACTGACAAAGGATTCATCTCCAAAATATTATAATATTTAATATAAAAATATATAACAATTATTTAATATAAAATAACAGCTCATGCTGCTCAATATTAAGAAAACAAACAACCCAATCCAAAAATGCACAGAAGACCTAAATAGACATTTCTCCAAAGAAGACATACAGATGGCCACGAAGCACATGAAAAGCTGTTCAACATCACTAATTACTAGAGAAATGTAAATCAAAACTACAATGAGGTATCACCTCACATGAGTTAGAATGGGCATCATCAGAAAATCTACAAATGACAAATGCTGGAGAGGGTGTGGAGAAAAGGGAACCCTCTTGCACTGTTGGTGGGAATGTAAAGTGATATAGCCACTATGGAGAACAGTATGAAGGGTCCTTAAAAAACTAAAAATAGAATTACCATATGATCCAGTAATCCCACTACTGGGCATATACCCAGAGAAAACCATCATTCAAAAAGACACATGCACCCCAATGTTCATTGCAGCACTATTTACAATAGCCAGGTCATGGAAGCAACCTAAATGCCCACTGACAGACGAATGGATAAAGAAGATGTGGTACATATATACAATGGAATATTACTCAGCCATAAAAAGGAACGAAACTGAGTAATTTGTTGAGACGTGGATGGATCTAGAGACTGTCATACAGAGTGAAGTAAGTCAGAAAGAGAAAAACAAATATCGTATATTAACACATGCATGTGGAACCTAGAAAAATGGTACAGATGAATCGGTTTGCAGGGCAGAAGTTGAGACACAGATGTAGAGAACAAACGTATGGACACTAAGGGGGAAAACTGCAGTGGGGTGGGGATGGTGGTGTGCTGAATTGGGCAATTGGGATTGACATGTATACAGTGATGTGTATAAAACTGATGACTAATAAGAACCTGCAGTATAAAAAATCAAACAAACAAACAAAAAAACCAACTAATACTAAACTTTCTTTGGGTTATTTGTATGGAAATATGTTAATATAAATGTTTCAGACATTACATGAAATTTCTAAAAATCTTATATGTCCTGGTATAATGTTATAATTCATAATTCTAGTTATTACTTTAAAATGTATATCTCAGAAATAAAAAAAATTTTTTTTTTCATTGCAAAGTAATGGAGCTGCCACAGTGGAGGATTATTGGACTGAATGGCAATATTATGACACAGTATGAGTGTGTTTTGTGTTTGGTAATTGCAATCGTTGCTTTTGTTGTGGTCATCCATTTACAATGCTTGGTGTCAGTTTATTTATCTCTTGTAAAAATAAAATACAGTGTGTGTGTGTGTGTGTGTGTGTGTGTGTGTGTGTGTGTGTGTGTGTGGAAAAAAACAAATGGGCAAAGGACTTGAATAAAAATTTCTCCAGAGATGATATACAAATGGCCAACAAGCTTATGAAAGATGCTTAACATCAAAAATCATTAGGGAAATGCAAATGAAAACCACAAGGAAATACCACTTCACATATATCAGAAGAGCTATTATCAAAAAACCAGAAAGTGTCGGTGAGGATGTTGAGAAATTGAAATGCTTGTGCACTGCTGGTAGGAATATAAAAATGGTGCAGCTGTTATGGAAAACAGTATGGAAGTTCCTCAAAAATATTAAAAATAGAAATACCATATGATCCAATAATTCCACTTCTGGATATATATCCCAAGGAATTGAAAGCAGAGTCGGAGAGATATTTGCATACCCATGTTCATTGCAGCATTATTCACAATAGCCAAAAGGTGGAAGCAACCCAAGTATCCATTAACAGATGAATGGATAAACAAAATGTGGTATACAACGAAATATTATTCAGCCTTAAGAACAAAGGAAATTCTGACACAAGCTACAACATGGATGAACCTTGAAGACATTATGTTAAGAGAAATAAGCCAGTCACAAAAGAGCAAATACTGCATAATTCCACTTATATGAGAATAAGAATAGGCAAATTAGAACAGGCAAATTCACAGAGACAGAAAGTAGAATGGGGGTTGCCAGGGCCAGGACGAGAAGGGAATGGGGAGTTATTGTTTGATGGGTATGATGTTTCAGTCTGGAAAGATGAACAATGTCCTGGAGATGGATGGTCATGATGGCTGCATAATGTGACTGTAATTAATGCACTCGTATGTTTACTGAAAAAATGGTTAAAATGGTAAATTTTGTGTATTGTGTATATCTTACCACAATAAAAAAGTTGGTTGCCCTCATAAAAAATATATATACATTTTGGCATTCTGAGTTTTTTGACTTCAGAACTGTAGATAAGGGATCCTGGATGAATTAGATCACTGGTTTATATCACCATGTAGTGTTAGTAAAAACTTGTTTGCAGACTCACCACTCGCAGAAGTTGTATGTCACTGGTATAAATAAAACACTACTATTCTTTTGATTGAGGAATGGTCCTCTGGGCTTATGAAGTCCATTTTCTTTTACTAAGACTTGGGGAGAGGACAAGAAGCCCTGAGAATCAGCTCCGGCTGTACAGATTCTTGTTGATATGACAATGACCTATCTCCAAGCTGGTTCACCCTCAATTTAAAGGGTTAATTGTTTTCAGTAGAAGTCAAAGTCTTAATTAGCTCAAGTTTGACTATAAAGATGTAGGAGAACTGATTAATACCATCACTTTATAATAAAGCTGTAATATCATTTTGGGGTTTTTTTTCCTGAGCTTAGCATTAATCTTAGTTCATCTAAACACTGTTCTCTTTCTTGTTTTTTAGCAATTAATAGTTATCAGAAGATGCAAATATAGGTAAATCTTATGAATATTTACATAAAACAACTTGGAAATGGCCAGATTCATTTTGTAGATCTTCTGGAAGTCTATAGGAAGGGCAGTAGAAATTTTTACAGGTGACATAGTAAGTGCGATCATTACAAACAGACTCAGATTACCAAACGTTAAGTAGCAGTTTCTGAATTTTTACTAGTAAATTTATAAATTAAAGGACTACAGAATATCAGTACTATGTCATGGGAATTGGGACATGGCCATAATTAATTCTCTTGCTAAATTTATTTAAATAGTTGTTTGAGTAATATGAGAAGTCACTATATTTCCATAGAAATGAATTCAAGAGTCATTGCTATACAAATAGCAAAAATATCGAAGAAGGCTCACTCATATCAAGAAGTTTTTACTGGAATAAAACCATCCATACATGTAGCTTCATGTCCAAATTGAGAGCAAAGTAGTAAGACAGGCTTGGACCTGAAACCTGGGACCCTTTGCTGCAGCACTTGCACCTGGACAAACATCTCCTCCAGCAACAAAATACAAAGAAATTATAAGGAACTAAAAATAACTGTGTATGTGCACAGTTGGGCTAAATTATGAACAACAAGACACAAAAAGACCAAAAATCCAACTGCCACTTCTGACCAGCCCAGAGGAAAAGCAGGGTTCTGCGCATGCCCCCTGCACACGCCCCCTGCACTCAGCACCACCAAGGGGGTGGGCAGACCGCCTAAGCCACCCCTCCGGCCGGACTCCTGGACCCACCCCTACCCTCACCCCATACAAGGAAGTTTACCCCCGCTCAGGGAGGGAGCAAGGGAACGTGTTACTTGTTTTTGCTCCCTCATGCTGCAGCAGGAGCCCCAATAAAGCCTTGCCTGAATTTCTTGACTGGCCTCTTATCAATTTCCATTGATTAAGGAGACCAAGAACCCTGGTTGGTAACTAGTTCTAACAGTGCTTTGCTTGAATCTGCTCCTTCCAAATGGCACTTTGTTTCCATTTTGAGGCAGAGCCTGAAGGTGGAGGAAAAGTCAAGACTCCTTTTGGGGGGAATGGTGGCGGTGGGGTGGTGGCGGTGTGCAGGGCAGGATGGGGTGGGACAAAGTACACCCCAAGTCCTGTCCATTCTGCCTTCTTCCTCCTGTTTCAGCCTCTCCCCACAGTCTTTCCTTCACTCCCCTTTAACCCACACTGTCTGCAAATGTTCAGAAGAGCAAGGGCATGTATGGTATTGGCTGGTTGAAGAGGGAGCTGGAACAGGAAACTGTATACATTTCAACTACTTTTAATCCTCACCTGCAATCCTACATATTTTAATCCTTATACTTGTGCTGGGTCTCCTAGCTCACCCTGGCCTCACTCCCACCTTCAGGTGCCCTAGAGTACACCCCTGTCACAGGGTGGCCCTGGCAGCTGGTCTCAGAGAACATCATGGAGGGCCTGTTCTGAGACTTGGCTTCTCAACTCAACGCCCCCCCGGCCCTGCTTCAGTGTGGTGATGGTGCCAAGGCCCGGCTGAGGGCAAGAGAAAGTCCCTGAGGGTGGTTCAGGATCGTGGCAGGTTCCCCCTGCACGGCCCTGTCCACACAGGCTCGAGAACTAGCTGAGTTGAGGGTGAAGTGTAAGCCAGATTTGGGGTTGTTTACCAACACTTCAACCACGAGCCTTTCATTCGTTTGACTCTAGACATTTATCCTGTTTTCCACTAAGGGCTGGAAGAAATGCCGGCAATTCTTTGGAAGTTTGATAGTACCTAGTAGACTTCCGTTACAGTGTTGCCAAAAGTGTGACAGGCAAAGGCGCCACTGATGGTGAAGATGCTACATGGACAAAATGTTTTAATCCAATAGCTAGAACTTACCTTAACAAGTAAAATATATATATATATATATATAAACAGTATATTAAAGCCATAATTTCACAGATATTACTGCTTATGAGGAGAAGTTAAAAAAAAGAAGAGAGAAAGAGATGCATTCACATCCATTTAAGGTAAAACACGACATAAACAAGAGTACTGGTAGTGAGCTGAGACCACAAAAATGAAGAAGGTGGCAAGAAAACACCCATTCTCACGGCTCCCGAACAGCAGCATGGTCTATCCAGTCCTTTAAAAGCATAGTTCACTACTCCTCCTGAAATATAGGCTATTGTCCCACTGGCCATCCATCTAAAAATACATGCTAATCCCTCCCCTGATATCTATAAGCCCAGGTGCTACAGGCCACACCTATGAGATGCAGGCTTGCTTAAGGTCTTTCTGTCCACTGTGCACCACCTATATCCTCTCTGATCTTGGCAAGCAAGCGTGTGTGGGAATCAGTTGAGACTGACACAAAATAGAACGTGTCCCTGACCATCTTCCCTTGACTCTGGGGATACGAGTTGACCATGGGGTTGGCTTTGTACAATCAGTACAAATCCCTGGCTATATAGATGCTTGTTCTGAACCGGCTCCTGAACTCTCCTTTGAGAGCCTGAAGTCAGGGACTGGGTATCAGGTAGACAAGCAGAGCAGCTTCCCCCTGCAAGGCCCTGATCCTCACACTTTAAAATTTATACCTTGATTATGTGATAGACTTTCGGGATGAGCTGGATAAAGTGACTGCCAGAAAGGAATCATTATTTCTGGTTGATGCTCCCCAACATCTAGCCAGTTTATGGTCAATAATCCCATCTAGTAAGTTAACTCATGAGTTATCTAAGTATATGTTTTGCTTCCAGTTTACCTTGAGGGATACACCAAGAAGTTTCACGGTTCAAGGTCAAACATTTTTGGCTGCTTTACTAGCATTTTTAACATTGCTTTTATGGGCGCTTACTTGCTTATATCTGCCTAAAGTATTTTTCTAGATAAAGTTACATTGGCCCATGTTCTCTGGCAGAGAACTCGAGGGCCTTGACCATCCATGCAATGAAGTGGACACTAAATTCTCACGTGAACAGAACTCCCCACATGTGCTCAGTGGACTAACGTCACTTGTGACTTACTTCATCTTATCTTTCCTATTTACATTTTCCACTTTAATCTCTCTCAGTGCCAAATTCTCTATATGAAAAGTGAGATAATAAGCCTATCATGAGAATTTAAAAAGATGTATATAAACTGCTTTGTATTCTCTGGTACACATACTTAACATATTGTTAACAGTAGCCAACATTTACTGAGTGCTGACCATGCACCATGACTTACTCTAAGCACTTTGCAAGTGTATTTAATCCTCATAGAACTCTATGAGGTTGGTGTTGGTATTACCCCCATTTTACAGATGAGGAAACTGAGGCCCAGAGATGTTAAGAAATTTGACCAAGGTCTCCAATCTATCACAGGTAAAACTTGGATTTGAACCCAGGCTCCCCGACTCTGAGCCCGGGCTCTTAACTCCTACTACTATGGTAGCTACTCCACTAAAGCTATTTTTTAAAAAATAATTTCTCTTGTTTTTCCTATTATTTATTTATTTTCAGAGGCTGCATGCAGTTACATTTAGGGTCACTAACTTACCCAGAACTTCCCAGTTTTATAACTGAAAGTCCCATCTCTCAGGTTACCACTCAGTAGTTTTATTATTATGTTGTTTATCTTTGCAGCACGACCACTGCTTGTACATATAGATACCTCTGTGAAAATTAGGAAAAAGGGGTATCCACTTACATTCAACATATTTTCAATCCTGTATCCATTACATTTATGTAAACTACCTTAAATCCTTCATGGTATAAGATGGGGTAAGAGAAACAAATATAGAAACAGACTTTCACACTGTATTTAACACATTAAGATCTATGGGTAAGTAATAATACATGTGTTACCTTTATATCCTTGTTCTGTCTCCCTGAGATCAATTTTGGTTATTGGCTTGAAATCAGTATCCCATAAACGTATACACCCATCTCGTCCACCAGTGGCAAAGCCTTCTTCGCAAGCATACATGCTGAAGATTCCAGCCTGTTGATTAAGGCAGATAATACTCAATGCTGCAATCGTTCTAAACAGTCATTATAGCTGGATCTTGATGATAAAAATACAAAACAAAGCAAAAACAAAACAAAAAACAAATCTCTTGCTCTCTATTGAAATCCTGGCAATAGAACAGGTAGCCATTTGTAACAGCCATTGTAGCTAGATTAAAAATTCATAATACCACTAAAGCAAACTAGTTCAAGGGCTCCTTTGCCACGATTAAACTAATAACAGGCTGTAAAAATAAAAAATCAGGAATTCCTTGGCTAAAGCAAATATAAAAATCATAAATTTCTTTCTGTGACAGCTAATCATTATAAAGACAACGGTGGAGGTGTTTCATATAAATTCCTTCCCAAAACAAGTAAAGATATGCGGGCTAGGAACACAAACACTTCTATAGGTACAATGGTGACAGAAACGCATCCCAAAGAGCTCAAGCAGGCACCATCTGAGCCTAAATGGAAGCATAAGTTACACTTGTGTTAGCTTGTTAAGCATTATTTGAAGATGCTTTTCACATCTGATGTGGTTTCACAACTTAAAGATGCTTTTCCATGGAAAAGAGTATAATGTTGACATAATATCCAGTGTAAAGAGAAATCAGGTTACTAATGCAGCTGTTTTTATGAATGAGGACCAATACTGACCTTTTAATTGTTTCAAGAGCTGTTTCATAATTAGCGAAGCCAAGAAAATTGGTCTTCAACATACAAGACAGTGAAAGTTCTAAAATTTCATAGCTCTTTTGCTAAGAGTTGCTGAAACTTTTCTTCAGGTTCATAGTAATAGGGCAAGAAGCTGAAGGTCTGTTGAGTTTCTGAAAACATTTTACCAAATTTCCATTTATTACAACAGGCTTTACCTTTCACATCATCTCCCCATTCTTCTGGTCATTTCTACTTTATCATCTATAGACACAGCAATAGAACTATTTTAGCATATGTCAGAATTCAGCAGAGTGCTCAGAGTCAAGTTTGTCCTTGTTCTTACAGAGCAGACCATCAAAAGAATTTATCAGTGGTTTTTGTTTGTATCTTAAGAAATTGTGATGTGGACATGGAGGTGATGCTCTCTCGCTCAGGATGAGGAAAATCTACCTTATTAACCACTATAAAAATAACAGTTGTCTCCACTCTTGCTATTCAACATATGGGCCACAGGCCAGCAGCAGTAACGTCATCCCAGACCCACCGAGTTACAGCCCGCATTTTTTTTAACATCTTTATTGGAGTATAATTGCTTTATACTGTTCTGTTAGTTTCTGCTATACAAAAAAGTAAATCAGCTGTACATATACATATATCACCACCTCTCCTCCGTCTTGCGTCTCCCTCCCACCCTCCCTATCCCAACCCTCTAGCTGGTCACAAAGCACCAAGCTGACCTCCCTGTGCTATGTGGCTGCTTCCCACTAGCTATCTATTTTACATTTGGTAGTGTATATATGTCAGTGCTGTCTAACTTCGTCCCAGCTTACCCTTAACCCCTCCCCGTGTCCTTAAGACCACTCTCTACGTCTGAGTCTTTATGCCTGTCCTGCCCCTAGGTTCTTCATAATTTTTTTTTTTAGATTCCATATATATGTGTTAGCATATGGTATTTGTTTTTCTCTTTGACTTACTTCACTCTGTATGACAGACTCTAGGTCCATCCACCTCACTATAAATAATTCAATTTCGTTTCTTTTTATGGATGAGAAATATTCCATTGTATATATGTGCCATATCTTTATTCATTCAACTGTTGATGGACACTTAGGTTGCTTTCATGTCCTGGCTATTGTAAATAGTGCTGCAATGAACATTGTGGTACATGACTCTTTTTGAATCATGGTTTTCTCAGGGTATATGCCCAGTAGTGGGATTGCTGGGTCATATGGTAGTTCTATTTGTAGTTTTTTAAGGAACCTCCATACTGTTCTCCATAGTGGCCGTATCAATTTACATTCCCACCAACAGTGCAAGAGGGTTTCCTTTTCTCCACACTCTCTCCAGGATTTATTTTTTGTAGATTTTTTGATGATGGCCATTCTGGCCGGTGTGAGGTAATACCTCATTGTACTTTTAATTTGCATTTCTCGAATGATTAGTGATGTTGAGCATACTTTCATGTGCTTCGTGGCCATCTGTATATCTTCTCTGGAGAAATGTCAATTTAGGTCTTCTGCCCATTTTTGGATTGGGTTGTTTTTTTTTGATATTGAGCTGCATAAGCTGCTTGTATATTCTGGAGATTAATCCTTTGTCAGTTGCTTCGTTTGCAAATATTTTCTCCCATTATAAGGGTTGTCTTTTCGTCTTGTTTATGGTTTCCTTTGCTGTGCAAAAGCTTTGAAGATTCATTAGGTCCCATTTGTTTATTTTGGTTTTCATTTCCATTTCTCTAGGAGGTGGGTCAAAAAGGATCTTGCTGTGATTTATGTCATAGAGTGTTCTGCCTATGTTTTCCTCTAAGAGTTTTATAGTGCCTGGCCTTACATTCAGGTCTTTAATCCATTTTATTTTTGTGTATGGTGTTAGGGAGTGTTCTAATTTCATTCTTTCACATGTAGCCATCCAGTTGTCCCAGCACCACTTATTGAAGAGGCTGTCTTTTCTCCATTGTAATTCTTGCCTCCTTTATCAAAGATAAGGTGACCATATGTATGTGGGTTTATCTCTGGGCTTTCTATTCTGTTCCATTGATCTATATTTCTGTTTTTGTGCCAGTATCATACTGTCTTCATTACTGTAGCTTTGTAGTATAGTCTGAAGTCAGGAAGCCTGATTCCTCCAGCTCCATTTTTCTTTCTCAAGATTGCTTTGGCTATTTGGGGTCTTTTGTGTTTCCATACAAATTGTGAAGTTTTTTGTTCTAGTTCTATGAAAAATGCCATTGGTAGTTTGATAGGGATTGCATTGAATCTGTAGATTGCTTTGGGTAGTAGAGTCATTTTCACAATGTTGATTCTTCCAATCCAAGAACATGGTATATCTCTCCATCTGTTTGTATCATCTTTAATTTCTTTCATCAGTGTCTTATAGTTTTCTGCATACAGGTCTTTGTCTCCGTAGGTAGGTTTATTCCTAGGTATTTTATTCTTTTTGTTGCAGTGGTAAATGGGAGCGTTTCAATTTGTCTTTCAGATTTTTCATCATTAGTGTATAGGAATGCAAGAGATTTCTGTGCATTGATTTTGTATCCTGCTACTTTACCAAGTTCATTGATTAGCTCTAGTAGTTTTCTGGTAGCATCTTTAGGATTCCCTATGTCTAGTATCATGTCATCTGCAAAAAGTGACAGTTTTACTTCTTCTTTTCTGAATTGGGTTCCTTTTCTTGCTTTTTCTTCTCTGACTGCATTGGCTAAATCTTCCAAAACTATGTTTTATAATAGTCATGAGAGTGGGCAACCTTGTCTTTTTCCTGATCTTAGTGGAAATGGTTTCAGTTTTTCACCATTGAGAACGATGTTGGCTGTGGGTTTGTCATATATGGCCTTTATTATGTTGAGGTTAGTTTCCTCTATGCGCACTGTCTGGAGAGTTTTTTATCATAAATGGGTATTGAATTTTGTTGAAAGCTTTTTCTGCATCTATTGAGATGATCATATGGTTTTTCTCCTATTTGTTAATATGATTTATCACATTGATGGATTTGTGTATATTGAAGAATCCTTGCATTCCTGGGATAAACCCCACTTGATCATGGTGTATGATCCTTTTAATGTGCTATTGGATTCTGTTTGCTAGTATTTTGCTGAGGATTTTTGCATCTATGTTCATCAGTGATATTGACAGCCTGCATTTTAACAAGATCTCCAGCAGATTCGTAGGCACATTAATGTTTAAGAAATGCTGGTTGGGCTTCCCTGGTGGCGCAGTGGTTGAGAGTCTGCCTGCCGATGCAGGCGACACGGGTTCGTGCCCCGGTCCAGGAGGATCCCACATGCCGTGGAGCGGCTGGGCCTGTGTGCCATGGCCGCTGAGCCTGTGCGTCTGGAGCCTGTGCTCCGCAACAGGAGAGGCCACAACTGTGAGAGGCCCGCGTACCGCCAAAAAAAAGAAATGCTGGTTTAGAAGATGAAACTGACGATGCAATACTTCTAGTTTCTGTCAAGCTGCTGCTGATGAATTACAACACTAATCAGTCAATCGATAATTGAGACGAAAGCTAATTAAGTTATTAAGCTTTTGAAATATTAATCTCTTCCAGGTGAGCAAAAATAATTAGGGAAATCCTTCATGAACGTTTAGTGAGTGTTCAGCAGAACTGGCTGATCTTAAAGCAACAGGGCAAAAATACAGAGATTTGTGATTTTAACTTATTTAATAAGTCATTCCCAAATTTCTATACAGAAATACTTACACTATGTGCTCCTTGAATGGTGCGGACTAAATTGAGCCCTTTCCAGACATAGATGTCGCCATTTAAAGCACCAGAGTAGGTGATGTCTTCTTTGGCACATGCAAGGCAAAGGATGGTCTGAAGATCCCCCGTTTTGCCAAATATCCCTCTTTTTGCAGTCAGGGCATTTCCACATAGTGTCCAAAACTAGAAAATAAGTGATAAAATAAATAGATCCCCCAAAAAAAGAGTATTCTGAGGCTTCTCATTATTGGTATTTATTTGCTAATGTTTCAATACATTTTACATAATTTGCTATAGGTGCACTAGATACACATAATTTAACTTGTTTTGTTATAACGGCAGAGAACTGCAAAACATTTTAGCCAACTACTAGCAGTAAAAAAAAAACACAAAAACTTATAACAATATTTTTTAAACTTTCAAAGTTCCAACATTCCAAAACTTTGCTAAATGTTTAATGTTCATTTTTTTGTTTAATTCCTTGCCAGGTTATAGCACTAGTATAGGTTCACTGTAGAGAAGTTTAGAAACAGAGAAAAGTGAAAAGAGGAAAATTGGAATTATTCACAACCTCCTGTTAACATGTTGATATATCTTCTAGGTATTTTTGTTGCATATATATATATATATATATATATATATGCATTTAGAAATAAATTCTAACTAAAAATTACATAAATCTTCACTGTAGAAACATTACTCAGAAATGTTTCTAAATATAAGTTATATTTCACATAGCCAAATAATTGACTAGGCTTTTCAGTTTTAGTTGCATAATTTATTATGAGGGAGACCATAAGCATATAGGTTGAGCTGCTTTATAGACAGCAGCAGGGAGACTCCCATGGTTATGTAGAAATTAAGCATTTCACTCTTATTTTTTTTTCAGTAGGTGAACTGGTAGTACGCAGTCTCTCACAATTTATAAAGGCTCTTTACATGTGTTTAGTTATCTGATCTTCATAATACCCTTACGAATAGGCTAAGGCAGATATTATTATTACACTCATTTGGAAGGGAGAGAAAGAAGGCATAAGTGACTTGCCAAAGGTTCATCAGGGGTTATACATGAGAAAGTACTGAAATATTTGCCTTGAGAACTTTAAATCCAATGAAGAAGATACATATAAAACAAAAAAGATCATTTTAAGGCAGCATATTCAGACTGCATACAAGTGGTAAGGAAATTCGAAGATAGAGAACCATGTTGAATTAACTGGAATGAGGAAGAATAGGATTTGATCAGTGGTGAGGAAGAAATTGCATCGTGGTTTAGGAGAGCAGGGTTAGGTGAATCCAAGTAACAGGAAATGTGTGCGGAAAAATTAGTGACAACCCTAATATTCTGTGCCTGCAGGAGAGGAGAGATGACCGTCCTCTCAGAGTAGCTGGGTACTCGAGGAAGCAGCTCTAGATGGGTGCACCCCTAAGGAGGGCCGGGACTCACGCAGCTGTGGAGGTGGTGGCCCTTGGGGAGAATGACAGAAAGATGTGCCATCATTTGAGACTATACAAGATTCTTCTCTGGTGAGAAGAATCAACAAGAATCAACTCTGGTGATTTGCTTCTTTGGCTATTACTGTTTTTACAAAAAGGCACTAAAGTATACATCAAAAGAATAAGAACAATCTGGGGAAAGATAGTTAGGTATATGCCTTGGGAAAACATTTAAGTATTAACTTTGAACCTGAACAAACTATGAGACATAAACAACGGCTGGTTGTACCTACATGCCAAAGAACTTGCTGTTACATGGTGATGCTTAAGGCAGACATTTATCCTTCTATATCTCCCCATGCATGAAAATTAAAGGAAGCGTAACTATTTGATAATTATTATCCCTTTAACTTGGGATGTGTACTTTGGCCTGAGTTGTTGAAATATTTCTAGATGGACAACCACAAAAGAGACTTATCTCTACACAAAGATTTTTTCTGATGAAATCACCCAGTCAGATGACATAATGCCAACATGAAACATTCCAGATAATCAGATGATTCTCTAAAAAGGCATATATAGCTGTAATGACAGGATAGGCATGAGATTTTCAGCAGAAAATATCAAATCTGGGACATTATCTCTTCTTGAGAAGCACTTCATGTTTGGAAAACAGTGACAGATTAGGGTAGCAACACACCATTAACTCCACATCAAATGAAAAGACATTGTTTATCTTCTCCAATCTCCATTCACAGATTGTAATGCAAATTCTGTTAGAGCTGGCAGGTACTTGGGAGCTCATCTGGCCCTAAGTAATCCCTGAGGTCCCTTCTGTCTGTGACTAGAGAATGGAGAAAGAACAGTAACAGCCAACAAACTTGGTAGGCTCATTTCCTGTAAAACCAAGCAAGCAGAAAATGCTCAACTGCTACTGTTTTTCAAGCATTCATTTCAGATAATCATAATTTGCCTGTTTGCCAAACACTGGGGATTGCAAAATGAGAAAGGATTTTACCCTAGCTACAAAAATTTCACATAAAAATACTTTTGTGGGGGCTTCCCTGGTGGCGCAGTGGTTGAGAGTCCGCCTGCCAATGCAGGGGACACGGG
>NW_006792456.1:2267724-2281106 GCF_000442215.2 Lipotes vexillifer
GTGCCCCAGTCCGGGAAGATCCCACATGCCGCGGAGCGGCTGGGCCCGTGAGCCATGGCCGCTGAGCCTGCGCATCCGGAGCCTGTGCTCCGCAACGGGAGAGGCCACAACAGTGAGAGGCCCGCATATCGCAAAAAAAAAAAAAATTTCTTGGAGTGCATCAGAGATTCTGCATTCACCTTGTGACTGGAATGATTCGTTTGATGTTAGGCAGCTTTGGGGAAAAAAGGTGGGGGTCCTGGAATTGGATGTAGAATATACAGATAGTGAAAATAATTTGTTAAAGCCTGCTGAAATTTGTTGTGGACTTCCTTCTAAACAAAATTAATAAAGAATAAAGAATGGCATAATTAATAAAGAATCTGCATTTGCAGATTCTTCCATTTGAGGTAAAAATGCTTGTTTTTGCTTAGAAAAAATGCCTAGGTCTGCCAAAACACAATTAACAAATTTAACAGGACAAACAGCTCTTAGTGTTTTCAAATGAGGTTCCAGGGTTTTATCCGTCTCTGCTTTTAGAATCAACTGATAAAAGGAGTTAACCAAAGATGGAAAGAAACAGGGAAACTGGAAGAATCTATCAATTAAAGCAGTTAATCTATTATCTTTGAAAATCTGGTTTGGGGGTGGGGACTTAAGTCAAGATAGATCATTAAAGAAATAATTGCTAAGAGAAAAGAGCTTGTCAAAGGGAGCCAGAAACGGAGTTTAAATCTTATCTGTGCCACTATTTTTGTAGTCCTAGGAAACGAGAAAAGAAATTAATATTATTGTGCCCCTACTGGTTCCATACACTGTTTAATGTAACTCTTAAATTCAGGAGGTAGTTATCCCCACCGCCCTTTTTACCCTGTCTTTTTTGTTTTTGTTTTTTTGGGAAAGAAAGAAATTCGGCCTCGGAGATAAAATAGCTTTCCCAGAATCAAGTAGAGGGAGACAGAACCAGGATTCAAAGTCAAACAACCTCCTAGGTCTTGGCTTTCTCACTGTGGAATATGCAAGTTGGCTGAAGGCTCCCTGGTCAGGGTGCCAGACTTCCAGAGAGCCACCATGGAATAATGGAATCCGGCTCATCTTGAGCTCATGTATTTCTTTGCTTGTGGCTGAAAGAACAACTCAGTGCCTCTTCCATATGTTATGATCAGAAACTCACGCTAGCAGATATATATCCTTGATTAATTAAACACTGTTAAGGGAATTAAGATGTAATGGCTACCATGTATTTCATGGCCAAAATTTTTCAAAATATTTGTTCCCTTGGAAAGAAAATTAAGATGTTCTTTGGTGATGAAAAAGTTGATAATCTGTGAACATGTTAATGGGCCAAGGACCCTTCTGCTCCCCAGACCTATGATTCAATGGGTGACCAGTCCCTGCCTACTAACTCCTGACTGAAGGGCAGCCCCTCCCCTGGGTTCTGCTGCCTTCCAAGCCCACCCTACCAAACTCACCTATCCATTAAGGCTCAGCTCAAATAGCATCCCTTCCTGAAACACTTAACATTCCTCTAACCAGTTGGGAATCTCTCCGTTATCCCTAGAGAATTTTGGTTTTGCCTCTCTTACAAAATGTTCTATTTCAATGTTCTAATTGCTCAGTTTTAAGCAAATTGAAAATCGGGTCAGTTTTTATTCTATCACATGGTACAAACTCAACTAATGTTTATCAAATTTAATGAGTTTTCTAGTCTTTCAGTTGGACTGTATAAATTATGAGGAAGGATCGTCCAACTACTGTTGAAGCAAAAAATGCCTTCATTTCAGCAAACATAGTCTCAGGTTAAAATCAGCTCTCTGCACAAGGATTATAAAATGTTCATGAAGCCCTAAGGACATGTGACACCTTTGAAGAGTAGAACCTATAGACTTATCTTTTTGTCCCCTGTTTTTCCATTACTTTTTTCTTATTTTGGAAGAAATGCATGTTATTGTAAAATAATTTTAAAATAAAGGGAAAATTTTAAAACTATCAACTCACTACCCAAGATAACTGTTTAATGTTTTGGGATAGCCTTCCAATTTTTTCCTAGACAAAAATATACTTTTAAAGTAAAAAAAAATCAAAGCCACAAATTTATCCCACCCAGAAGTAGACTGTAAATATATCTTAAATATGTCCAATAATATTAAATAATCCTCTAAAACATGACTTATGATTGCACAGTATTTCTTCATATGGATATACCATATTTTATTTAACCACCTGAGGGCAGTTAGGGGGTTTCAGGTCATCTTTTGTTTGGTTTTATTTGCTATTGATAAGTTATTCAGCAATGAACCAGTGCTTGGTTCATACTCCTAAGAATTTCCTTGGGATAAATTACAAGATATGAAATTACTGGCTGCACTTACTTTGGCAGCACATATACTAAAATTGGGATGAAATTATTGTTTCAAAGGGTATCAACATTTCTAAGGTAATTGACAGGTATTGCCAAATTTCTGGACTGAAAGACTATACTCATTTACCCTTCCACCAGCAAGGTTTGAGAGTGTCCATTCCCCAAATCTTTCCCCATACTGGATACACTTTAATCATCATTTTGATATATTAAAAACATTGTTATTTTAAAATGCCTACTCCTTAATTATTAATGAGAGTTAGCATTTTTATGTGTCTATTAGCAGAAAATTGACAAAAATAAAAATATTGTGGACATTCTTTGTCCATTCTATAGATTTGCTAGAATTCTTTATATTTCAAGAACAAGCCAACGTTCTATGCTTGTTGCCTATACTTTGCTAGTTTGTGGTCTGCCTCTTTTGTTTCTTGGGGGTAGTGGGAAGGTAAACAGAATATTCTAATATTTATACAGTTGAATCTATAGTATTATCCTTTGATGGAAGAAATTTTCACCTATTAGGGTGTGGGGAAGCCATTCTGGCTTATACGTGATTTGGCCTGAATTTTACGTGAACTAGAACAGCCTGACTTATGGCCTGTCAAACATACATTGTACATTTGCTTTAACCATTAAAGAAAAGAATGCATTATCCAGAAGTAAAGAATGTCCTCTTTGAACATAGGAGTAAATGCCTACCCTTCCATGATGCCCATGTTAGTACTCCTTCGAAGACAAAGTTCCCTTCCCAGAGGTCAAGGTCATGCTGACTCTCTGTGTATGTGCTAATCTGAAACTATACATCTCTGTTGAAAGCTTGAAGGAATGTACCCTGTCATGTTTGATGTATGTATGTTCTTTGTTCAGAGAAAATATAAAACTGTTGAAAACCATGTTTCTCCAGGGTGCTTTCTTCCTTGGTGGAGACTGCACTCCCGGGCTAGTCCTCAGCTTGGCTGAAATAAAACTCCCTTCTATTCCTTACTGTAGACTGTTTATTGGTTATTTGTGTCAAACACCTTTATGGTTTCTTTATTTGCTTTTACATTTAGAAACACCTTTCTCCAATTTGAGAGAAATTAAATATTTACACATATATTCCTCTATTTTATAATTTTTTTAACATTTAACTCTTTAATTCATAAATAATTTATTTTAGTATATGCTATGAAGTAATGACATACAACTAGAATAATAAATTTTTCTAGTGCCCACTTGTCAAGATGTACTATTATTATATTCTAAATTGTCATACATATTAAGGTCTATTTCTCAGCTTAGTTTCTTTTTTGTTGGTGTTTATTTGTCCTTACCCCAGTCTTGTACCATTTTAATTTTTGAAACTTCATAATATGCTTTAGTAAGTAGTAGTATATTTTCCTTTTCATTATTCTTTTTTGTGCCAAAGTTCTTGGTTCTTTCATTCTCATAGATTAACTTAGAATAACTTAAAGGGAAATGTTGTCAGATAACAATAAAGCTTATAAAGATTTTAATCGAACTTGTATTAAATATAAAATAACTTGGAGATAAATAATGCATTTATCATTTTTACACTTCGTGTCCGGAATCAAAGTTGTCTCTCGCCATTTGCCCAAGTCTTCTTTTACATTCCTCTATAAAGTTTTATAATAGTTTTTAAATTAGGTCTTGCATATTTCTTGTTATGTTTATTTCTGAGCATTTTATCATGTGTCCCTTTCTAACCATTAAGTAGGAATAATGGGAAGGATCATGAAAAACTAGACTAAAAGAAGAACGAAAGAACTGGGAAACAGGAGGAGTTGGTTGGAGGAGTAACACAGACATTTCCTCTGTTCACACAGAAATGCACCATTTTTGTAGCAGCAGAGATCCACACATGCTCTGTTCAAGCTCTTTTCTTTATGGACTTTGACTTATATTATCTACAAACCTATAGACAGAAGATCCTGGGCCATATCCCAGGGTCCAGGAGAAATTTTTGCTATTTCAGAGGAAAGGATGTCGATGGTGTTAATTTTGCTACCTGTGTAACAAAATAGTGAGGAGCAAATAGACAGAGGCAGGTCCTGCTCCACTAGTAGTATTCCAGGCTGTGTAGTCTACAGGAAGATAGGCATTTAAAAGCCAATGGCCCAGGTAGGTTTGTACTATGTATCGCTCTCCTTCTAGGTCCAACACAACATGGCATCTTTCTTCTAAAAGAACATATCAACATACCAAAAAGTTTTGACATATCAAAAAGTTTTGACATGTAATATGTATAAACATTCATAATGAAAAAACTTAATTCACAAAATTAAAATCAGAACTGTTTTAAAACATGTAATCCTAAAAGTATTATGAGTCTTCTGTCTTCTGTATAATATTTAATTAACATAAAGTTTCCTTTTCAGCTACCTGCTGAGCACTTCACTTGATTGTGGTTATACTGCATTTCTAAAAGGGAGGCCCATCAGCTGATGTTAGTGTGCTCTGGGATCAGATGCAGGAAAGAAGCCTCCAAATTTAAGGGGAAAAAAGGTAAAGTCAAGCAGTTTCTCAACTCCAAATTATATATATAAACATCTGGAATTATTTTCATACAAGGTACCAAAATTTCTTTATAATAACTACTTTACCTTTATATGTTTCACTCCACAGCTAACCACTCTGTTTGGCTGATATGGATCCCAGGAAATATCAAAAATCTGTTTAAAAAAACGTTAAAAAGTTGATCTGTTGATCATTCATGTGTTTTTGCTTTCTTTCAGATACTGTCCAATTGCCAAGACTCTATCCTAACATTCAGAGCACAATGTTACCTACCCAAATGGAGTATTTGGCTATGGAGATGAGTCAGGAATTGCTAATACACATTTTAGCACCTTGTATCTACTTACCTTAGTCCTGAATGAATAAGTAATAATTAACCACAATCACTGAGAACTGGTATCACATTTTTAACTTTGTCCATCCAAGGTAAATAAACTGTGACGATTTAGGATAGTTTTTTGATCAAATTTTGTGTGGCTCTCCACAATGCTAATAACACACTTTTGAGATAGCTTTACAATGAAAACAAAGAGAATGGCAATTGTTTAAAGCGCATATTCCCCCAGCCCATGTCAGAGATTCTGATTTAGTGGATCGGAAATTAGGTCCAGGCACATGCATTTTAAAACACAGCCCAGGGGCTTCCCTGGTGGCGCAGTGGTTCAGAGTCCGCCTGCCGATGCAGGGGACGTGGGTTCGTGCCCCGGTCCGGGGGGATCCCACGTGCCGCGGAGCGGCTGGGCCCGTGAGCCATGGCCGCTGGGCCTGCGCGTCCGGAGCCTGTGCTCCGCAATGGGAGAGGCCACAACAGTGAGAGGCCCGCGTACCGCAAAAAAAAAGAAAAAAAAAAACAAAACACAGCCCAGGAGATTCTGATGCAGGTGGTCCATGGACCACATTCTGTGAAGCTCTAATAGAAAGAAGGACCAATTGTAGGGGCAGAGACTAGACTAGAGAAAGAGGCTGCTAACTTCTCATCAAGTAGGAAGCTATTGCTCCAATCATCAGACAAAGAAGGAGGACCTTTGATTAGGTAGAAAGGAACAATTATTGACCACAGAAACAGAGCTGAAGAAAGAACACTTGGTCTAAGGACCAAGTATGAATAAGGTCCAAGTACCCATTTTATCTATGCAAGATCAGGCAAGTCTTAGCATCTCTAAGCTTAACCTCGTCATCTCTAAAATGAATGAATGACACCATCTCAGTTCTGTTGCGAGGTTAATTAAGATAATGTATGTATGATCATTTTGCAGACTACAAAGCACTGATTATACAAATTAGTGCTAGGGGCTGAGTATTTTAGCCACTAAAATAATCTTGAAAATAATCATTTGCCCATAAGCAAACAATAATTCATACTGTCATCAACAATAAAGAGTAAAACTGTGTGATACAAATTATGGAGTCTGGGAGAACAGTGTTCTAAAAGCAGTATTTCATTAAAACATTCTAGGCTCTTAAAATTACAGAGTTCTCACTAGATAGCATTGTACTTTTTACAATCTACTCCTAACTGGAAAGTGTACAGTTCATCAGCAAAACAACAGGAAATTCATGTATTGATCCAGTCCAATTCAACCACTTTGTAAGATAAGATATAATGGGATCACGGAACAGCAGAAACAGTAATATCCAAAATACAAGGTATGAGCAGGAGACAAGATGGTAGAGTAGAAAGACTTGAGCTCACCTCCTCTCATGAAAACACCAAAATCACAACTAACTGCTGAACAACCACCTACAAAAAAGACTTGAACCTACCAAAAAAGATATTCCACACCCAAAGACAAAAAAGAAGCCACAACAAGACAGTAGCAGGGGCACATTCATGATATAATAAAGTGCCATACCCAATGGGTGGGAGACCAAAAGCTGGAAAATAATTATATCACAGAGGTTCTCCCACAGGAGTGAGATCTGAGCCCCATGTCAGGCTCTCCAGCCTAGGGGTCTGGCATTGGGAGGAGGAGCCCCCAGAGCATTTGGCTTTGAAGGCCAGTGGGGCTTGAGTGCAGGACCTCCACACGACTGGGGGAAACAAAGACTCCACTCTTGGAGGGTGCAGACAAGGTTTCATATGCACTGGGACCCAGGGCAAAGCAGTGACTCCACAGGATCCTGGGCCAGACCTACCTGCAGGTCTTGGAGGGTCTCCTGGGGAGGCAGTGGTTGGCTGTGGCTCACTGTAGGGGCAAGGACACTGGTAGCAGAGGCCCCAGGGAATATTTATTGGTGTGAGCTCTCCCAGATGTTGCCATTTTGGCACCGAGATCTGGCCCTACCAAACAGCTTGCAGGCTCCAGTGCTGGGATGCCTCAGGCCAAACAACCAGTGGTGGGGGTAGGGTGGAAACACAGCCCCACCCATCAGCAGATAGGCTGCCTAAAGTTTTCCTGAGCCAACAATCGCCTATAAATTCACCCCTTGACACGGCCCTGCACATCAGAGGGACAAGACGCAGCACCACCCACCAGTGGGCAGGCACTAATCCCTCCTACAAGAAAGCTTCCACAAGCCCCTGGACCAACCTCACCCACCAATGGGCAGACACCAGAAGTGAGAATTACAATCCTGCAGCCTGAGGAGCAGAGACCACAAACACAGAAAGTTAGACAAAATGAGAGGGCAGAGAAATATATTCCAGATGAAGGAACAAGATAAAACCCCAGAAGAACAACTAAGTGAAGTAGAGATGGTCAATCTACCTGAAAAAGAAGTCAATCTACCTGAAAAAGAAGTAAATTTACCTGAAAAAGGAGGGCATGGCATGATATATTTAAAGTGATGAAAGGCAAAAACCTACAGCCTACAAGAATACTCTACCCAGCAAGGTTCTCATTCAGATTCAGTGGAGAAATCAAAAGCTTTACAAACAAGCAAATGCTAAGAGAATTCAGCATCACCAAACCAGCTTTACAACAAATGCTAAAGGAAATTCTCTAGCCGGAAAAGAAAAGGTCACAACTAGAAACAAAAAAATTACGAATGGGAAAGCTCACCGGTAAAGGCAAACAAATGTATGGTAAATGTAGGAAATCATCCACACACAAATATGATATCAAAACCAGGAATCATGAGGAGAGTACAAATGCAGGATATTGGAAATGCATTTGAAATTAAGAGACCAGCAACTTAAAACAATCTTGTATCTATATAGACTGCTATATCAAAACCTCATGGGAGAAATATCTATTTAGGTCTGTCCATTTTTGGATTGGGTTTTTTGATTTTTTGTTATTGAGCTGCATGAGCTGCTTGTAAATTTTGGAGATTAATCCTTTGTCAGTTGCTTCATTTGCAAACATTTTCTCCCATTCTGAAGGTTGCCTTTTGGTCTTGTTTATGGTTTCCTTTGTTGTGCAGAAGCTTTGAAGTTTCATTAGGTCCCATTTGTTTATTTTTGTTTTTATTTCCATTTCTCTAGGAGGTGGGTCAAAATGGATCTTGCTGTGATTTATGTCATAGAGTGTTCTGCCTATGTTTTCCTCTAAGAGTTTGATGGTTTCTGGCCTCCAAAGAAGATATACAGATTGCCAACAAACACATGAAAGAATGCTCAACATCAATAATCATTAGAGAAATGCAAATCAAAACTACAATGAGGTATCATCTCACGCCGGTCAGAATGGCCATCATCAAAAACTCTAGAAACAATAAATGCTGGAGAGGGTGTGGAGAAAAGGGAACCCTCTTGCACTGTTGGTGGGAATGTAAATTGATACAGCCACTATGGAGAAAAGTATGGAGGGTCCTTAAAAAACTGCAAATAGAACTACCATACAACCCAGCAATCCCACTACTGGGCATGTACCCTGAGAAAACCATAATTCAAATAGAGTCATGTACCAATATATTCATTGCAGCTCTATTTACAATAGCCAGGACATGGAAGCAACCTAAGTGTCCATCAACAGATGAGTGGATAAAGAAGATGGGGCACATATATACAATGGAATATTACTCAACCATAGAAAGAAACGAAATTGAGTTATTTGTAGTGAGGTGGATGGACCTAGAGTCTGTCATACAGAGTGAAGTAAGTCAGAAAGAGAAAAACAAATACCATATGCTAACACATATATATGGAATCTAAGAAAAAAAATAGGTCATGAAGAACCTAGGGGTAAGATGGGAATAAAGACACAGACCTACTAGAGAATGGACTTGAGGATATGGGGAGGGGGAAGGGTAAGCTGTGACAAAGTGAGAGAGTGGCATGGACATATATACACTACCAAACGTAAAATAGATAGCTAGTGGGAAGCAGCCACATAGCACAGGGAGATCAGCTTGGTGGTTTGTGACCACCTAGAGGGGTGGGATAGGGAGGGTGGGAGGGAGGGAGATGCAAGAGGGAAGAGATATGGGAACATATGTATAACTGATTCACTTTGTTATACAGCAGAAACTAACACACCATTGTAAAGCAATTATACTCCAATAAAGATGTTAAAAAAAAAAAAAAACCTCATGGGAACCACAAACCAAAAATCTATGATACACACACAAAAACTAAAAAGCAACCCAAACACAACACTAAAGATGGTTATCAAATCACAAGAGAAGAAAACAAAAGAGAAAGAGAAGAAAAAAATACCTACAAAAACAAATTGAAAACAATTAACAAGATGGCAATAAGAACATACATATGGATAATAACCTTAAGTGTAAATGGATTAAATGCTCCAACCAAAAGACACATGCAGACTGAAAGTGAAGGGATGGAAATATCCCATGTAAACAGAAATCAAAAGAAAGCTGGAGTAGCAATACTCACATCAGACAAAATAGACTTTAAAATAAAGACTGTTATAAGAGACAAAGAAGGACACTACATAATGATCAAGCGATCAATCCAAGAAGATATAACAATTGTAAATATATACGCTCCCAACATAGGAGCACTTCAATATATAAGGCAAATGCTAACAGCAGTAAAAGCAGAAATCGACAGTAACACAATGATAGTGGCTTTAACACCCCAGTTTACATTGATGTACATATCATCCAGACAGAAAATCTATAAGGAACCACAGGCCTTAAATGACACATTTGACCAGATGGACTTAATAGATATTTATAGAAAGCAGCAGAATAAACATTCTTCTCAAATGCACATGGAACACTCTCCAGGATAGATCACATGCTGGGCCACAAATCAAGCCTCAGTAAATTAAAAAAAACTGAAATCATATCAAGTATCTTTTCTGACCACAACACTATGAGATTAGAAATCAATCACACACACACACACACACACACACACACACACAAACTGTAAAAAACACAAACACATGGAGGCTAAACAATATGTTACTAAACAACCAAAGGATCACTGAAGAAATCAAAGAGGAAATAAAAGAATACCTGGAGACAAATGACAATGAAAAGATGACAATCCAAAAACTATGGGACACAGCAAAAGCAGTTCTAAGAGGGAAGTTTATAGCAATACAACCTTACTTCAGGAAACAAGAAAAATCTCAAATAATCAACTTAATCTTACACCTAAAGCAACTAGAGAAAGAACAAACAAAACCCACAGTTAGTAGAAGGAAAGAAATCATAAAGATCAGAGCAGAAATAAATGAAAAAGAAATGAAGGCAACGATAGCAAAAATCAATGAAACTAAAAGCTGGTTCTTTGAAAAGATAAAACTGACAAGCCTTAAGCCAGTCTCATCAAGAAAAATAGGGAGAGGACTCAAATCAATAAAACTAGAAATGAAAAAGGAGAAGCTACAACTGACACTACAGAAATACAAAGGATCATAAGAGACTACTACAAGCAACTATATGCCAATAAAATGGACAACCTAGAAGAAACTGACAAATTCTTAGAAAGGTATAGCCTTCCAAGGCTGAACCAGGAAGAAATAGAAAATATGAACAGAAAAATCACAAGTACTGAAATTGAAACTGTGATTAAAAATCTTCCAACAAACAGAAGTCCAGGACCAGATGGCTTCACAGGTGAATTCTATCAAACATTTAGAGAAGAGTTAACACCTATTCTTCTGAAACTCTTCCAAAAAATTGCAGAGGAAGGGACACTCCCAAATTCATTCTATGAGGCCACCATCACCCTGATACAAAAAAACGGACAAAGATAACACAAAAGAAGAAAATTACAGGCCAATATCACTGATGAATATAGACACAAAAATCCTCAAAAAATACTAGCAAAGATGAATTGGGAGACTGGGATTGACATATATACACTACTATGTATAAAACAGATAACTAGTGAGAACCTACTGTATAGCATAGGGAACTCTACTCTGTGCTCTGTGGTGACCTAGATGGGAAAGAAGTCTGGGAGTAAGGGGATATATGTATACATATGGCTGATTCACTTTGCTGTACAGCAGAAACTAACACAACATTGTAAAGCAACTATACTCCAATTTAAAAAAAAAAAACTATGATCACCTCAGTAGATGCAGAAAAAGCTTTTGGCAAAATTCAATACTGGTTTATGATAAAAACTCTCCAGAAAGTGGGCATAGAGGGAAACTATTTAAACATGATAAAGGCCATATAGGGCAAACCCACAGCTAACATCACTCTCAATGGTTAAAAGATGAAAGCATTTCCTGTAAGATCAGGAACAAGACAAGGATATCCACTCTCACCATTTTTATTCAACATAGTTTTGGAAGCTCTAGCCATGGCAATCAGAGAAGAAAAATAAAAGGAATCCAAATTGGAAAAGAAGAAGGAAAACTGTCACTGTTTGCAGATAACATGATACTATACATAGAAAATCCTAAAGATGCTACCAGAAAACTACTAGAGCTCATCAATAAATTTGGTAAACAAAAAAGTTTTAACTTTGTATGGAAACACAAAAGACCCTGAATAGCCAAAGCAACCCTGAGAAAGAAAAACAGAGCTGGAGGAATCAGGCTCCCTGACCTCAGACTATACTACAAATCTGCAGTAATCAAAACAGTATGGTACTGGCATAAAAACAGAAATATAGATCAATGGAACAGGATAGAAAGTCCAGAAATAAACCCCTGCACCTATGGTCAATTAATCTACAACAAAGGAAGCAAGAATATACAATGGAGAAAAGACAGTCTCTTCAATAAGTGGTGCTGGGAAAACTGGACAGCTACATGTAAAAGAATGAAATTAGAACACTCCCTAACACCATACGCAAAAATAAACTCAAAATGGGTTAAAGACCTAAATGTAAGACTGGATACTATAAAACTCTTAGAGGAAAACGTAGGCAGAACACTCTCTGACATAAATCTCAGCAAGATCTTTTGGATCCACCTCCCAGAGTAATGAAAATAAAAACAAAAATAAACAAATGGGGGCTAATGAAACTTAAAAAGCTTTTGCACAGCAAAGGAAACCATAAACAAAACGAAAAGACAACCCACAGAATGGGAGAAAATATTTGCAAAGGAAGCAACCTACAAGGGATTAATCCCAAAATATACCAACACCTCATGCAGCTCCATATCAAAAAACAAACAAACCAAATAAAATAAAAATGGGCAGAAGATATAAATAGATATTTCTCTAAAGAAGACATACAGATGGCCAAAAATCACATGAAAAGATGCTCAGCATCACTAATTATTAGAGAAATGCAAATCAAAACTACAAGGAGGTATCACCTCACACCAGTCAGAAAGGCCATCATGAAAAATTCTACAAACCATAAATCCTAGAGAGGGTGTGGAGAAAAGGGAACCCTCCCACACTGTTGGCGGGAATGTAAATTGGTACAAAAGAATGTAAACTGGTATAACCACTATGGAGAACAGCAAGGAGGTCCCTTACACAACTAAAAATAGAACTACCATATGATCCAGCAATCCCACTCCTGGGCATATATCCAGACAAAACCATGATTCAAAATGATACATGCACTCCAATGTTCATTGCAGCACTATTTACAATAGCCAAGACATGGAAGTAACCTAAATGTCCATTAACAGAGGAATGGATAAAGATGATATGCTATAATTACAATGGAATACTACTCAGCCATAAAAATGAACGAAATAATGCCATTTACAGCAACATGGATGGACCTAGAGATTACCATACTAAGTGATGTAAGTCAGACAGAGAAAGACAAATATCACATGATATCACTTATATGTGGAACCTAAAAAAATGATACAAGTGAACTTATTTACAAAACAGAAACAGGTTCACAGCCTTCGAAAACAAACTTATGGTTACCATAGGGGAAAGGTGGGGGGGGAATAAGTTATGAGTTTGAGATTAACATATACACACTACTATATATAAAACAGATCATCAACAAGGACCTACTGTATAGCACAGGGAACTATACTCAATATTGTATAATAACCTATATTGGAAAAGAATCTAAAAATGAATGGATATATGTATAACTGAATCACTTTGCCGTACACCTGAAACTAATATAACACTGTAAATCAATTATACTTTAATATAAAATAAAGATTATATTAAAAATAAGTAAATAAAATTAATAAATTGAGAATACTGATATAATTTAATGTAG